>NW_008352267.1:2058202-2073371 GCF_000622305.1 Nannospalax galili | reverse complement strand
ATTTTACAAGAAGATTACACATAATCATGGCTAAGTTTACTGTTTGAAGAGAAGAGTTAGAGGGAAAATGGGAGAGTAAGTCAGGGCATCTCTCTGAAATGCAACAATGCTGTGGTAAATTCCTGAATTTTATTTCAAGGTAATAGAATACACCTGGAGACATTTTGTGAAAGAACATAGCCTAATTTGATTTGTGTGGTAGGATTTCACACTAACTTCTCTGTGGAAAGTGTAGCATAGGAGCGGAAACGAGAAGGAAAATGTAAGCATTAAGCCTGGTTCAAGTACTCAGACAGAAGGGACTACTGAGAGGTTAAATCATAGCTGGAATGCCATAAATGCCGACTTACTTTGAACCCATTCTATACAACAAACCCTATCCTCAGGAATTTATTTATCGCATAATACTAATGAATAAATGGAGCATGTTCCTATTTCATTGAGTTAGATGTGAGAAAGATGAGAACAGATTAAGGTACCATTTGTCAACAGGTATTAGTATATCAGACACTAGCTATATGAGTGATTACTTCAGTATAGTAGGCAACAACTAAAGAAAAGCATACAGTCCCTTACAGCACAGCTAGAAAGCATTTTATCAATGTGTACATTTACAGAAATTTCCTAGAACAGATGATATCTAAATTGACTCCTGAGGGAATAATCAAAAGTATGGAAAGCCAAGGAAAGAGACATAGCCTTTCTTCAGAAGGTGACAGTATTAATTAAGATGAATGACTTGGAAAACGTAATGTGCAAATGGAGATGACAAGTGATAGCAATGTAATAATAATGGGCATTGTGATGTTTGCTGCCATGGAAGAGTTTAAGGGAAAACCTTTAGGATTTGTCATATTTCAACAAGACAAGGCCTTTAACATCTAACAAAGTAAAAAGAATAGAAATTTCAAAAGTCAGACTGTCATTCATTAATACTTTACCAAATTGTATTACTCATAACCTGCATGAAATTGAAATATATATCAAAATAACTAATATATATACAGCATTATGCATAAATAGACATAAAAATATGCAGGACAATAATATTTTTTGAAATGCTTAATAGATAGTAAATCTCAACACAAATACCACCGACTGCCATTTCTGCTTCAACATACAGTGTATTTGAAACACTCTTCAAAGTTCAACATCTGCTAAAACTGGTTTCGGTATATATGATTTATCTATAGTCAATTATAACTAGTCATAGACTTCTCCTTTTTAAGATTACTTTTGCCATAGGATCTATACATTCCTAATTTACTAAGAATGTAATTGGTAAAATTTGGTATATTCATGCTCTAGTGTTGTTACAACAAAGTTCCATGCCCTGGATGACTCCGCCATAGTGAAATTTAAGTGGACAGGTTAAACAGAGTAGCAAAACTTCATTCAGGACAAATGTAGCAAAGGCGATTTAATTCTTTTGTGAGAAAACAAAAGTAAGGAGGAATTTCAGACACAGGAGTGAACTGCTGAAAAATGGCAGAGGTCATTCATTAGGGGGCAAATTGGTCAGGACAAGTTCTTCAGTGTTTTGCTAATTGTAGCACAGGTCAGTAAGCCTTCTAATCATCTGAGCAATGGGAAAGAGGCCACTAGGGCACTACCTTGTTTTTATTTCATATCCCTGGATCAGTTTGTATATGTGAGTGTGTGTGTGCGTGTGTGTGTTTCCTTGTCTGCATGTGTACAAACATCTGTGCATACATATGGAGGCCTCAGTTCCTTTTCAGCTCATTTTTTTAGATCAAATTTCTCATTGAACCTGGAGCTGACTGCATTCTGGTATTAACAAATATATCTGCCAGCATCCTATTTTCAAAGAGGGAGACTACTAGAATAACTAGAAATGATTTAATTATTTGAATATGTTTCTTTTTGTCATTTGTGATTTTAATTTTCAAATTATTTATTATTTTAGAATTTTTGTGTGTGTAGTATGTTTTGATCAAAATCACTCCCATTTCTCTGTATTAGTCAAGGTTCTGTAAAGAAACAGAGCTTATAGAATGAATATACATATTAAAATATTTATTAGATTGGTTTATATGCTATGATAGTCCAACAATGACTTCCTTATATTGCAGAGGTCACCAGTCCAGTAGTTTCTAAGTTCATAAGGGTGTATATTTTAGCAATCCTACTCTGGTGCTGAAGGCCTAGAGTATTCCTGAGATCTGCTCATCTTCAGTCTACATTGGAAACTGAAGAAGTTGGTTCTAGTATCAGTGAAGTAATGTCACAGCAATTGAACAGATAAACTTGAGTGAAGGCACAGAGGGAAATGTACACCGTCCTTTCTGTCCTGTCCTTTTTTATGGACTGCCACCAGAAGGTGACATCCATATTATGGGTGAATATTCTGGATTAAAATAATCTGATCAACAATGTTGCTTACATTTTAGTTAATTCTACTTCCAGTAAATTTTCCAACCAAAGAGTAGCCCTCACACCCTCCCATCCAATTTCATCCTTTGCCTCCCAACTGCATATGCTCTGTTTTTCAAGTGTCTAAATCTACTTAGTACTGCCTGCAAGTGCATGGGTGTTAGATAGTCTGATGAAGGAACTGATTAGCCTCCCCATCTACCACCAAAATGCCAATTGTGCCTCAGTTGTGAGTGAAACTTCATGGGCCCTCTCCCATTCATGCATGGCCTGAATTTTCTGCAGGTCTGGCATATGCAGTCACAGCCACTGTGAGCTCATATGTGCAACATCCTTCTCAGGCCTGGCAAATATTGGTTCAATATTTGAAGACATCCACTATCTCTGGTTCTTGCAATCTTCCCATTACCTCTTTCCCTGAAGATCTCTGAGCCATGGTGAGAGAGGGTGTGATATAGATGGTGCATTGAGATCTGATCACTATAGTCTCATATTCTTTTCATGTTAACTTATGAATTTCTGTGTGAATATACATCTTTTGGAAAAAGTTTCTTTAATGAGGATTTAGTCTATGCATTAGAAAACAACTTAGAAAATAGTTTATTATTATGTCTGTTTACAACAATAGTACCAGGTTGTTCTCAAGACACTATGACCTAACCAGCCAGGTTTCTTTGCCCAGATAATAGTATCAGCCATAAGTTCCATCTTAAGAGAAAATCTTAAGTCCAAACATAAAATTTGTTCTATACAATTTTGGCTACTATAACACCAGTGGGTTTTATTTACAGATCACTAATTATTGTAGTTCACAAAGTTCACAGCTGAGTAAGACTACTGATTACTTTTCTTCTGTGGTAGCTTGAATAGAAATTTCCACCACTACAAAAGCTATACAAGACAAATGAAACTTTTAGGTCAGGACCAGATTGATTTCTCTCTTTTATGAAACAATGTTTTTTTATTCAGCAATAGGGTATGAAAATCAGCTTCTGGAGGAAAATCAAGAGGGATTGCAATATTCTTCAATGTGTGAGATTTCTATAGGAACCAACTGACTATCATCTCTAAAACAGTTAATGCATACTTGACAATGAGCTTTTTATTGGACAGTCTATGACATCGGGAAAGGCATTAACTAACAGCTGCCCCACCCCCCGCCCCGGACACAGTAATTCCATTTAAACTACTTTCAAAATTGTATGGATTTTTGAGATGTCTTCTTGATGGTTATCTTTACAAATATATCCCCCTATACCTTGTTCACCCATTCAGTTTAACCCTTCCCATTCCATAATTCCCCTTTCCTATTCTATGTCAAGTGCATTCTATCTCCCTTCCTTTGAAATGCACTCAAATTTAAATGGGTTGTTTATTTTCTTGTTTAATTTTTTTTCAAGCTATTTGACTGTTCTGGACATATACCCTTTATCAGATATATAGTTAGACTTATTTTTTCCATTCTGTAGGTTGCCTTTCCCCTCAGATGTTGGTGTCTCTTGCTGTACAGATTCCTTTTTGTTTCATAAGGTATGTTTTCTCAATTGTTGGTCTTATTGTCTTTGCTATAAGTGACCTGTACACAAAGTATTTCTCTGTGTCTGGAAGTTGAAGCATACACACTATTTTCATTTCTCACACATTTAGATGATCAAGTCTTATGTTGAGATCATTGATTCATTTAGAGTTGAGTATTGTGCAGGCAGAGTGTTAAGTATCTAGTTTCATTCTTCTACTGGTAGCTATCCAGTTTTATTGGCAGCATTGCTGATGATTCTGTCTTTTCTTCAATATTTATTTTTAGTCCCTCTGTCAAAATTGGGTGATTGTAGATTCAAGGACTTTTACTGCATCCAAAGTTCTATTCCACTGATGACTCTGTCTGTTTTGATGTGATTATCAATCCTATTCTCATTATTCTAGCCTCTAAGTATAACTTTAAATTAGAGATGGTTATAGTTTTAGTAGAGTTTTTATTGCTGAACATTCTTTTCACTATCCATGGTCTTTTCTGTCTCTTTATGAATTTTGAGATTATGTATTTTATCTCTGTGAAGAATGCCATTGGAGGTCCGATGGGACTGAATTGAATCTGACAATCTGACAATTTTTTTTTGTAGAATGACCATTTTCACAATATTAATCCAGCCAATGAACTGGACTAAGAAGATGTTCAATTTTCTGGTAGCTTCTTCAATTTATTTCTTTGGTGACTTACAATTTTGATGGTAATAAGTCTTTCACATCTTCAGTTAGATTTATTTTAAAATAGTTTTTAGAAATATTTTATTACATTTATTTCATGTGTATAAGTGTATTGCCTGCATGTATGTAAGTGCATTTGTGTCATGCAATACCCACAGATGTCAGAAGAAGGTATTGTATTCCCATGGAACTGGACATACAAGACTTGCTAGGCTCCATGTGGGTATTGGTAATTGAACTTTGTCCTCTGCAAGAGCAGTCAGTGCTATTAACCACTGAGCCATCTCTCCAGTCCTAAGATAATTACTGGAAATTATAATTTATTGGAATTTTCCACTTGTTTCTTTGTGTTTCTTGTTGGTATGCAAGAAAGCTACTGATTTTTATGTGATGCTTTTGCATCCTCCATATTGCTGAATGTGTTCATTATCTTTAGGAATTTTCTGGTGAAATGTTCAGCATTTTTATGTATAAATTTTTTAGAGAATCACATCATCTGCCAACAAGGATACTTTATGTTCTACCTTTCCTAATTGTATCCCATTTATCTCCTTCTCTTTTCTGATTCCTCCAACTAAAATTACAAGCACTATATTGAACTGGGGTGCAGAAACTGGACATCCTTTATTGTTACTGATTTTAGTGAAATTGCTTCCATTTTTTTTCCTGCATTTACTATGATGCTGATTGTGGGTAGGTATTCTACATCTATAATTATGCTGAGGTATGCCTGCTGTTTCCTTAGATTCTCCAGTACATTTATCATCAAGGGATGTTGGATTTCAGAATCTTGCCAAAAATGATGTGATTTTTGTCCTTGAGTCTGTTCATGGGGTGGATTACACTTATTTATTTACATATGTTGAGCCATTCCTTCATCTCTTGGAGGAAGCTGACTTGATCATGGTGGAAGAACTTTGTGGACATGTGTTAGAATTTGACTTCCAGTGGAGAGTTTTTGCATCTATGTTTATCAGGAAGATTGTCTTATAATTCTCCTTTTTGGTTCAGGCAAGGGATGGCCTCTAGGTGGTCTTTTATATCAGGATAATGTAGGCTTTCTGAAAAAAATTGTGGAAGTGTTCCTTCCTTTTGTAATACACAGCATAACTTTAGTTGTATTGGTATTAATTCTTCTTTGAAGGTCTGGCATAATTCGGTGCTTAAAGCATAGTTCTCTGAGTTTTGAAAAAAAGCTGGGAGATATTTAAATACCTATTTCATTATTTGTTATGTGTCTGTTTATACTCTTTACTTCATCTTGATTTAAATTTAGTAGGTCATATATATCTAGACAGCCCCCTTTTTTTAGTTTTGGAGCTTAGTGACATATAAATTTTAAAGTGTATCTTTATGATCCCCTGAATTTCCTCAGTTTCAGATTTAATGTCTCCCCTTTTATCACTAAGCATTTGTTATAAACATCCCACCCCACAGTAATAGGTCAACACACTGATAAATTTACACTGATGCATCCTTACTACTCTAAGTTTGTACATTACATTAGGTTACACACTGGGTGTAGGACATTGTATGATTCTGCACAAATGTTTAATCACAAGTATTTTCCATTACAGTGTCATAAAAAGTATTTTATCTGTTTTAAATATATTCTGTACTCTACCAGCAATATTTCCCTTTCCTCCCTAGTTAATCTTAGGAGCCATTAATCCTTCTATTTTTATTATATTGGTTTTCAATATTGTATTGCTCAAATCACAACACATTTAGACTCTCCCACATGGTTTCATTTACTTGATGTTTAATGTTTCTAGAGGTATGCTCATGGTTTCCTGGCTTATACATTCCCAATGAGCCAGTCTACTGGAGTCTATGGTAAAAATATGATCATCTTTATAAGAAGCCAGTATCCTTTCTTATAAAATGGCATCATCATTTTGTGTTTCCATCAGCAATGGATGAAGGTTTCTATTGCAATATATATTCATATGAGTAAATTTTCTGAGGTGTGATCTTTCTTGTTTGTATGTGACTATAAATATCTCAATATTGTCTTAAATTATATGTTTCAGATGATAAGTATTTTGAATCAAATTTTCATATGCTTATTTGACAGCTGTAGATCTTCCTTTATGAGATTACCATCAAAATTTTGGTTTATGTTATGTCTTTACCCATGAAGATTGATGCAATACCATTTATTCCATTACACCCTGTGCTTACTGATGTATTAAATGGCGTATTTAATATTGTAAATGACCTCTCATTGTTGATGCTAATGCATAAATGAATCCTCATTTCAGTGTAAACATAGAATCCATTTGGTTTCATTTGCAACAAAGTTAATGTTTAATTAATATTTAATGTTTTGTTTGATATTTAAATGAAGTGAATGCATATCTACAATAATTGTTTATACCTATGAATACATTTCTGATATTAATCCTTATATTAAGATGTACTTTAATGATATCTAAAATTTTAGAGTGTATTTTTTCTATTTTGAAAAAGCTATTAGATGCCATTAAAACCCAACTTACTGAGTTACAAAGTAATTCTGTCTTGTTGAATTGAATCCTAATTCATGGATATGAACCATATGTCTAATTATAAAAAATGGTCAAGAAATAAAATTGCTTAGGGGATGGGGAGATGGCTTAGTAGTAAAGAACACTAGTTGCTCTTGAAGGGGACCTGGGTTTGGTTCCCAGCACCCATGTGGCAACTAACATCTGTCTCTAACTCCAGTTCAAGGGATCTGACGCCCTCTTATGACCTCTGAGGACATAAAACAGCATGGGTGAACTTACATACATATACATAGGAAACAAAAATAATAAATAAAATCTAAAAAAATAAAATTGCAATGTACATGTATTTTACTTAACATTACCATTTTTGTATCGTATTGATAATATGGATTAGAAGCATAGTGCAAATAGTATTACAGCTTAAATAACATGTTTGTGTAAACATACATTTTGAGTTAATAAAGTTTTCATCAATGTTACTTAAGCCATTTTGTCATATTTAACTGAAATATAAAATCTATTACTATTATATTTTTTCCTTTATTTACAACACATACTTTAGTTCAACAGAATAAGGGGTAGTAAGTAGTTGAGAGAGCAATGAATGCGCAAACAGGAGGCTGTGACTGATTATGTCACCCAGAAAATCAAACTTTGAAGAGGAAGATGAGGACACAGTACTTAAAGATGCTTCAGTGCAGCAGAGGAGGTGAAGACTGTTTATGGCAGGTCAAACGCAGTGGGAGGACAGGAAGTTTTGATAACAAGAAAAAGAGCTTCCTCAAGTTTCTTAAAAAAAGAAAAAAAAACACAAACTTTGGAAAAATGTGAAAATAAATGGTACTCTATATTTATTAAAAGCAGAAGAAATAATGTGATAATGACATTTATATATTTTTGTAAATTACTTAAGTTTAGTTTAATGACATATACCCTTGACTGAAAAAAATATTGAAATGCAAAAGAGATGAATTTCAAATGCTTGTAAAAGTTAAGTAGAAAGTGAATAAAGTAGTTGATAAAAGGAACAAAAACTATGGCTACAATGAAGAGTGGTGTGTATTGTTTGCTTGTATACTTGTGTATCAAGGGTTTGCTTCAAGGATTATAGCTAGTGTCTTTTGTTAAAAGATATTAAAAATTAATGAAAATAAAACCAAAAAGCTTACCGTCATTCCCTGATATTTAACTTTTGTAGACTGTGTTTTTTAAACATTTTTTCTTAATATATTTAATTAAATTAGATCCCTGCAGTATTAATATTATTATAAGTAATTGAAAATATAGGATATTAATTCTGTAGGAATTATTTCACACTGGTTTAGATTTGGGGTTTTGCTGTACCATATCTAAATCTTCTGAATGTAGTAAATTTTTCTTTAAATACTATAAAATTTTTATTTATCATCTCTTTTGCTGATGAAATTTTGGTTCACTGAATCTTGGTTCCGTTTGAAATGATTTGGAAATATACAGACATCATTTTGCTAAAAAGTATTTATGTCTCCTCTTTCTCTCTCTGTGTAATCCTCCCTCCCTGCTCTTCCTACTTAAAGTGTCCCATTTTCCTCATTTCCTTGTCCAAAAACCTACTGGAAAATTAGACATACAATACCCCTAAATGAGTCTGCGAGTATAGCTGAAGACTATATAACAAGAAACTGTGCCAGACAGGAGAGAACTTCCTTTGAGTTGCTGGCCAGAGTAATCCAAGAAACTCCCAAAGTTTACACACATTATTGTAACAGTCCTTAATTGCCTCCCAGAATTTGAAGCTAAGAAACTATTGCTGAAGACTGAACATACTTTGGACACAGGATTTGGAGCAATGCAGCTGGAACTGACCTGGAAGTTACTGCCCCTGAACGGTAGCTCTCATAGCTTTGGAGAACTCTATGCATGCTGGTAAGGGAGAACATTAATCAACATCAATCAATGGTCTAACCCTAGCTTCATGCCCTAAAAAGCACACCAATAATCAGCACAGAAAATGACATTGGTGCAGTAGTGGCATTTTTATCAACAGCTACCTAATTGGACTTAAACCCCACTCAGCAGGAGGAAACTCATGTGTGGTACTATAAACCTAGCCAAATACATGTAACTGGAAAGGTCATAGATAGTAAACAAAAACTAAGGCTCTCTTATCCCTAGACAAATTTAATTTCTTACTTTGTGCAAAATATAAATCCTTAAATTTATAAGCAAGTATCCCAGTCACTGCCCATCAAAGTAGCTTCTTTTTCAACAGACAGAAGTTATTACAGAATTATACCACTGGGCATACAAAGAGATTCTCTGTGACTTGTCCAAGCCTAAGCAACACATCTAGGATCCAACATCTAGAGTTAAGACTCACAGAACATAGAACAAGGGGTGAATAGAACACTAATGCATCTTTCAATTCTCATCAATGAAGCTCTCTCAAGCAACAGAGGGCCAGGAACATAAAAGTCTACAAATGGCCAAAACGCAGAGAATAAGAGTTGGCAGAGCATAGGTTCTTGGACAGGTCTCTTATATTGAGGCTCACACACGCAGGGTTCAGGAACTATTGTGGAAGAGGGGGCAGAAATATAGTAAGAGCCAGGGAGGAGGTATATGACCATAACGTAAATAGTCCTATGGGTGCCTGCTACCTTTCTCATCCAATCCTACAGCAATGATGTCAGTAGGCACAAGACCCATATAAACTTAGGCAGACAAAAACCCAGCACAGAACTGTGCCAATGAATAGCAAGATCCAATTTTAGCCAAAAAATTATTGGCAGCTGATTACTGAGGAAGAGCTAATCTTGGAAGGAGAGACTCTAGCTAGATAGGCTGACTAAACCCCAGTGGATGAACTTGAACTGTTGGGGCATCTCAGGATAATAATTTTACACAATAGGCCTTAATACAAATAACAGAATATATGAACTCCAGTGTGTTGAGGGGGCAAGGGGAAGGTGCCAAAAGGGAAGGTGGAAAGGGGTATAAAGATGATTTTATGTATGAAATATACACAAAAATAAAAAAATTTAAAAAATAAAACAAAAATAAAAAAGTATTTAAGAGATCAAAAGATATTGGCAAAAAGAACCAAAAAGTTTCAGGCAGCAGGTGAGACAGAGAATGGGGAGTACAGTGGGAGAATGAATAAAGGACAGACAAGTACAAAGACGCAAAATGAAACTTTTCCTTATATGTTCACCAAATCACTGTAAAAAGAAAAAAAAAATGACTGAAATGAAGCATAAGACTACCGTAAACGGAAGCAAAAACCAGCCAGTGGAATTAGCTAGCAATTATTAGGAACGGTAGAGTAACTTTTCCTCATAAAATGAGAGACATGAATTCAAGACCTATGGAAGTCTTCCTAATATATTTGTGATAAAGTTTCATAAGAATAAAGAATTATACGACGGTTGATACCGTATGCAATTAGAATTTTGGAGCAGGAGATGGGGGTGTTCCTGTGCTCACACCAATACAAATTCAACCCTAGCAATATGAAAGGAATCATAAAAATGCCAAGCATTTGATAAACCAGTAATACTTTTAGTTCAAAATCTGCACATCAACTGGTAAAATCACAGTAGCCAATAGCATCAAACTTCATTAAAACACATGTCTCTTTGAAGCATATAAAAAAACTCCTTTTCACCCATTAAATCGCAAAAATTGATTCTGTTATTGGAGTCTTCAGAGAGAATTGTTACTGCCATGGTAGTTGAGGTTATTAAGATGATCAAGACTGACTCTAATAGAGCATTATGTTAGGGATACTATTTGAGATATGTGTGTCCTCTACATTTAGGCACTTGAAATAAACTGAAGGAATGGAAAATATCACTATCAAACACACAATTCACACATTCTTTGATTTTTATCAGATATTTGGCTTGGGAAAAAAAATGCACAAAAGCCATCAATCAAGAAACAGATTTGGGAAGCCGTCTTCTATTCCCTGTAAAGTGTTTCTTTCATTTAAGTGTCTGATGTTGAATATTGATAGCCTAAAATGACAACTGATAACTAAATGAGGAAGAGTTGAAATAGACTGCATGTAATTTGCTATGAAAGACTTGTTATTCCCTTTGAGTTACAGATACCTTCTTTAAACAGAATCTCTATAATGAAATGAGCCAAAACCACAGAATAATTACATGTTAAAAATGATATATTCCAGATTGCTGAGGCTTGCTGGAAACAGGACTGCTAAAAGGCAAATACATCTGGAAGGTCCCGGTGCAAGGCCACTTTGGCAGACTATAAGCAAGGTCTCTGAAAATTAAGATGAAACTAAATTCTACTTAGGCCATGTACTTATGTGTATAAAGTGAAAAAAAATACAGTGACTCCTGGTGGCAAACTGTAATCTGCCCAGGCCCAAAGATACAGTGGCATGGTTCATACCAAACTCAGCAGTATTCCTTCAAAGGTCATTGGGTACAGAATTCATGTGATGTACTCCTCACATATTTAAGATAATGAAAAGTAAATACATAAAACTGGATTTGTGCTCATATAAACAAACAAAAAATTATAATATTCTAAATTCATTTCCAAGCCTTAAACTTTATAATAAAAAATATTCAGTTAAACAAAATAAGTTCTAAACTAGTGGGATTTTTTTATTGATTTGAGAATTTCATACAATGTGTTCTTTATAATATTCAGACCCCACACGCCCCTTCCACACTCATCTTAATACCCCCAAAGTTCAAGTTACATAATTTGTCATTTTTTAAGGCCTATACAGCATAATCTGTGTTTCTCAAGAGCTCATGGATGTGGGTGTATTCCTGATAGTCTGTTCAACCTACCAGGTGTCACATCAGTTAAAAAAAATGATTCTTTCTCTCCTCTCTCTCTTTCTCTCTCTCTCTCTCTCTCTCTCTCTCTCTCTCTCTCTCTCTCTCTTCCCCATCATCTAACAATTGTCAAGAGGCCCTCATCTGGGCTTGGGTCTCCTGCCCACTTCCACCACCCATGCTGTTCCCTTATATGGCTTGGATTTGCATAGGTGTTGTACATGCAATTTTTACTGTTCTGAGTTCACATGCACAACTACTCTGTGATGTCCAGACAATACAGTTTAACTGTATTCATCACAACCTTATAATATTTCCTCTCCATTTTCTTCACTGATCCCTGAGTCTTGGGAGGAGTTGGGAAATAGGTGTTCAATTTACAGTTACACACTCTCCTATTCTTGGAATGTTGATAGTTTGTGGATCTCTATGTTAATCATCATCTGCTGCAAGAAGAACCTGCTCTGATTCGATTTGACAGATTCACTAATCTATGGCTATAAGAATAAATTACTTTAGTACTCTGACTATTTGGCAGAAGGATAATTGTAAATTCTCCCATATGACTTATGACCTCTCTATTCAAAATTATTGGCCCTTATTACAGAGTCAGCTATAAACCTGTGAAGGAAGTCTTCAATCATATTAAAAGATGATTGGCGACTTTCATAATATTCATGCCAGTATTGCACTTCTTGGACTTATCTTCCCATGTCAGTTGTTACCTTCTATTCCCCACCCCATTTCATCTATCTTACCTGATATTCCCCTTTCTAATTCTATCTCCAACCTCCAATGAATCAATCTCTATGGCCTTGAAACACACCTATCTAAACATTCAAATCGGGCAACCACTTATGAGAGACATCATGTGACTTTTGTCTTTCTGGGTCTGGGTTACCTCACTCAGGATGATTATTTCTGGTTCCATCCATTTAAGTGTGAATTTCATAAATTTTTTCTTAACAGCTGAATAATATTCAATTGTGTAAATGGACCATACTTTCATTATCAGTTCATCAGTTGATGAACTTCTAGTTGTCTACCATTTCCTGGCTATCATGAATATGGCAGCAATGAGTATAAATGAAGATGTATTTTATGCAGAGGGATACAGAGGCCTTTGGGTGTATGGTCAAGATGGTATGGCTGGATCATGTGGAAGATTTAATTTAAGCTTTTTGAGGAAACTCTACGTGGCTTTCCATAATGCCTGTACCATTTTCACGCTCATCAGCAGTGAATACGTGTTCCCCTTTCCCCATATATTCACCTTCATTTGTCATTGTTTGTTTCACCTGGATCTTATCTCTGATAAGGCAAGATGAAATTTCAAAATAGATTTTTTCTGACATTTTGTTGATGGCTAAAGAGGTTGAACATTAAAAAAAAATATTTCTTAGCCTTTGTGTTTCATCATTTTGATTATTCTCACACCCCACTACCTGGTATATCTTCCCCACTCTTGCAAACCTCCCTCCTACCAGTTCCTTTCCTAAGTTCATGGGATTTTATTTTGATTTATGGTCCAATGAATATAAACAGTGCTTTCTTCATGACCATGGCCATGCATTTGGAGATATCCATTGGTGTGTGGTTACAAATTTACTAAAAGCTTGTTATGCAAATAGACATGTAAGCATATTAGTCAGCTGAGACTCTGTAAGAACAAATTTAAAATCTCATTGTCTTATTCAAAAACAAAGAAGAAAAAAAAATATTAACAAGTAAACTGCATAAACGATGACCACAGTATGACATCCTTGGAGCTCTTGGCTCACGACTTCAGAATCACCCGTCTTGTACTTGAAACAAGGATTTGAATACCCTTTATATGTCTATCTTCTCCTACAGTCAGGTCTGGTTCTCTTGTGAAGGAATTTTTTAGTGCAAGAGAAGAGGAGGCATTTGACATATCTGAAGTCATTGACATGGAAGATTAACAGAGCAGGGAATTCATTTTATATATTTGTGAAATATAAAATCCCTTGGTAAAATGAAGCATTCAAATTTATCACAACAATATAATTTAATACTTTTGAAGGCTTGTTAATAATAAGTATAATAAACTAAAGAATTGTATATATTAACTGCAAGAAAGCAGTAACTGCTGACAATTTAAGCAATGACATTCTTTTATAAATAAAATTTTATCTTCTTTATTTAATTGCTTATAATTTAATACTTTTAGGAAGAACATTAAAGCAGTTTCACACAGCTTTATTACAATGACTATTTTAATGAATTAATTATAAAATACATAAATCTAGATGTGATTATGAAAAATGGAACAGTTAACCAAAGAATGCTGAGGTAAGGATACTGGAGACTTAAGGGTCTGGGTTAAGGGTCTCATAGATGAATGCAAGTCTTACCTGTAATTCTGAAGCACCACATCTAAAATTCCTAAGTTTTCTCAATTCAGCCCATAAAATTTCACCTTCCAGGGTAGTATTTTACAGCAATCCTAACAGGACCAGAATTGCAGATAATGATTCCCTTGAAAAAACTTCAAGAAATTTTATGATATAAAAGTAAATTGTAGAAAATATAACAGTTTCAACATTTGTCTTTTGGTAAATGGAAACAGTAGGAAGAATGTCTGTGTTTGCAGGTATATCTAAATGTTAACTGTGATAAAGCTGTAAGTATGAGGGAAATAGAAAAAAATGTAATATAGAATATTTTAGTAGTACTAAATAAGATATTATTTATAAAAATTGTCAGGGTTGTACCTATAAATAATAAAATTCAATAAGCTCATGCAAAATGAATTTACCAATTTGAAAACATAATATCTATCACAGAGTTGATGCAATGTTGCTAGGAGAGATCTAATGAGTGAAATCCAGTTTAAAAGTCTCAATATCTTTACATTTCAGGAAAATTATCAATTTAAACCTTAGAAAGACACAAATTTTGGGTTCTGCATAGATGGAAAAATAACGATGTTATCTATTTATAAATTTGATAATGATTTTTTTGTTTAAAAGAGCAATGCTTTTAAATTATCACATATTAAATACATGATCACTAAGAAAATGCAAGCATATTTTTGATAAATTATTTAACAGGAAGTTTATATGAACCAAGTCTAGGGGAACAGTACTAAAAATCTGGACTAAAAATTTTTGGTTAAATGTTATATGATGTTCCAGTAGGTGATGGACACACTGCCAAACTGACAACATTAGTTTGCTCTCTGGAATCAAATGGTAGAGACAGAGACCAATCACATACAAGTTGTTCACTGACCTCCACACATATATCATAGCATGTATG
>NW_008352267.1:2053807-2056364 GCF_000622305.1 Nannospalax galili | reverse complement strand
ATAAATATGAGAAGACATGAGCCTTTTAAATTATACTCAATAGCATTCTTTCTTTCAATTTTCCTTTCATTTCTTTTTTTTTAAAGTTTATTTTGTGACTGTTGTCCACTGATACGTTGCTCAGAAAAAATCTATTTCTTCTTAATGTTCTTTGGGTGGAATCAGGAAGTGAATATTAATATATAATTTTTGTCCAGTTCAGGAGCAGAGATGTCATTTATCTCCCCTTTTTTGTATTTTTTTATTGGTATTGTAAACATAGACAAATTCACAAGTCAGAAGAGATCTTAGAGAAAATCCCCAAGGTGTCACATCATTAGACAAAAGTAATTATTTATTATGTGCAAAATACAGATCCTTGTATTTACAGATAAGTATCCCAGCCACCACTCATCAAAGAAGCTTCCTTTTCAACAGATGGAGATAATTACAGAGTTCCACAACTGGTCACACACACACACACACACACACACACACACACACAGACATGTAAATGTCTGTGAATTGCCCATGCCTAAGTGGCACATATACAATGCAACCTCTACACTAAGGCTCATGGAACATAGAACAAGGGGTAAAGAGGACATTAATTCATTTCTCAGGTATCATCAGTGAAGCTCCCTCACGCAACAGAGGGTCAGAAACACAAAATGTCACAAATGACCAAAGCATGGAGAGTAAGAGTCTACCAGAGTTTGGGTCCTTGGACAGGACTCATATTTAATTCCACCCACCCAGTGTTCAGTGATCAATATGGAAGAGGGGTCTGAAAGACTGTAAGAGTCATGGAGGAACTTTGCTCATGGAACCTAAAGCAATGGTGTCAGCATGTATGTCTTAGTTTGTTCTTCATTGTTGTGACAAAATACTCTGAACAAGCCTCTGCCTCCTGAGTGCTGGGATTAAAGGCGTGTGCCACCATGCACAGCTACTATATGTAAGAATTATATTATAAACTATATTGGAAGAGTTAACTTGTTTTATTTTATTAATGTTTCTTCTAACCACTCATCTTGAAAAAAAAGGTAAATACAAAATGTAACATTTTGTTTATGAGAGATGATAAGAATAAGAAAATATATATTTGAGAGCTTAAATTAACTCTGTAAAACTGAATGTTTGAATGTCAAAAAAATAAAGAAAATCTAAATGAAGAACAAAATCTTAAGTATTCAAGACTCTTTTAAAAAAAGTATGTCTTATAAATATTAATTCAGGTATCAGAGTGATTAGAAATGAAACTTAAAATATTGCTTCATAATATGCGAGATGAGTTTTATTTGGGTATATTTGGACCCATGATACATTTTGAGTTATTATAATTAATACAAACTTGGAACTGTACAAAAAAAGGTTTAGAACGCTACCAGAACATTTGAAAAATATTTCTTTTTGTATAATATGTAGAAAATAGTGAAAAGCTCAAAAAGAAAACTATTACAACTAAGATCACTATTTGAGATATTACTGATATTAATACCAATATGCACTTTATATGATATTTAAATCCATAAGGAAATGTCAGATTTTTCTAAGCACATCAGGATTAGAATTAGTTTCCTTATAGATACATCTTTTATTCCATTGTTCTATCCAGTGCTTTGCCATGAGGAATAATGTCTTCATGTTTTTCCAACCTGGCTGCAAACTCATAACTGTCCTGCTTAGGTTTGTATGCATCACTGCACCAGTCTTAATCATACTTGCTCTGTGCTCATCTTCTTATGCCCTTGTGAACACTAAATTCTAATGACAGTGGATGTACCTTGCTCCTGAATTGTTGATATTACTAAATATTCTTAGAGAAAATAGTTACATTCAAAATATGTCTTAGGCATTTTGTACTTGATAAGTTTATAAATATCTTTAATATGAAAATGTTAATTATAGAAAGTTTCATGCATTAGAATATATTATCTTTTAAATAGTTTCATTGAAGCTAGTTTTATTATGGTAATAAAAATATAACATTAAATAAAACAAAATTTCTCCAAATCTGAAATACTTTATAAAGTGAAGAAAGTGGAAAATTCAGTTTAATGATGAATATTTATACTTTAGAGGACTTATGAGGTCTCTTTATTTAACTCTCATATGCTTCTGTTTTCTGTCTTTCACATTATTTCTTTATAGTGGCATGCATTGCATAAGTAATCCAAAATGTATGCCTCATCTTCTTTTGTACACTGACTCATAACATCTAACAATGTAATGATTTTTATTATTGAGAATGTTGTGCAAGTATACAGTAAAATAAAATAATACATCCCCCTCAGTTCCTCCCTCCAACTCCTACAAGATCTCCCCCAACATGGTCTCCACCTAACTTCATGATTTGTACTTTTTGTTATGTAACCCAGTAAGTTCACTCAGTGTTGATCACAGGTGCACAAAGTTGGAGCCATCAGTAGGAACATGGCAATCTTATCAGTGTCCACATCATAAAAAGGAATGACTCACTCTCTCTGAGAAACTATTGGTTATTAATTACTCCTCCAAGTCATCCATGCATTTTTAAATGAATATATAAAATATTTAAAAGAGAAAGTAATAAAAA
>NW_008352267.1:2043932-2053389 GCF_000622305.1 Nannospalax galili | reverse complement strand
TATTAATAATTTCCCAGGCCAGATGCAGCTTAGCTACTAAGTGACCTTGAACATGGCATTATTCTGGGCCTCAGCTTAACAATCAATAAGATAGAAAGGTGATCTAAACAATCCTTCCAGTCCCTCCCAGTTCTGAGGTTCTGAATGTCTATTTCTCTAAGTCCTGACAAGAAGGAGGAAGCCAGCCTCATAGCCAGCCCTGCGGTGCGGTGGTGGCAAACAGGCTTAAAGGCAGAGCAGGCAGCGGAAGCAGGATGTGGCTCCTGAGGTAGCAAGGAAGCTGCCTTCCTGGTTAAAACAGAACACAAAGGCAGCCAGTTCAGCAGCAGCAGGAGAAAGCCTCTTCAGGTGAGTGAGAGCTGCTGAGTAATGAGGCCTGACTAGGTCCCACTCCTCCTTAGGGCTCCTGTCCTTAAAGCCAATTCCCCCCAGCTCAGGAAGACAAAAACACCTTATGTTCCAGTTTGCCTTCATTGCTGTGACAAAACTCTGAACAATACCAACTTGGGGAGGAAAGGGTTTGTTTAGCTTACATCTCCCAGGTCACAGTTCATCAGGGAGCCCAAGGTAGGAACTCAGGGCAGGAACATGGAGGCAGGAGCTGGAGCACAGGCCATGGAGGAATGCTACTTACTGGCTTTCTCACTTGGCCCCTGCTCAGCCTGCTTTCTTATGGAACACAGGCCCACCTGTCCAGGGGTAGCACCAACCACAGAGGGCTGGGCTCTCCCACATCACTCATCAAGAAGATGCCCTTCAGACTTGGCCACAGGCCAGTCCAATAGAGGCAATTACCCAATTGAGGCTCCCTCAACCCAGGTGTGTCAAGTTGACACTAAAACTATCCAGCACAATTGACCCCTTGTCGACTTGACACAAACACATCACTATTAAACCATAAGCTTTCCAATTCTTCTCACCAAGATATAATGCTAACATTAATATCACAACATAAGACAGTACAACCTTAAAAACCACAAAGTCCTTTAAAAAATCCAAACACTTAAAAGTCCATAGTCCTTTTAAAAGTTTCAACTGTTGGTGGGCTTCTGTAAACTCCAAAACAAATAATGTCTTATTTCAAAGGGAAGAATCTGGCACACCTAAGCAAAACCAAAGTCCAGCAAAGTAGCTCAAGGCTGGACATCTGGGATTCACTCACAATCTGGCTCCAAAGGGTACTGGTAGCTCAATTGCTCTGACTTTGCAGTCCACAGCACACTCAGCTCATCTCGCAGACCCAGGCCATGTCCATTCCACATCTGCCACTGTCCTCAGTGGTCGTCCCATGGTCCCGGCATCTCTAAAATCCTGGGGTCTCCACTGAAACTGAGGCTACACCTTCACCAATGGCCTCTTCTTGCCTCTGGAGTGCAAAGCCTCAGATTCTCTCCATGAGCCCTTCATTCCTGGTGTCTTTGCTGCAACTGAAGCTGCACTTTCACCTATGGCCTTTCCTGGCCTCTCAGAGTGCCAAGCATCAGCTGCTCTCTGTGACCCCTTCATGCTTTCAACACCATGCAGGAGACTCTTACACATTACCAAGTCCTGCTTCTAGCTTGAAACAGAGCTGTGGGTCCTCTCTGTGTGCTGACCCTGAGGAAATACCTCCCAGAAGACTCTACCACAGTGACGCTGGTCTCTTGTTACTTACAGCTGATTTTTCAGCCCCAGCCAACCAGCATCAATTGTCCCAGTAAAGCAAAGGTTTTGCTTCAGGTTCTGGTCTCTTCTGAATCACAGCCAACCAGAACCCACAGATTCTCAACTCAAAATATTACAGGAACATCCCTGATAGTCTCTGCTTCCCTTTGAAGCTTCATAGACTAGGCCTCCATTGTCTACAACTCTTTCACCATAACTTTTCCAAGCTCCGCAGCAACAAACTCTGAGCATGCAATAGTTTTTCCAGCCCAAAGTTCCAAACACTTCCACAGTCCTCCCCAAAACATCAAGGTCAGTTCTGTCACAACAATATCCCACTCTCTAGTACCAATCACTGTCTTAGTCTGTTTCTTCATTGCTGTGACAAAATACTCTGACCAATACCAACTTTGGGGAGGAAAGGGTTTATTCAGCTTACATCTCCCAGGTCGCAGTTCATCAGGGATCCCAATGTAGGAACTCAGGGCAGGAACCTGGGGAATACTGCTTACTTGCTTGCACCCTTGGCCTCTGCTCAGCCTGCTTTCTTATGCAACACAGGCCCACCTGCCCAGGGGTGGCACCACCCACAGTGGGCTAGTCCCTCCCACATCACTCATGAAGAAGATGCCCTTCAGACATGGCCACAGGCCAGTACAATACAGGAAATTACCCAATTGAGGCTCCCTCAACCCAGGTGTGTTAAGTTGAAAATAAAGCTATCCAGCACAATGTATAAAACCTATGCAAACTCAAGTAAGCAAAACCCCAGTAGAGAACTGTGGAAATGGGCAACAGCCCCAATCTCAGTCAAAGAATTATTGGAAGCTGATTACTGCTTGGTGAGGAAAAGCTGATCTTAAAGGAAGGGACTCTCAAAGGGCTACCTAGACTCCACTGGATGAACTTGCACTGAAGGATGTCTTGGGATGTTATCTTGACAAGATAGACCTTAACACAATTGACAGAGTGCATGAATTCCAATGGAGTGGGGGCCTATGGAAGAGTCCCAATGAGGAAGGGATATAAAGATCATTAAGACTGATTAGGATGTTCTGTATGAAATACTCAAAAATTTATTACAAATAAAGCTTTTTTTATAACAAAAGCTGAGCTTTAAAATGTTGAATCCCTGACATCCATTGAAATAATTATGTACGTATAAACATTTTAAAATAATATGTGCATAGAAGAAAATATCTTTCAAAGCAATGCACCTTTTATTTTGATGTGAGCTGTGATGAACATAATTAATTTTCACTATTTATTTTATACCTTGAATTAACAGCACTAGTGTTTTTAAGGTGTTATGTCAACCTTCAAATTACATTTTCATGCATTCAAACCAGTCACCTGATGGTACCAATTAGAATCAGATACTGAGGTTTAAAATGAATATAAATCTGACAGAGAGCATAACATTTTCTGTAGAAAATTCTTGAATTTGTCATTACTAGAGATTGCAAGACAAAAATGGAATGTTTATTTTGACTCTGACTTTCAATACAAGAATATTGAGAAGTTAAAAAAAAATAAATATAGCTTTTATTGAATTTGTTCTTTGATCATTGTACATGTATATAGTGCATTCTGATTATTGTCATCCCTCTTTAAACATTCCATATCATTTACTCTCTCCCTTATATGTAACTTTCGTCATTCAAGTACTTTAGCTTCCTTTTTTTTTTTTGTCTTTTTGATTTTTGAAGCAGGGTCTCTCTGTAGCCCCAGCTGTCCTAGAAATCACTATGTAAACGAGGCTGGTCTTGAACTCACAGAGACCTGCCTGCCTCTGCCTCCCAAGTGCTGGGACTACAGGCATGTGCCACCACACGTGGCTCTCGTTTCCTTTTTTGACAGCTGATTTTAACTATGGCCATCAGTGTGATCATCAGATTAAAGATATTCAGTGGGTTCTGGTAAGTCCATGTGTGGGAAGACAATGCTGTTTTCTTCTGGCAGCCACCAGTAGCTGAAAAGTCAGCCAGTGAGGATAGGGTTCTTTGAAACACTCCCCAATCCATGGTTGCCTTTGAAGGTCCCAGTCTCAGCATCCATAGTAAAAGATATCCCCACATAGGCTTTGCCTACACTCTTCCTTTCATTTAAACTCTTTATACTTCCTGCTCAACTACACCATTTTCCTTATGGCTCCCCCAGTTTACACTTGCAGTACTAATGAAGATGGATTTCCCTACCTTATTCACTTCAGTATATATTGTAATTTAGTTTCTAGATTAGACAGTCATTCTGACTGGTGTAAGATGAAGTCTCAAAGCCATATAATTTTATTTTAGAGTTTTGAAAATTTTCAAATACTTTTTAAAAATTAAGTTAGCACCTTTTAAATAATTTCCACATGTATACAATGCATTCCAGTCATTCCCTCCCCTTTCATTGTCTTAACTGCCTCCCACCCCTATTAACCTCCTCCTCCCTACCATCCTTTCAAAAGTTAATGAACCTTGGTTTTATTGTGTGACCCTACTGGTTTAATAAAAGCCATCTGTGTGACCACTGGATTGGGCCTATTCATTGGAGACTCATGGCTCACCCATTGGTACACAGTTTAAGGCACTGATCTCTTTTTCTGTGAATCTACCCCTAGGAAATAATTCAGCAGTGAGGTCCCTCCTCCAACTTTGCCTACCTATTGATGGATTCATTATGTGAAGAACAAGTACAGTCATTTACAGCAGTTGAGTGTTCATGATTCTAAGAGCTGTAAATGTCCAGAAGATGGCATTTCAAACTTTCTCCCAGTCCTTAGAAATTAAAATGACAGTATCCAATATACACCTTTCAATAATAACATTAAATATCAATGGCCTCAAGTCCCCTGTCAAAAGACACAGGCTGGTACAGGGTCTCACCTTCAAGGATAGACACTATCTTAGAGTGAAAGTTTGGGAAAAAAATATTCCAAGCAAATGGCTCTAAGAAACGAGCGGGTGTTCCAATTCTAATATCTGACAAAATAGACTTCAAATTAAAAATAATCAGAAGAGATAAATGTGGTTACTTTATGCTAATAATAGTAACAATTAACCAAGAAGATATTACAATCATGAACATTTATGCACCGGATTCTGGAGCACCCAATTTCATATAATCAGTAGTCCAGAACCATAAACAGAGATTATCCCTAACTCAGTAATAATAGGTGACTTTAATACCCCATTATTTTCAAAAGACATGTCAATTGGACAAAGAATAAATAGAGATACATCTGAATTAAATGAGATATTATATGAAATGGACCTAACAGACATATACAGAATATTTCACCCAGGCACCAAAGAATACACATTCTACTCAGCAGCTCATGCAAGTTATTCTAAAATTGACCACATTCTGGGGCACAAAACAAATCTCAAAAAATCTGAAATTATCTTCCATGCTTTCTATAAGACCACAGTGCAATAGAGCTTATAATCAACAGCAAAAGAAGCTGTAGTAAATACACAAATGCGTGGAGATTAAACAACACACACCTGAATCATGAATGGGTCAAAGAAGAAATTAAGAAAGAAATAAAAGTAGTCCCTGAACAAAATGAAAATGAGAACACAATGCAACAAAGCCTCTGGGAAACCCTAAAAGCAGTCCTTAGAGGGAAGTTTATAGTGCTTCAAGCCTACATTAAAAAATCAGAAAGTGCACATGTAAATGAATTGAAAGTACAACTCAAGATTCTAGAAAGGAAAGAACAAACCAACCCCAAACCTAGTAGACAAGAAGAAATAATACCAAAACCAGGTAAAGATACAACAAGGAAAGATAACTATAAACCCATAACATTAATGAACATAGAAGCAAAGATATTCAACAAAATACTTACAAACTTCATACAGACACACATAAAAAATCATCCACCATGATCAAGTTGGCTTTATTACAAAGATGCAGTCATGGTTCATTATATATATGTAGTCCAGGCATGGTGGCGCATGCCTTTAATCCCAGCACTAGGAAGGCAGAGGCAAGTGGGTCTCTGTGAGTTCAAGGCCAGCCTAGTCCACAAAGTGAGTTCTAGGACAGCTGGGGTTACAGGGAGACCCTGTCTCAAAAAGACCCCCCCCAAAAAAATATGAATGGACTTAAAGACAAAACCACAAGGTCATCTCAATAGAAGCATAAAAGACATTTAACAAAACTTACATTCATGTTAAAAGTCCTAGAAAGAAATGGTCTTGAGGGAACATACCTTAACATAAAGCTATATGAAACAATCCCATAGTCAACATCATCCTAAATGGAGAAAAATTGGAAGCATTCCCATTAAAATCAGGAAACAGACAAGGCTGTCCACTGTCTCCACTCCTTTTGAATATAATACTTGAAAATCTTGCAAGAGCAATAAAAAAAGAGAAGGAAATTAAAGGAGTACTAATTGGAAAAGAAGAACTCAAATTATCCCTGTTTGCAGAGGATATGATATTATACATAAAAGATCCCCAAAATTCCACTAGAAAGCTGTTAGAAATTATTAACACTTTCAGTAAAGTGATGGGTTACAAAATCAACTTACAAAAATCAGCAGCCTTTCTATACAGCAATAACAAACAGAAAAAGCACTTGAGGAAGTCCTCCCATTCTCAATAGCTTCCAATAAAATTAATAGACTATTTAAGAATAAATCTAACCTAATACATTAAAGATCTCTACAATGAAAATCACAAAACTCCAAAAAAAGATATAAAGGAAGACACTAAGAGATGGAAAGACCTGCCATGCTCATGAGTTTGTAGAGTTAATAATGTGAAAATGACTATCTTATCAAAAGCAATTTATAGATTCAATGAAATCCCAATCAAAATATCCATGACATTCTTCACAGACCTTGAAAACTTTATCCTAAAATTTATATGGAATTACATAGGAGCCCAGATAGCCAAAATAATCTTGAGCAAAAATAACAGTGCTGGGGAGAACAATGTACCATATCTCAGATTATATTACAGAGATATAATCATAGAAACACCAAGGTACTGGCCAAAAACAGATCAATGGAACACAATAGAATACCCAAACATGAGTACATAAAATGTCAGCCACTTGACATTCAACAAGGTGCCAAGAACACACAATGGAGGAAAGATAGCACCTTCAAAAAATAGTGCTGGCAAAATTCAATCTCTACCTTCAGAAGAATGAAACTAAAGCCTTGTCTTCACCCTGCACAAAAGACAATTCCAAATGGATCAAAGAATTCAATATAAAACCCCAAGTTCAGAAACTGCTGGAAAAAACTTAGGCAGCACCCTCCAAGATATAGGTGTAGAAAAGGGCTTTCTAAATCGGCACTAGGGTCAACAATAAGTAAGTGGGACTGAATTAAATTACAAAGTTTCTGTACAGCAAAAGAAACAACCAAGGAAGTGAAGAGGAAACCAGACCAGTGTGAGGACATATGACAGAGGACTAATATCCAGAATATATAAATAACTCAAAAAAGAAGGAAATAGGAAAATAAATGACCCAATGATTCATAGACTCTGTTAATTGTGTTAAGGCCTATCTTTTCGAGTTAGTGTCCCAAAACGTGCCTCAGTGCAAGTTCATCCTCTGAGGTCTTGCCAACCTATCTAGTGTCCCTCTCTTTAAGAACATCAGTTGTTCTTCATATAGCGTTAGCCAGCTGCCATTTGTCCTTCAGCTAAAGTTGGGCCCTGCTGTCCATTTCCACAGTTCCATTCTGAGTTTTATCTGCTTGGGTTTGCATAAGCCTTGTGCATGTCCACACCATTGCTTGATAGGCCTTAATGTGAATGACATACTGCATGAAATCCAGTGTGTTGGGGGCCTATGAGAAGGTGGCAATGGGGAAAGGGCATAAAGATGATTAAGTTGTTCTGTATGAAATACATATAAACCCAAGAAAAGGACCGGAAAAATAAGGCATAAAGATTGTAAGAGCCAGAAATTAGAAGTTGGGGAAGGTCACTACAAAACATTGTGATCTGGAGGTGACAGGGTCATTGCATTCATGAACTCATGGCATCTGTGCTTGCCTCTACAAGACCTGTACATACCAGACAAAATTTCAGCATATATGGGAGGGCCTCACTAGGCCACACTAGATGAACATTGGTTGACAGCTAATGGATGCTAGAGTGTTTCTCATCAATGTGTCCATTAGTAGGTTTCTCCTGTACCAATGGATGACCCCTTATCCATGGGTAACAGGAAGTGATAATTGAACCCAGTGTGTTATAAAAAACAAAGGACATGAAGTTATAGTAGTTTTGAGGGGAGATGAGAGGGAAGTAACTGTATGATAAAATAAATCCGGGCGTGGTGGCACATGCCTTTAATGCTAGCACTTGGGAGGCAGAGGCAGGCAGATCTCTGTGAGTACAAGACCAGCCTGGTCTACATAGTGAGTTCAGGACAGCTGGGGCTACAATGAGACCCTGTATCAAAAAGACTATATATATAGTGTGTGTATACATATAATAAATGTATGAAATTATCAATGAGTAAATGAAAGCATCTCAAAAACCAAAAAGGAAATGTATACATATATTATAAAAACTTTTGCCTTATCTCCTTGCCCTTTTTCTGTTTTTCATATTTAGTGTTTGAAATGTGTTTCAAAACTATGTGTTCAAACTGGAATTCTTTTTTGTCTCTTCCCAGAATACATAGATTTGTTCTTCTCATTGTGTTCAAAAGAACATGCACATTCTGTTCATGGGTTTTATTTTCATTCAAACATATTTTCATCTATTGACTGATCCAATTCCTCTACTTTGTCTTCAACCCTTGATATTCTGTCTTGATAGTCATATATGATTTTTCTAAGATGGCGCACGGAACTTTAATTGACTTGTTGAATTTACATGCTCATTTTCATTTCAGTGCAGATGTTCCTTACATTTTTTCTCTTTATTGCATTATGTTTTCATATCCTACATTATTTATTATTTTATTTAACTGTGTTTTGGGACATCATTCTGTTCATTCTTGTTCTCCTTAAGTTAATTAAGGTGTTTATTTATGTCTACTTTGAATTATTTGTACTATGTGAACATTTTTCTAACTGATTTCTTTTAAATTCAGTGTCTCGAGTTTTGTATAAGTTGTTCTCATTGTAGCTTGCTAAGTATAGGGATTGTTATTCTTGAGGGGGAGATGCTATATTGGTTTGTTTTTCATATTTCATGTGTTTTTAAATTGGGACAAGGACATACAAAATCAGGTTGTTTGTTTTGTGCTGTAGTTAGTTATTTTTGATTCTTTGTGTTTTGTTGAAGTTTTTAAATTTAATACAATATATTTTGATTGTATTCAGATTCCCTGAAATGAGTTTATGTTCCCAGGTAATGTGAACTTCTACTTGATTCTATTGTGCCAGAGGGTCAAGAAGGCTGTCAGGCCATGCTTTGGGGAGTTGAGAAGAGGAAAAGTCAGGAAAAGAAATCTGGAATTTTACTTGCCTCAAGTGACTGATTCAGGTTTGGGGAAGAATGCCAGGTAGATCTTTGAGAAGTCTAAGAAGGAAAGGAAAAGAGGAGTAAGATCAGAAATCTTTCCTGCCATGTCTCCTTCTTAGGCAGAGTTAAGAGGAACAGGAACAAGGACACTTATCATCCTGTGGTTTCTGGAAGGCAACAACGGACCCTATGAGGTTTACAGATAGGGCTTCTAGAAGGTACTCATATGGTTAAGGGAAATAGCAGCAGGACCAGGGAAATTACCAGGTATCCAGATTGTGGTAGCAGAAAGGTCTGAAAGTGTATGTTGTTCAAACCTTTGGAAAGTCTCAAGGATGAACTGTTGAGAAGAGCGAAGTAGCTATGGAACTTTT
>NW_008352267.1:2042084-2042637 GCF_000622305.1 Nannospalax galili | reverse complement strand
CCACCATTCTAGCATTTTTAATTACTGTGTGTCCTGCAGATATATCTTGGGTAATGACCAGTTGGTCTCAAATAAACCTTATCTAGAGATATATTTCTTGATCTGTTATGTATAATTTGTCAGTAGATTGTAGGAATAATATTGTTCCCTCTGGTTTTCTGAAATAGCTAGGCATTGTTTTTCTCTTGTACCGTCTTCCCCCTCTATCATGGTTGTCCCACTTAAGGTGCCCCCACTTCCCCCCTTTCTTCCTTACTAATACCCTTGCTCCTATGATCCTACCTCTGTTGAGCTTCTTCTTTCTCCTTATCCCCTAGGTTCCTCGTAAACCCTCCCCTCTCCCCCTCCCTTAAACTAACCCAATTTTGATCCATATCTCCCTTGTTAAGGCCTGTTACCTACTATTCTTCTCCTTCAGGTTATTTCTTTTCCTTTACCTCACTGTTTCCTTACCCTTGTCCTGGTTCCTGCAGTTATGTCTGTTTGCATACATATTTATCAGAGTCTGATCCTAGGATCCACATATGAGGGAGAACATATGTCAATTTTTTTT
>NW_008352267.1:2041133-2041912 GCF_000622305.1 Nannospalax galili | reverse complement strand
TTCTTCTTTTGAAAACTTTCTGTTCAGCTCCTTAGCCCATCTTTCAATTGTGTTGCTTCTTGTCTTGGTTCTCTGTTTTTTAAGGTCGTTATATATTATGGTAATTAAACCTCTATCAGATGTGTCGCTGCTGAAGATTTTCTCCCATTCTGTGGGTTTTCTGTTTGTTTCCTTGGTTGTCTCCTTTGATGTACAGAAGCTTTTTAGTTTAATGAGGTCCCACATGTTAATTCTTGCCCATGTTTCCTGGGCTATTGGTGTCCGGTTTTGAAAGTCCTTTCCTAAACCTATATCTGGCAGGTGTTTCCCAATGTTTTCTTCTAAGAGTTTCAGAGTTTCAGGCTTTACATTGAGGTCTTTGAGCCACTTGGAATTGACTTTTGTGCAGGGTGAGAGATAAGGGTTTAGTTTCATTCTTCTACAAGTGGAGATCCAGTTTTGCCAGCACTATTTGCTGAATATGCCGTCTTTCCTCCAATTAATGTTCTTGGCCCCTTTGTCAAATATCGTGTGGCTGAAATTGCATTTGCTCATATTCGAGTCTTCAATTTTGTTCCATTGGTCTATGGGTCTATTTTTGGGCCAGTACCATGTTGTTTTTAAGACTATAGTTCTGTAATACAGCTTGAAATCTGGTATAGTAACCCCCCCGGCATTGCTCTTAGTGCTCAGGATTGTTTTGGCTATCCGAGGTCTTTTGTGCTTCCATATGAATCTCAGGATAGTTTTTTCCAATTCTGTGAAAAATGTCATGGGGATTTTGATTGGCATTGCGTTTA
>NW_008352267.1:1977581-2040467 GCF_000622305.1 Nannospalax galili | reverse complement strand
CAAGTATTTTATTGAGAATTTTTGCATCTATGTTCATTAGGATATGGGTCTATAGTTTTCTTTTTTGCTTGTATCTTTACCAGGCTTTGGTATGAGAGTCATGCTGGCTTCATAGAACAAATTCGGAAGTTTTCCCTCCATTTCTATTTTTTTGAATAAATTAAGTAGTATTGGATGCAGATCTTCTTTAAATGTCTGATAGAATTCTGCTGTAAGATCAAAGTAGCTATGGAACTTTTTAAATATGTTTCCTTCTTGAAAATTTCATACACATGTACAGTGAAGAAAAGTCATATCCTACCCTCATTTCCCCATTCCAACTACCCTATATTACCTTCAACACATTCCTCCATTCCAGCTTCATTTCCTTTTCTAAAATAAGTCACTAAGTTCAATTTTTACTTCTCATTGGTGGAGAAGTGTCCACACAACAACTGGAACATATGTACCAGTGGCCACACCCTGAAAAAGGAACGATTCTGCTGACCCAGACATCTATTGAACACCTGTGGGCTAGGGAGCTTGTTGGACATAGAAGAACAACCAGGGCCCAGCACTGACTTTTCTTCCAGAATGTTTTTCCACAATATTATTAAATACTTGTTAACAAAGTGCTTTTCATAACAATTCTATCCTTACCAATCATATCCATGTAAGCTCCTTCATTTTTGCCTCTCAAATTAAAAAATCATTTGTAAGAAGGTACTCTTAAGAATTTCACTGGGAATGACTTAATTGTTGCCACTTTCTTGTTTTTAGTTTCCACAGTTTTCATCTTGATTAACATGTCATCCTTTTTTTTTCATATGGCGTTGTAACACACCTAAAAAAGAACATATTTGAGGGGGGAAACATGCCTGAAGTACTTTTGGAACCAACTACCTTATAATTTTATTTTATAATTTTTATTTTATGTGTATGAGTATATTTCCTGCATGCATGTGAATGCACTCATGTTATGCAATGCTGTAGTGGTCAGAAGAGGACTTCAGATTCTTCTGGAACTGGAGTTAAGGATAGTTCGAAGTCGCCATGTGGGTGCTGGGAATCGAACCCAGGTCCTCTGCAAGAGAATTCAGTGCTCATAACTGCTGAGCCATCTCTCCAGCCCCTTACAATTTGTTTTCTGACATACACTCTTATTTTGTTCAACATGAGTATTTGTCTATACATATGTGTCAGGTTTGGTGCAACTTATGTATTTTTAAAATAAGTGTACATCAATATTAATACTTGAACAATACTGCAAATATGGACAAGAACATAATATTGTCTTATAGTAACAAGTCTATTTTATTTTCTCTAAAAAAACAGTGGAAATTTGCTTATGCAAGAAATAATCTAGGTATAATAATCCGGTAAAATAAGCATATACTTGCTTGACCTTTGATATTGAGCTTACAGTTGATACAATTACTTTTATAAGCATTCTGTTTTGAATTCTTACACTGCTTAGATTTAAGTTCTCCTTAAGTTAATTATGGTGATGGTCATATAATAATAGATGCCTCTCCAAAAGACCTTACCAAGCCTTCATACTGAACTTGAAACTATTTAATTGTTAGAGCATATCATTATCATTTATTGGGAATTACATAATCATAAAATACTCTTAAGAAGACTATTTACTAGTTTAAAGAGTATGAAAAGTATGGGGCTGAAGAGATGACTTAGTGGTTATGAACACTGTCTGCTCTTACAGAGGACACAAGTTCAGTTCCTAGAATTCACATGATGGCTAACAACTATCCGTAAGTCCATTTCTAGTGGATCTGATGCCATCTTCTGACCTTTGTAGGCACTGTAAAATATAGATCCACTTACATGCATGCAGGAAATAAGCTTATACATATAAAGTAAAAATAACAAGTATTATTTTTAAAGGTATAAAATGTAGCTGCCTGTTCTTGAGCTCAGAGCTTCTCAGCTAGCCAGTAATAACTAGCCATTCTGTATCATCCACTCCCCTTGGTCCTTGACCCTGCTGAACTGAGGCTACCAGAGAGAACCTAACCAGCCAGGGTGAAGTATCCAAATTCTGCCTGCACATCCCTCTCCTTTAGTCCTCCATAAGACTCTAGAGCTGAAGCTGTCTCTGCTAGCTAGTAAGAACCAGTTTCCATGAGCTGTTCTTGGGCCTGGACCCTGTTCAATTGAGGCTGCCAGAGAGTACCTGTCTAGCTGTGAAAGATAGCCTTTTCCAGTAATGCAAAGTCCCTATTTGCCTGCTTTTTGACCAGTCTCAATCCCTTGTCTCCAGGGCTCACAACTTCTTTATTTAGCTACCTATAATGGTTTCAACTAATACCCATCATCTCAATTAGGGGGGTAGGCTTCTTCACCCACCTGTAGAAGTCATGATTAACTTGCTTAGATTTATCTGGTCCTGACTATTTGTCTGGATCTTTCTGGTCCTTCCAATAAAAAAATCAAGGGAAAGACTATTATATGCAACCAAATAACTATCCATACCACATCAGAAACCAACCAAGATACATCAACAATATAAATAGCATGAAATTTCAACTTAACAAAGGCAGGCTTGAATTTCTCACAGGAAACACAAATGACAAAAGAAATTCATATGTCCAGACCACAAAAATTACAAATTCTATGGAAAATCAAAATAATATGCCTTCAGCAAAACACACCTTCATCATAATTAATGATGAATAGGTCAAAGAATAAATCAAGAAGGAAATAAAAGTATTTCTGGAAATAAATGACAATGATAATTCAATACAACAAAACCCTAGAACTCATTAAAAATAGTCCTAAAAGGAAGTTTATAGTGCTAAGTGCCTACATTAACAAATCAGAAAGAGCAAAAATAAATGATTTAATGATGCCACTTCTTTTCCCTATAGTACTCAATACTCTAGTTAGAGCGATAAGACAAGAGAAGGAAATTAAAAGAGTACACATTGGAAAAAAGGTCAAATTATCCTTATTTACAGATGATATCAATATTATAAATATGTGTTCTCCAAAATTCCACTAGAAAACTTCCAGAAATTATCAAGGTTTTCAGGAAAGTGACAAATAACAAAATCAATAGGTTTTCCATAAGCAAATACCAAGCAATCAAAGAGTTCAGGGAAACAGTTTCATTCACAATAACCTTAAAAATATGTCTAGGAATTAACCAAAGACTTTGTAGACATATTCAATAAAAAGTTTAAATCTTTGATGAAAGAGATTGAGGAAGACATAAGGAGATGGAAACATCTCCAGTACTCATGGATTTGCAGAATCAATAGCGTGAAAATGAACATTGTCACCCAAAAGAATTTACAGATTAAGTGCAATGCCATTCTAAATTCCCACGATATTCTTCAAAGAAATAGAAAAGGTCATCCTAAAACTCATATTGAAGCACAACAGACCCCAGGGAGGCAAATCTGTCCTCAGCACAAATAGAAATGCCAGGAGAATTATCGTATCAGGCCTCAATTTATATTACATAGCCATAGTGATAAAAACATGGCATTGGCACTAAAACAGAATTGTGGATTAATGGAACATAATGGAAGACTCAAACACATGTGCACATAGTACCCTGCAAGATATAAGTGCAGAAATGGACTTTATTATTGGATCTTTAAGCACATAATTCAGACTCTACAGACGATCTTATCTATATCATAGAATTCATTAAATTATATAGGGGAAGTAAGGAAGTTAGGGATAGGGGAGGTGATCTAGATACCATCAAATTCTGCTGTATGAAAATTCCAAAAATTCAATTAATTTTCTTTATATATAGTCAAATGTAAGTTTCCATGAAAGATTGAATTAGCCTCCTCAGGCAAAACAATCAGCATCTCACCTTCTGCAGTTTAAACAACAGGTATTTATTTTCTTATGTTTCTGAGTATCAGTTACGTCATTCATTTTTTGAGAAATATGATAATATTTTACAATAACTTTTTAAAGATGCATAACTCTCCTGAAAACTCAGGGTTTAATTTTAGTCTGTTCACTTGCAGCCTATATCCTGATTATATCCATTCTTGGGGTCATAGGAGATATTAGGAAAGAAGAGTCATTTCTCTTTCTTTAACATTATTTAAATGAAATTCCCAGTATCATGTAAAATTGACAAAACATATCGGACACTCTTGAGAGTGTCCCACAAGGAAGATTAGGAAAAAAATCCCTACTTTAGAATAGAGCACCTAAAAAATCAATACATTTTTCTTTAAAAGAATAAAAAAAGATTAAGGAACAAACATCAGTTTTTATCACTGAAATAAAATGTTATTTTATATTTGGAATTAGAAAATAGCATCAAATCACAAGATAAAAAGAACTAGAACTTAGATTTAAATTTCAATCTGTTAATTAGTATATGGAATTCTTGTACAGAAATATAGATTTTTATCATAGTAGTTTTACCATATTTTATGAATATTGATATGATTTTTGAAAGAATCATTTGTAAATACCAAATAGAAATTTAAAGTGATTTGTTTCATTTTCATAATTAACAGACACAATGTTATCTTGCACATATGATGTCCTCAAGCCTTTTCATTATATTTCAGACATAATTTAAAAGTACTACTTCTTACCAAATAGTTCTATCCACAGTTCATTCTAACCTCCTTCATGACTTCCATACCTTTAAAGAGTTATTAAGTATATCATTTTAATGTGTTTTCTGATATAGATTCAAGTAACATTTTTAGTACTTTTTTTTTTGATGAGGGATTGGAGGGATGGCTAAGCTGTTAAGAGTACTGTCTGCTCTTCCAGAAGATCTAAGTTCAGTTCCCTGGATTCAAATGGGTATCTAACATCCTTAATTCCAATTCCAGGGCATTCATTCAACCTCCTTTTCTGGATTTTGAAACACTGTATGCATGGGTACACACACACACACACACACACACACACAAACAAACAAAATCACACACACACACAACACAAATTCACACACATATTATATATGTGCAAGCAAAACACCCATACACATAAATTAAAAATAAATACATGTTTTAAACATTTTTTAAAAGAAATCTAGGGCTGGAGAGATGGCTCAGCAGTTAAGAACACTGACTGCTCTTGAAGAAAACCCAGGTTCGATTCCCAGCACCCACATGGCAGCTAAGAACCATCCTTAACTCCAATTTCGGGGAAATCCAACTCCCTCTTCTGACCTCCATGACATTTCAAGACACAGGTGCACTCACATACATGCAGGCAATACACTTGTACACATAAAACAAAAATGATAAAATTTTTTTTAGAAATTAAAAAAAAATCTTAATGGGAAAATAAAAGTGCAAGGAATAATATTTTGGGCTAAAGCATCTTATTTTGTGCAACAAAGTAAAAATCAATCATATACACCCTGAAGCAGTATGATATGGTGATATAAGCATGGAATTCAGATTGTGTATCAAGTTCAAATCCATGGAAAGATTTAGGGATTACCCCATAGCATGTTTGGGCATATTTATCGCATATCACATTTTGTTTATTTTGTGTGTTTGGCTGTTAAGTAGGGTGTGAATTTTGTATTACTATCACAGACAGCACAAGGACTAATAATTTGAAAATTATTGATATACTGAGTTTATAATTATAAAATCCATCATAAAAGAGAGATATAGTTGTTACTGAATCTGCATATTGATTTGATTTTGTAACATGATTTCTGATCCATACTGCAAAATATTTTTCACATAATCTCACCATCATAATACCTTACTATCAAATCCAAGAGGAGTGCTTAGTTATGGAATATTTGTAGAAGCAGAGTTTTAAAAATTCATGTGACACACATGAGATTTATAGTCACAAAAATTCATTCCCAGATATCACATACAGTTATACAGCTCTCAAGAGACCTGGGAATGTATCAAACATTATTCAGATGCTTACCCCTCTTACTGGGCACGCTGGTTCCTTCTAACTGAATATAAAAGCAATGCCCTGAATTAGAATATAAGGCAGAAGTTGCAAAGACTAATTTTACTCACAATGTTAATGCAGTATAAAAGTTGTTCCTCTGACATTAATAAGAATTTTATGAATATTTAAATGGTATATTTTATTTTCAAGGAAATTTTATAATTTACCATTTACATCTCTTGCTTTTGTCATCTGTAAATAGTTTAAATGGTGCTTAGTCCTTCTTGGAGTGTTTAATCAGAGCAGAGAATTTATTGAAATTAACTCTAAAGAAAACTCTCTTGAGAAGGGCATGGTGGCACATGTCTTTAATCCCTGCTCTTGGGAGGCAGAGGCACAGGATCTCTGTGAGTTTGAGGCCAGCCTGATCTCCATAGTATTCACTATGTATTCACTTGCCAGCTGTGGCTACAGGAAGACCCTTTCTCAAAAAGAGAAAAAAAAATGAAAAAAAAAAAAAAACACTCTCTTGACCTTCCATGCAACGTTATTAAGATAGAGCTTATCATAGTCCTAGCAAATATGAAAATTTTGACAAATCTGAGAATCTGATCATCATTCTACTGAAATAGCCAGACACACTATTTTTGCTTCCTGTTACTTTCTCTATATTCTAGTTATTACTGGAATAAGGCAAGATTTTTAGCCTTCTCAACTATATTGTACTACACAACTTCACTCTTTTGCCTCAATCTTCTTCACACAGTAGCAAAATTTTTCATGAATGATCAGATAAAATTGTAAACTTCATTCTTTTTATCATCTAAAACAACAGATACTAAAGGCCTTAAATTATATACATTATATATTAGGGTATGTGAAATCAGATGGGGGACAATAAGGGTAGGTGTAGATAGGGGATACCCCAAACTAACTAGGAACAAAATTTAGTGTATGAAATGTAAAAAACACAATAAAAATGTAAAAAGAAGTTTTAGATTATATAAAATTTGTAGAGATGAATTCACATAAACATAGATTAGTATATATTTTCATATATGTTAAGAATTACTGCTAGCCATCTCTGAGTCTTTCTAGCACCTCACCTCTTATCTTTCAAAATTCCTAGAGTCCATGATTACCTATAATCATGGTAGATGACCCCAAAAAACATGAAACACTATTCAGCTGCTCAGTAACCTGACAAGTTGTGAAAACAACAAGGGAAAAACAAGCATATGGCAAAGACTAGATCCTTTATTCATTCCAAGAAATACCACAACACATCTGGATGCACAGATTTCAGTGAAAACACACAAACAACATGAATAACCAAGATAATATGGATACTACCTAAATTAACAACCCCATCATAGTGCCTCCTGACAATGATTAGTGGATACACAATACAATAACTTCAAAAAAGGAATTATAAATGTGTTCAAGGAAATTAAAAAGAATATATATTCTTAACTGAATGAAGACTGTGAAAATACAGTTGAATTAAATTACTAAATAACTAAAATAACTCAAACGTAAAAAATTCAATCACAAGATACAATCTATCAGATTTTGGACACAATCATGGGGAAATGGATCATTCAATCAACTTAAATATGTAATCTTAGTAACCCAGAAACAGCATGTTCTAAACCTCTGAGGTATTGTAAGAAGACTAAACTTACCATTTGTAACTTTTGGAAAAAGAGAGGACACCAAGGACAAATGTGGAAAAAAAATTTTAATAAAATTACTGATGAAAATTTACCCAAACTAGGAAAAGAAATACTTATCAGGGTGCAGGACACATACAGTAAAGCAAGTAGGCCAGATTAGAAAAGAAACATCCCATATCATATAATGATCAAAACACTAGACATACAGAACAAAAGGAAAGCTACTCAAAGATATTGAAAGCTGTGAGAGAGAAAGACAATCACATATACAGACATTTCTGTTAGAATAACAGCTGACTTTTCAATGCAGTCTATGTACACCAGAAAGGCATGGGACAATGTCATACTAGTAAAGAATGCAGACTCCAGTCCAAAACAGTTCTAAGGAAACATCACTATAAAAAAACAGTAATTAATAAACATTGGTCTATAATAACCCTCAGTATTAAAGTTCTCAACTCTCCAGTATAAAGACACAGAGAAACCAGTTAGATTAGAAAACAAGATCCATTAATTTGATGACTCCAAGTGATGTACTTCCTCAACAATGATTGATGCCACCTTCATGTAAACAGATTGAAAAATGTATTCCAAGCAAATGAAACTAAGAATCAAGCAGATATACTAGTCTAATATCCAACAAAATAGTTTGCAAAATAAAATCAGTAAAAAAAAAAGAAAAGAAAAAACAGAGGCGTTTGCTTCATACTCATTACTGCAAAAATTCTATCAAGAAGCAATTTCAATCCTAAACATATATCACTTCAAAAAGAGGCATCCAGTGTCACAAAATAGACTCTATTTGTTCTAGAATCTCACATCACTCCAACATAGTTGTAGTGGGTGACTTCAATACCACTTTATAACCAGTGGATTTGTCAGCCATATAAAATCATTAAACAGAGAAACCCTGCAGTTAAATGAAATTGTAAATTAAATGGACCTTACAAACATCTACAGAAGATTCCACCCAAACACCAAATTAGAAATAAAAAGCAAGTCTCCACAAACATAGGAAAATTGAAATATTATCTTGTATTCTGTCTGACCACAAATATATAGAACTAGTATCGACAACAATAAAAACATGGAAAATTGCACAAATTCATGAAAACTAAAAACACATTACTGAATGAAAACTCAGTCATAGAAGAAATCAAATAAGGAAAGTAAAACTTCTAGAATTTAATGAAGATGATACCACAACATAGCACAAACTTTGGGACAAGGACCCAATGAAGACAGTCCTAAGAAGAAATTTATAGCATTATGTGTCTACACCAGAAAATTAGAAAGATCTCACATAAATAAATTAGTAATGCACCTGAAATACTTGGAAAACCAAGAACAAACTAAACATACAAAAGTAGATGTGAAGACATAAATAAAATAAAGGCAGAAACTAATGCATGAGAAAGGAAGAATGCCATACAAAGAATCAAAGAAACAAAGAGTTGATTCTTTGAAACTATTAAAAGGGTTTTCAAACCTCTATCCAAATTAACTGAGAAAGAGAAATAGAAAGAGAAATGGGAGAAATAGAAAGAGAAATTAACAAACTCAGAGATAAAGGAAACAGTACAACAGATCCAGAGGTAATTCAAAAAAACATTAAGTCATACTTAAACAAATGTATTTTCCACAACTCTAGGAAATCTAATGAAAATGGGTAAAGTTATAGATTTGTCCAGCCTACTAAAATTAAGTCAAATTGACATAAATAACTTGAAATCACCCATACAAACCATTATAAAAGACAGAATAATGCAAATCCTTCCAAGTAATAAAAACCCAGTACAAGATGAATACAGTGCACAATTCTACAAAACATTCAAAAAAGAATTAATACCAATATTCCTCAAATTATTCTGTAAAATAGAAAAGGAAGGAAGGAAGACATTCAAATCCCTTTAATGAAGCCTGTATTACTCTAATAGCAATAGCAGACAAAGATCCAACACAACAGAAAATTATAGAGTCATATCTTCAATGATCATAGATGCAAAATTCTCAGTAAAATGATCACAAAGCAAATGTAAGGAGGTTGGAGGGATGGCTCAGTGATTAAGAGTACTGACTGCTCTTGAAGAGGACCTGGTTCAATTCACAGCACCTGGTTCAATTCACAGCACCCACGTTGTGCTCATAACTCCGGTTCCAGGGGACCTGACACCTTTTTCTGACCTCTGTGGGCACAATACGTGTGCACTTACACACATGCAGGAAATGCACTCATATATATAATGAAAATAATAAATAAAAAAATTAAAAACACATGCAAGCACACATCAAATGAATTATCAACTCTAATAAAGTTGGCTTCATCCCAGAGATGTAGGAATGGTACAGCATACATAAATCAATAAATGTTAGCCACCACATAGTAGGACTCAAGATCAGAAACCACTTGAAAATCTCATTAAAGGCATTAACTATCTTTGAACAAAAATAAAACACCCATTCATGATAAAAGCCATGTAGCATCTAGGGGTACGGGCACATTGAGCATTGTAATAGAATTGAAGACTCATTTAAATCCACACATTTACAGCAACCTGATTTTTGACAAAGGAGTAAAACACACACACACTGATAAGAAGATAGCATGTTCAAGAAATATTGATGTTCAACTGCATAAGGGCATGTAGGAGAATGAAACCAGAACCTTATATTTCGCCATGTACAAAAATCAACTCCAAATGGATTATGAACCTCAACATTAGACATAACTCCCTATCAGTTAGAGGAGGAGGTAGGAAATGCATTTGAACTTGAAGGCCCAGGAAAGAACTTTGTGAACAAGAAAGAACTTTGTGAACAGGACTTCTAATAGCATGGTCGTTATGACCAAAAGTTGACATAAGGGACCATATGAAACTAAAAAGCTTGTATGCATCAAGGCAAGCTATCATTGGATGATCATGTTTTACTTTGATATTCTAGCTAGGTCAAGAAGCTAATAAAGAGACATTGGTGGTGGGGGAAGCTTCCTTGGAGGGGTGGTAGATTGCTGTGTTTTGTAGTGGGAGAGGGAAACATTAGAATAAGGACAGTTATATGGTTGGTGAATGGGAGAGCAGGACATAGGAAGGAGGGTCTATGGGGTGGGTTAAGCATCATTATAGGTCTTTTGAAAAAGCCATAAGGACACCTAGCACTAAAGAAGCTCCTCAAATTTTATACATATACATTATAATGGGATTAAAAGAATGTCTACATCTCTAGTGACACATCTGTACTGGCTAATGTTCACAGTACTGAAAGGTACTATGCATGTCACAGCAAGGTCAAATAATCATCAACTCCACCCAACTGTGAATCCTGTGAACAATTGGTCCTGCAAGATATGACTACTGATGCAATAGTGTCACACATATTATAGGAATAACCAAGCAGTTTCTATTTGGATATATGGTCAACTTCAAAACATGGAGCTGATATCTGACACTAATATGAAACTTAGAAACTTAAAGCTAAAGATTTCAGAGGGCATAGGGGAGGACATAATACTACTTTTCTGCTATATATTTATCATATTAAAATGACTCCTAATGATTTTTGCTATACTCATAGGTTAATGCATTTATCAACCTTCACCAGAGAAGATTCCCTATGCATCAGATCATGATTACCACAGAAACTTACACCTGGCTAATGCTCAGAGAATAAGAGACTACAGATTTTTTATCCTGAATAGAGTATCTATATCAAACTTCCTACCAAGGCTCAGGGATCTTTGTAGAAGAGTATGCAGAAAGATTTTAAGAGCAAGAGACATTGGATGGTCACATGCCAACAGAGTTTTCCAGACAGCTGCGCAGTAACAGCAATACTGATAGGATGCACAAATCCTTTGCAAGCTCACAGAGGACAAAATATCATTATAAACATGGAAAGTGGGTAAGAAATCCTAACACAACCTAAAGAAATTTTGGCCACTGATGACTGCTGGGAGGACAGGAGACACTCACTTACAAAGGATGATACACTTGGTATGTTAACTAGGCTCCAGTGAATTGACTCACACTGAAGGACATTTGGGGAAACAAAGCAGACTCTATAGGCCATATATAATACATATGTATGTATATATACATACATATGTATTATATATGTATAATAGAGTACATTGTATATGTATGTATAATGAAGTGCATTAAGTTGGAGGAGTCAGTAAGGGAAGGTGTGGATAGTGCAGTTAATCTAAATATCATTAAATTATATTGCATGAAAATCATACAATTTCAATGAAAAGAAAAAAGTTACAGTTAAAAGAAGTCCTGTGTTCCTTAAAAGGTTTCCATATAAGTATGCATACTTTTCCATATAAGTATTCATGTTAAAAAAATATAACAGTTGATGTGCACTGATGCAGGTTGAAATGATAGACTAAAACTGTACAGAGTATTTTTTTATTTATTTGCAAGCGTTCAAACAAAAAATGCCACCCAGCAATACCAAAACTGAATTGTTATTGAATATAAGCTTAATTGTGTGAGTTTGTTTGTAAGGCATTGCCCTATCTCATCTCCCTTAATATGATACACCCAAGTTTTATATCAAGATCTAATTACCTACAACACATTTTATTTTGATGATTCAGATTTTTTTCATGCTTTCAGCATAGTTTTTATTTTTATAGCATTATGTAACTTATGCCAATCCATTTCTGAAAAGCAGATTCTTCTTTTGCTTATCATAATACAATGCCATTTCTTTCACTTTAAGTCCTTTTATAATCTCTTGGAAATTCAATTAGCAGTTGCTGTTCATATTATCACAATGCTATCAAAATCTTTATTACACATGAATATGTAACTTTCTTCAGTGGAGTAGATACAGCATTTTACATTGATATAAATGAATGCATTTTTAGCAGTTTGGAGATTGAAACAATTTCATTATTGTGCTCTATTTCAACTTGGCACCATATTTACAGGTATTAGGTTATATTTGAGTCAAATAATTTGTTGATAAATTTTATTGGCATCAAATTGAATTGTAATTGCTTCTCTATATTTTTGTGTATTACAATTATTCTCTTTAGATTATAATGACTTTTATAACACTAATAAATATGATATTTTTACTGCATTTAGGGCTCCTTATATGTATTTTTCCCAAAGTTATGATTTATTTACTTAATTTCTTTACAATTATATGTATTGCTTGGTAGCTGCATCTAAATTTTGTGCCTCATGCAGAATTAGCTTAGCTTTTATCCTGTGGCAAGTTACAGTGAGGTGAAGTTGTTGAATGATCTCAGCATGCATCAAATCTATAACTGTTTCAGAAAATATATATCATGTGAAAGGCACTACATAAAAGGCAAGGTATTGAGGTATATTGTGAATGATTTAAGACAGGTCAGAGAAAACAAGAAAGGAAGAATATTTCTAAAAGAATGAACTTAGTACTCCAAATCAAAGGAACAAGGCTGTTAAATCAGACTCTAGAGAGGTGTGTGGAAATAACCTACAAGAACTGCTGAAAAATGAAGGATATGGGGCTAAGCAAAGAATATCAGAAACTAAAATCTGAATGTCATCTACTATTTGAAATATTATACATTTACATCTATAACTTTCATAAGATATTGAGACTTAAGAAAATACTTTACCACAAAAGGTATTTAGACAAATTTATTAGATGTCCTAAAGTCTGAGAAAGGTGGAGAAAATGGCAACAGTAGTGAGTTGTTGTACTTTGTGTTTATGAACAAAATTAACTATTCACCAGCAAATCCATGTGAAATAAAATCCAATCATTTTCATGATAGACTTATGTACCGATGTATTATGAAGGAAATTAATAAATATATATACTACAAACATAACATGTAGCTTAATTTGAATATAGAATATTTATTTTAGTATCTACTCATTATTCTTTTTACATTAATATTTATTATTTCTATTTGTGTATGCTTGTGACTAGGACAATATAGTTCTTTTTAGTTTATATAAATGATTTTATGGTTCCCAACAGAATTTAAAACTTTGTGATCATCAGTTAATGCTCTACACTTTGCAATTGATGGTAAGTTGAAAGCTAAGTGTCTAATACTAGGAAAAATTGTGGTTCAATTTGGAATTTTATATATCAGTGTCAGAATATGTTTAGTCAATACATGATCATCAACAGATGATAATATATCTTCAGCTCTTCTCAACTATTAAGTGGCCATGCTTTCATTTGTTTTATATGTTAAACAATGTATTTTGATCTTATCCAGACCCTCTCCATCTCCACCTTTCTATTTTCCACTCTGACTTCATGCCTTCCATTATTATTTTTTAAGACCTATGTAGCCTAATGTGCTCTGAAATGCACTATGCCCATTAAAGTATAAAATGTAAGCATTCTTAACCTATAGTAATTTTAGAATATATTTTTACAAATTTCAAGCATCTCCTTTTATAAAGCACTATATTTCAGTTTTCCACATACCTTACATGTTATAATATTTGGCTAATTTCCTAGTTAGCTAATAATGAAGGTTCCTGTGATAAAAAAGCACTTTCACTAATATTGTTCTTGACCACTGTGATGCTTAATTTTAGGTTTGCCTAATTGATTTAGGGAGTAGTGAAGAAATAGTAAAGCAGTATTTTGTAGTTTGTCTGGAAGGGGATTTCAAAAGGAAGTTGTTTTGTGACTCTGTGTGGGGAAAGTAGGGAAAATCTGCACTTAGTGTACCAGGCACTATCCAAAATACAGAAGAAGTACACAGGAAAAGATTAAGCACAGAAGAAAGGAGAGTTGGCCTATCTCTGTATACTGAGATACAGATATTTTACATATGCATCTGAAATCTCCACTTTTGGACTCTAAGTTTCATAAAATGAGCCAAAAAAGTTTAGTCATAAACTTGAAGTATGAACTTGAGTCATACTTTTAACATCCAAGGGGATTCAGACAGTATGCGTCACCTTCCTAAATATCTCAGCATCTATAATTGCAAGCAATGATACCCCTTAAAGCATTTTTGAGCATGGGTCTATCCCTTGGTCTAGTCAAACTTCCAGGCATCACAAATGCTTTATTGTTGTTTTCATCACATAAAGCCGAAGTGACTGATAACCTTCTTTGTGAATCATACATACATATATATGCCATTTTTATTTATGTATATTTTTCAGGTTGTGCAAATGACTTGTATGTGTAATTGTAAATTTAAAATCAAGTGCAAGGGAATATATTTTAAGAAAAGCAGGTAATAAAGTAGGCTATGATATAAAAAAATATCAAATTTCTATCTTATGTGCATCTTAAGTTTAAGAGAAACAAAGACTAGAATGGTCATAATCATAAATGTTTCAACTGTAAGCACTGTGTTTATAACATATCAAATGAAAGTTGAAGAGAAGTTACAAACGGAGTCATTGAAAAACACAGAACGTGGAAGAACAAAAGCAGAAGGACAGATGTGACAAATAGTGTTTACAAGAAAGTACAGTCTATAAAAATCACATCTGAGAACTGACACACATAAATGGAAGAGCAAGTATGAGGCAAAAAAACTGTTGAAAATTGTAAATGGAACAGAAATGGACTTTAGACTGATATGTATCAGTATAAAGGAAAATTTAATAAAGTCAGAGCTTATAAAAACACTCTGGTAATACATTAAACCTCAAAGATAAAAAAACAATAAGATGGATATTAAAGCAGATAAAAATTACAAAGAATGGATAAACTTTACAATATCTTTGTAGTTCTTTGCAGCTATTTTCAATAACACTAAATTAAAAAATATTCTGTGGTATACATCTGATGAAATCATGAAAATCACTCTTAACGCTTCTCAAATAAGGTATTTAAATTTTAGACAAAAATTATTAATTTATTCTTTAAGAATTTTATATAATTAATTTTGATGACATTAAAACCCCTCCCTCATCCCCTCTGCCACCATACTGCCTACCATTCATGTCTTTTATTATTTTTTTTCATTTTATGTACTATAAAGTCTATTCTGTGTTCCACAAATTTTCTTTGTTGTGGGTCTAGCACTTGTATCATTTTAAACCTATCAGTTTAACTCCCGTAATGAAAATTGGCTGTCCTTCTTCCAGCAGATATTGGTATACCTGTGTTAAGGTGAGTCTTCTTGCCCATCTCCCCCATTCATGCTGGGTTTGGACATAAAAGTGAACTTGCATACATCTTGTGCATTCTGTCACAAACACTGTGGGTTCATATGTGCAACTACTCAATACAGTCCAGCTAATGCATTTTCTGTGTATTCAATCTACCAGAATTAGATTCTCTGTGTCAAATTTTTGGCTCTTAAAATCCTTGTGACCCCTCTTACTCAATAATCTCTGAAGCTTGGGGAAAAATTATATAGATGTTGTATTTAGGGCTGAGAAATCCAGTCTCTTGTTCTCTGTATGTTTACCAACCGTAGGCCCCACCTGTTGATCACCACCTTCTGCAAAATGAAGCACCTCTACTGAAAGTAGAGAGAAGCGCTAATGTATTGGTAAGACAATAAGTCATTGAGTCAATTTAATAACATGTTTATTTAGTAAATAATAGTCATATGTTCTCCTCTATACTTTGTGACTCGTCTAGACACGGTGTCTTGTCCCTGATAACAGTGCCAGATATGGGCTCCATCTTGAAGTATGAGAAGACACCAGAAGATAGAAAGACCTCCCATGCCCAACAATTAATTTTGTCAATATGACTACTATTACCAAAGTAATCTACAGATTCAACACAACCTCTTTGAAATAACAACACATACTCAGGTGTAATGGTGCATACCTTTAATCCCAGCACTTTGGAGGCAGAGGCAGATGGATCTCTGTGAAATCAAGGCCAGTGTGGTCCTTATGTCAAGTGCCAGGCCAACTCTGTTGCAGGGAGATCCTGTCTCTAAAATAAAACATATAAATAAATCAATGAATAAATAAATAAATATGTAAATAATAAAATTCCAGCACAGTTCTTCACAGAAATTGAAAAAAATAATCTATAATTTCATATGGAAACATAAAAAATCCCTAGATAGCCAAAACAATCCTGAACAATAAAGGAAGTGCTAGAATTCTGATTATTCCTGAATTCAAATGACACTACAGATCTGTAGTAATAAAATAGCATGGCAGTGGCATAAAAACAGACACCCTAATCAGTGGATTAACGTTGAGGACACAGATTTTAGTCCACATACAATGATCTTATTTTTGGCAAAAACACATGATTTGGATAACAACCTGATTTGGGTGACCTAATTTAATTATGGAGAAAAGACTGCATTTTAAAAACTTGTTGCTGGTCATTTTGGAACATTACATTTGGAAGAAAAATAAATAGAACCTTATTCTCACCTTGCACAAATCTCAATTCCAAATTATTTCAAGGAACTCAACACAAGACCTTTAACCTGAATCTGGTAACAGAAAAAGTAGTGAGTACATGGGAATTTATCAGTAAAGGAACAGGACTCATATAGGGCAGCATTAAGCCCAACAATTGATAAATGGGACTTCAGAAACCTCAAAAGCATCTGTATCTGTACTTCAAAGGCACCATCATATGATTGAAAAAGGAACCTACAGAATAGGAAAGACATCTTTACCAGCTATACATCTGAGACAGACCACTAGTATCTACAATACACAAAGAAATAAAAAAGTAATTATCAAATTATAAAAAAGAAAAGAAAATTTGTGGCAAGGAATGGAACAGTTTTCAAAGATGAAATGTAAATGGCTGAGTTTTTTTAGATGTTCAAAATCTTTGCCCATCAGGGAAATGCAAATTAAAGCTTCTTTGATATTTCACTTTATCTGCACTCAGAATAAAGTCCAAATTGAAATGATTGCAAATGCTATTGAGGATGTGGGGAAAGGAGAACACTAATCTACTTTTGATGTAAATGTGCAAACTGATATAGCAACCATGGAAATCAGTGGTAAGTTCCTCAAAAAGCAGCGAGTAGAACAATGATATGACCCAGACATAACACTGTTAGTATTGCACTCCAAGGATTTCTGTATCCTGCAACAGAGTTACCTGTTCGCTCATGTCACTGATGCTCTATTCACAAATGTCACAGAATAATAAATCAGATTTAGACAATGGACTATCATTTGCCTCCTAAGAAAAAGAAAATTATAAAAATTTCAGGTTAATAAATGGGGCTGGAAACAATCATCCCAAGTGAGGTAATCCAGACCCAGAAAGACATTACATGTTTTCTGTCATAAGATGTTTGCTTTGTATCTTTAGTTAAATGTGCTTCAGTTGGAACACCCTTACAGGTCAGGAGACTAAGAGACGAAAGAGGATGGTTATTGGAGAGGACATAAAATACAGTGATATAAAGTATTTTATAAAACAGGACTGAGTAAATATAAGGAGAAATAGGAGGACATGTTAGAGAAAGGAATAAGAGACCATAGACCTTCAAGCAGTACTGATTATTGTTCTTGCTTTTTGTACCACCAGTGTTCAATTGTAGGACCCTATGCTGCAGAAACTACCTGTGTGAGAAGTATAGCAAAAAGGGAAAAATCAAGCTGATTCTGACCTGGGAACTTCATCGCAAACGGCTACCTTCTACAGTACTAGAAGGTACTATGCATACTAAAGGAAGAGACATGTAATCATCAAACTTACCCTACTGTTAACACAGAGCAATAATGACTGCAACAATAAAATATGCCCATTGGTACAAAAGTGGCACAAATCTTAAGGGAGCAACCAAACACATTCTAATTGGATTAAAGGCCTACTTCACAAAATTTAGATCCTTTATAGGTGGGTCAATCCCAACAATTGTATCATGTTAATCATTCACAAAACATTATCATTAAGGTTCCCAATTACAGAACTAATTCTGTACTGTAATCCAATAAAGCAAACAGTGCTACATGACCTGATAATCACAAAACAATTCATAACCATAGAAGCAATAAAGCTTTATATTTAAAAAGTTTAACTTATAAATTTGTGTGTGTGTGTTTGTGTGTGTGTGTATTAAAATGGATGTAGAAATACCTCAGTGGGTAAGAGCATTTACTACTCCTGCAGAGGACCCAGGTTTGTTTGTCAGCATCCATATGGCAGCTAACAGCCATTTGTAACTCCAGCTCCAGGTAATGCAATATAACCAGATGCCTCAAGCTCCTTCCACTATGATTTCTGCATTATGGAGGACTGTACATTCAATCTGTGAGTCCAAATAGACTATTCTTCCTTTAGCTGATTTTTTTCAGGCATGGTGTAAAAGTAATAAGACAAATAACTAATACAATTTTCTATAATTAGCTGCTCATTTAAGGAATTCTTTACACCAGGAAAAGTATAATTATATATTAAAAAGTTGATAGAATTGAATCATCATAACCATCAATTAACAGATTTAACTTAAATTTTTAAATGAAGGTTAAAGTTGGATCTTCATTTTTTAAATTTTATTTATGAATTTATTTAATTTTATTTTTTGTGCATGTGTTTTGCATGCATAGACGTAAATCCACTCGTGTCCTGCAATGCCCATGTAGGACAGAAGAGGGTGTCACATAACTCTGGAACTGGAGTTACAGACAGTTGTTAGCTATCATATTGGTGCTGGAAACTAAATCTGGGGCCTCTGAAGTAGCAGCCAATGCTCCTAACCACTGAGTCCTCTCTCCAGCTCCTTTTTCTTTTTTTAATATGTGTGTCCTAGTTTGCTTTACATTTGTTTCAGTGATAAAACACTAATCAAAATCAATTTGGAGAGGAAAAGGTTTTGTGGCTTACAGATTATAGTCCATCATCAAGGAAAGTCAAAATAGGAACCTGGAGGCAAGAAATATAGCAGAGATCATAGAGGAATTCTGTTTGCTGGCCTGCTTAACCTACTTTCAAGCACACCTGCCTGGGCATGGTATCACTCACAATGGTCTAGACTCTCCTACATTAAATAGCAATTAATAAAATGCCTTATAGACATGGAAAACTCTTCAGTTGATGTTTCTTCTTTCCAGAAGACTCTAATTTATGTTAAAGTGACAAAAAACTAACCAGCACACAACATACACATAACATATTGTGATTATTCTCTTCCCCCGCACTTTCTTAGTTTTATACTATCCTTTTGTCCTAATATTGTTTCTACTATTGTGATAAAATACTCCATCCAAAGCAACATTTTGGAAGAAAAGCTTTATTGTATCCTGATTGCAATTCCTTGTGGGCAAGTAAATGCAGAAACTTGAAGCAGTTTGTCCTTTACACAGTCAGAAGCAAAGAGATAATTCATGTATGAATGCCAGTACTTAGCTTGCTTTTTCTACTCTTGTACAGTCCAGGACCCCAAATCAAGGGATGGTACCACTTATACTAGGTGAGCTTCTCAATTTAATTAATGCAGTTAATACAATCCTTAACAAACATGATTACAGGTCAACCATCTTTGAACATTTCCTGACTGAGACTCTCTTTCCAGGTGATTTTAGCTTGTATCACAGTAACAATTAAAACTACTAATCACACATATAAACAATTCCCCATTTTTCCTACCAATCTCTTTCCCAGATTCATGACTTTTAGTTTTGTTTTATGACTCTAGTTTAGCCATGGGCATCTGCAAGATGCATGGAATGGAACTATCCATTTAAGACTAGAAGATATTACACTCAAAGAATATATTAAGAATGAACTTAAAATTTCCTAGAATTAAATGAAAAGGAAAATATAATATACTAATTCTTCAGGACATAGTGAAGACAGTCCTAAGAGGAAGGTTTATAGGACTAAATGGTGTGATGGTATATGCCTTTAATCCCAGAAATAGGGAGATCTCTATGAGACTGTCTGCATAATGAGTTCCTTTGGAATAAGATAAATCATTATCCAATACACTCTGATGGGTGCTCACACTTTCAGTTACCAATAATGAAAGCATAAAAAAGCTGTGTCTAGGAGTCTGAGCCAAATGGATACAATAGGAAGATTTGTCTTATCTTTCTATGCTAAGGCAATTACTAATACTTAACCTTACAAAATTATGCTTTGAAAAGTCAGACTGCTTCCAGTTAGTGCTTACTAAATGTTAACATATGGAATGGGGCAAACATTACCATCTTAAACCAATATAATTTAAAAGCAACCTATGACAAACAGTGCTTCTTACACAAAATAGCTATTAAAATTACCACTACATTTGAAGAATCAATTAGAAAATCAAGTTTTAAAGAAACAAATGCATAGCAAATTTCTTTTACCAAGATCGTTTTCCTTGGTTACAGCACAGAATTTTCAGTTTAAGATTTCAATTCAGATGCTGTAGAGATGTCTCAGTGCTTAAGCGTTCTTGTTCTCTTGTAAAGCACCTTGGATCAGTTCCTAGCACCCACATGGCAGCTAACAACCATCTGTAACTCCAGTTCCAGGTGATCCAATGCCCTCTTATGTATCACTGCATGACTCAGGTACAATTAATCCAAATACATAAAATACTCATACACACAAAATAAAAATTAAAAATTCATAATGCAATTTAAAGTGACCAAGAAATTAAACCACTGTTTCTCAATGTAGCTTTCAGAAAACTTAAACTTTCAGTAAAGGAAGCAGAGTTAGTTTATATAAAGCTGATGAAGTCACATGTACTATGCAACTACAGTTGTCCAAAAGAAGTGAGCCATCTCCCCTGAAAAGTCTAACAGTAAATAGAGGGTGAAAGAAATCATTGCTTATCTATATTTAGTCATTTAATATGAAATGAATAATGTATGATTTAGATTATTTACATAAAGTATTATTTATAAACAAAATATACTTGATATTTTATAAACTCACTGTATTGCTTAGGGTATTTTCTGTGCTAATTTTTATGTTAGTACTTATTTTAGTGCTAGCTAACTTTCAGTTAATGCATTGTTACTCAAAAGAATTACAAGCAAAAATGTCTCTAGTTAATTATGTGAAGAAGATTTTTAAATGAAGGTAGCAAGGCTTGGAAATAGTCTGAGTGGTAGGTAGCGTGCTCCAAGTGGATCGCAGTGGGCCAAGTATGCATGCATGACAACACACAAAGTATCATGTGACAATCAGTTTCTCTTAATGAATAAAATACTTGTAAATTTATGGGTTTTTTTTTCAGATTAGTAAGTTGATCAGAGTTTAAATGTACCTACTGCCAAATCTGACAACCTGAGATCGGTCCCAGGACTCACATGTTTGATGGTGTAAACCAACTCCCATACTGTGTCTTCTGACCTCTACCTACATGTAATGACATGTGCATACTCACACACATACACACATGTACATGTACACATACCCAAACCTAGATATAAGTATACACAAAATTGAAGAAAAATGTAGTTAAAATTAAAATAAAAGAACTTATTTCTTAAAATTTTAGTATCTTTAGGGTGTCAGGTGTCAAAAAGATGAATGATTTTAGGCATCCTTAAAAACAGTAGAGCCTATGGTAACTTCTATGGGAGGAATGACTCTCTAGTTATAAAGTCTACAAGCATAAATTAAGGTCAGAGAAGGTTAAAAACATATATTTCTGATAAAGAAGCACTCCTTTGTACACTTACTAAATATTACAAAATTTCCCCCAGATACAGAAAGATTCCTGTACCAAACGTCACACACTAGTAAGTAAATGACTGGCATCATGACTACTATCTTAATGGTTAAACATTGCAACTCAGGCTACTTTTAGATAGTGAATGGACACATTTATTTAGTTAAAGAACACAATGAAGATAGCTTCAGAAGGAGACCAACCTACTTCTTATGTGAAAGACTAGTGAGTAGTATTTTCATATTAGAATAAGGAGGAAGTGTGTAAGAGGAGAAGTCAAGGTGAGAGGATTTTAACATAGTACTGTTTTAAAAGTTTGTATTTTGCGGTATCTACAGTCCCCTTCTATCCCTGGTCCTAGTTTTAAACATTTTTGAAATTTCCACCCCCTTGTCTCTGGAATGGGCTGCTGGTGACCTCATCTTTACTACAAACTTTTGGTTGGCATCTCAAGATGCTAGACCTTCCTTCTGGAACATCTAAGTTGTTATAATTCCTCCTTCATAATGTGCTGTTTTGCCAGCATGTTGCAACCAGCTTACATTCTTTTCATTGCCCTGTAGAAATGTAGGTATAGCAAATGAAATTCCTTCCTAATCTTTTTATCAATTTCTTCAGGGAGGGGAGAATTCCCATACTCATTCAGTTTTTGAAGCATTTTACAGAAGCTCTGCTGTAGAGCTTCATTGGCCTATAGCTTAGAATTCTTGACATAAACCGCAAACTCAGCAAAGATATTCACTTGAGTAGTATTTTGTTCTGTGTTGTTGAAAACCATCAGTGCTTAGGAACAAAGGATTTTTCAAAAAATTTCTCAACTTTATTTACATCCATTTTGCCTTGGGATTGAAGTCATAAAGTATGCATGGGTCCCTGGAGAAGGGTTTGCAGGACTTCTTTTCAGATAATCAGGTGTGATCCTAAACACAACTCCTTTGAGCTAAAGAATCAGAATTTGCCTCCAATAAAGGGGCAGGTCACAATAGTCTTACCATCACTGTCATGCTAGATGAGGTGCTCTAATAGGATTTCTGTCTTGCTCATTCAGCCAGGTCAGCAGCATCAATACAGCCTTGGCAAGCTGAGTTCAACATCTGCATAATGGCCTGGCTAAAACTTGTACCCCTGGTTACTCTTGATGCTTGTCATTGTGGGCCTGTGCTCACAAAAGTCTGTCCCAAAATCAACTTGGTGCAGCTTTGGCTCATCAGCACCATCTTAAGCTCCATGCACTACTCTAATAATAACTTCTATCTTCGGGTGTGTAACACATTTTACTTTGACATATCTAGAAGATATGATAGCTCAGCTTGCATCTATCTAGCCCCAGCCCTTGTAGCAACCACTTCACTAAGGACCCCAAGTTTCTTTACTGGGTAATGAAATCATAAAGTAGGGTTTGGAGCTAGGTGTGTCCAATGCATCCTGGTGGCTTTATATCTAAGTTTTTAAATTGAACTGCAAACAGACATCACATGTTTTATAAGTATATTAAAATTTTATCCTGTATAGATAGAATTTTGTCTCCCAGTATTATCCATTAACATTTACATTAGCAGTGATAACAGTTCTACCACCTCCCAATATTTTATTAAAAATTTGGATGTCTGGATGGATTAAATTATTTGCCAAGTGAGAGTATGAAAAACCTAACCATCTTTGTAAAGATCTTCAGAGGCAAGCAGGTTTGCTATATTAATCATGTTTTTCAATCAAACCAATCTGCCAATCAAAATTAATAAACACAAGTAGGGCATGGCATGCCTATAATCCCAATATTCAGGAAGCTGAGAAGGGAGAATTGCCAGCCTGTGAAAGTTTCAAGCCACTGTGGTTTACACAGCACTCACTGCCTCCAAAGCCTAAACCCAAAACAAACAACAACTAAAACATTCACCACCACCTGCAACTGGATGCAATGATAAACACTTATAATAAGAGAATTTAGGAGGGAGAGACAAGAAAATGACATGTTTGGGACCAGCATGTGTCCCAACCCACGGGATCTGCAATGGGGTACCTGGAGTGAGGAGTGGGGATTGAATGGGGCAAGAGACACAGAGCTTTTATAGGGGAGCAGAGGGCGGAAGAAGCTGGGTGGATAAGTTCCACTGTTTACCATACATTCCACAGTTAGATCACAAGACCCAATGTTTTTACAGGATGAGGAAATTTAAAAGGTCAAGGCAGAAAAACATAGTTTTCACCAAGTCATCTGGCTACTCTTGAAACTAGGTCAGAGGTTGAAGCTGGAAACAGCTTGCTTCACACACAATAGTAACTATTTCTGGGTAGGGTCCCATGGCTCCCTACAGGTTCCCCTTTTTTTATTATAAACAAGAGCATGGGGCCAAGGCCAAATGATCCCTTAGGGAACCGCGCCTGTCTTAGGTTGGAGAACTTTTACCTGATGCTCACCTGTCATGGGCAAAGGCAGCTGCTTTGGCTGCCCACCTGTCTTAGGCGCTCCAGCCTGTGATAATGTACTTGAATAGGCTTAGTTGCTAGATCATTAATCTGACTCTTAATGAAGGTTGTGATTCTTTTGAAGGCCCAGGGGCCAAAGGATATTACAGCCAAGATGGCTAGGAGGGTCCCCAATATGGTGGGCAAGAGGGTTGAAACCCAAGGTGATGTGGAAAACCAATTTTTATACCAACTATCCTCTTGATCCCTTTCCCTTTTGCGCCGCTCCAGCCCCTCCCTCAAGATCTTCATGTTATTTTTTACAGTACCAGTCTTATCTAGGTAAAAACAACATTCTTCTTTAAGAGCTGTACAAAGTCCCCCTTGTTGTAGGAATAGGAGGTCTAGTCCACGCCAGTTCTGAAGGACCACCTCAGCCAGGGAGGAAAGTGAGTCTGCCAGGTCATCGATGCCAGCCTGCAAGCGATGGAGGTCTTTGTCGATGGTGGCTTGCAGGGCATCGAGTCTGAGTAAGGAAGCAACACCGGTTCCTGTGCCTGCGATGCCTAAGCCTAGAAGGACTGAAATGGTGAGGGCAGAGACAGGCTCCCTTCGGGATTGAGAGTGGCTGTCAGGGGCTTCCCATAGCCCGAGGAATGCCTGAGGGCTATGGAAGGAGAGGCGAGGGAGGAGTTGTACTAGGAGACAAAAATCAGTTTTGTTATAAAAGGAATGAACATATGCACATGGCGTGATACCATCCTTGCAAATCCACCACATGTTGGAAGGGGCTCGAATTAGCTTGGATTTGGGGGTGATGGTGGTGCTGCAATAGGGGAGATATGCTGTCGGAGGCAGGCCAGTGGGTGTAAGGCAAGTGCCTCGGCCCACTATTCACGACAGGGTAAGGCCACTCCGGTGCTTCTCTGGCCACGAACAAGAGGAGGAGGAGTTCGAATAGCTGAAAGAATTGTTGGGCAGAGGGATCACCAACACTTCGTAAAAAGGAGGGCGGGAATTATAACATAGCCAGCAATCTCCTAGGCTATGGTTGGTGCCCCTGGTGGCCTGAAATGTGGCATTGAGGAGTTGTAGGATAATGTTCCTTGTATGAGAGAGACTTCACAAGGGCAGAGGACCCTCTGTTCTAGGCTGAAGAAGGGAGGCATTGTGTAGTGTAGTAGTGCTGTGGCTGGGGGCAACAGGGGCTGGTGTTATGGCTGGTGTGTGTTTATTATTTGTCAGGAGAGGATTGGGGCCAGCCTGAGCGGGTCTGTGTTGATTGAGGGGTTCTCTTAAGAGCTTGATTTTAAATATGAGCCCACTGTCGTACCCTGAGTCATAACAGCCTCAGTCCCCAGGAATAGCCCTGAGCCCATCTAGTGATCTGCTTTCCTTTCTCCGTGAAGGAGATTTTTAAAGTATTACACCATTTGTTTTTACAGGCTCTGTAATGCGTGGTGATGGGATCGAGCCAATAATTTGGACGAGAAAAGTTGTACTTAACAGTTATATAGTCCCATGATGAGGAGGGATTCCAATGAGCGTCGCCTGTGGTTTCACAGCTCCAACTTTTACAGTAGAAATAGTCCTGGCCACCACATTTTGGATTAAGGGAAGTGGCACGGTGGAAGCCAGGGCAGACATAGAATTCTAAGGTCCTGAGCTGGGCCCTCTGGCTCTTGTCGGAACAACCCTTTCACTGAGTGACCCGAGCCCCTACTTTTGCATCAGGGGCTGGCTTGCCTAGGTAGGCGTCATGTCCCTCCAGGCCCCAAATGCCTGGTGCCCCCAGCATGATCTGGCACATATCTGGGTATAACGTGGGCCAGGGCTGCTCATTGGTGAGTGTGGAGGTGGCGCATACAGGGTTACCCTGTCCATTAAGGACTAGCCACGTGTAGTTCCATGTGGTGTGGGTGTTGGATAGGGTTCCTAGTGTTGGGGGTGAAAGAACCACAAGGGACATGAGGATGATTAGCACAAACTGCATCCTGAAGAGTTGCGCTCTATTTCTTGTGCGAGGTCTACAAAGATCAAAATGATGATGGTAACAGATATGACCAGGATTGCGAGGAGAATGATGGCACCTAGTAGTTTCCAACTGATACGAGCCATGTGCCTTTATCTGTGGAAAGAAAGAGAATTCTTTTCTCAAGGAGTCTCTCTCTCCTTGGAGGGGTCTTTCTGTTTTACCAGTCTCTCTGGGAGCCATCTAGCGGCATCATGTTGTTGTGAAAAAATGCAGACGGATCCTCTTCCCCAGACTAAAACTGGGTCTGGGCCATGTCAGGAATTGTCTAAGGGATCTTTCCATTTTACCATGGCATATAGCTTTTTCGATTCAGGATGCCAGAAGCGATCTGCCACAGATTTACCATCTGAGTCCAGGGTGAGGAAGTTTAAAACATAGAGTACATGATTTAACAGGTTTCTTGGGGTGCCCTTAGTGGGATACCACTCCCCCTTTTTAATTTTTTGTAGGGTATTTTTTAAGGATAGTTGAGCTTGCTCAACTATTCCTTGTCCTTGAGGATTGTAAGGGATGCCAGTAGAATGTTGAATTTGTAGGGTGGAGCAGAAATTTTTAAAGGCCTGGGAAATGTAGCCAGGGCCATTATCTGTTTTTAGATAGGAGGGTGTTCCTAAGATAGAGAAGCAGTGTAGAAGATGAGCAATGACATGTTTAGTACCTTCTCCAGACTGAAGAGTAGCACAAATTAAACCACTAAAGGTATCGATGCAGACATGAACATATTGCAGTGTACCAAACTCAGGAAGGTGGGAGACATCCATTTGCCAGAGCATATTAGGTGTTAGTCCCCGAGGATTAACTCCCAGGTGGGGGACTGGAAGGAAGGTTACACAGGTTTCACAATTTTTAACTATTTGTCTGGCTTGTTCTCTAGTAATTTTAAATAAAAGCCTTAAAGAAGTAGCATTTAAATGGTGTAAGGCATGAGCTTGCTGAGCTTGAGTGATGGCAAGAACAGTGGCAACCGCAACTATCTTGGTAGCTGCATCAGCTAGTTCATTGCCAGTGGAAAGAGGGCCAGGTAGGCCAGAATGAGCTCAAATATGACCAAGGAAGAAAGGGACTGTTCTCTTGCGAATAAGTTGTTGGCACTGTTGAAAAAGATTGGCAGCTTCGGAGGCATGTGTGATAAAGGGAACAGTTTCAAGCGGGGGAACAGAGTGGGCGAGGTAGGCATTATTGTTTTATATGTTGAGGGGTTTTGTGGGAAAAACCGTGAAAACAGCTATTAAGGCTGAAAGTTCTACTAATTGTGCAGAGGCAAGATTAGTTTGGAAGTGGGTTGTCTGCTCCTCAAGGGTATAGGCAGCCATCCCATAGGAGAAGCCATCTGTAAAAACTAACAAGGCATCAGGTAGAGGCTTTAGGCTAGTAAGGCGAGGGAAAGCAAAAGCATGTAATTTACAAAACTGGAGGAGTCTGTAAGGCAGGTAATGGTTGCCTATGGAATCTGAAAAACTGGCGCAAGTGATTAGCCATGCGTCTGAATTTTGAAGAAGCCAATCTATTTGTTCTTTGGTATAAGGCAGAACAATATGGGAGGGCTCGATCTCAAAGTAGGTGTGGCTCTCCTTGCAGTCTGAAATAAGAAAGTCTGCAACTGCATTAAAATAAGGGTGTAAAACCTTTTTAGTAGAGGCATACAGATGGAGCCACATAAGGGGGTTGTGAGGTTGTTGCCAAAGAAGGCCAGTAGGAGAGAAGGTTGTGCAAAAAATGATGAGCCATAAAGGCCTGGCATAATTTATCCTGGTGATAAGTTGTTGAGCTATTGCTTTTTCTACCTTTATAATGGCTGCTCTGGCTTCTTGTGAGAGTATTCTGGGGGATCTTGGGTCTGGATTGCCTTTGAGAATGTCAAATAAGGGCTTAAGTTCTCCTGTGGTTAATTTAAGTATGGGCGGAGCCAATTAATGTCACCTAATAGTTTTTGAAAGTCATTTAATGTCTGAAGGTGATTGGTCCGAAGGACAGCCTTTTTAGTGGATACATTAGGACCATTAAGCTGAAAACCCAAGTAAGAGTATGGGTCTTGAAGCTATATTTTTTCTGGTGCTATCTGGAGACCCGCAGCAGCGAGGTTGTGCTGAAGCTGTGTATAGCACTTTAGTATCGCCCCTCCATCCTGGCCAGCAATAAGGATATCATCCATGTAATGGATGATATACATGGAGGGCCATGAAGATCTGATTTTTTGTAGGGCAGTAGCAACAAACTTTTGGCACAGGTGGGGCTATTGGCCATTCCCTGGGGTAAAACCTTCCATTGATATCTTTTCATAGGTTCTTTAAAATTGATGGAAGGAAGGCTGAATGCGAAACATTTACAGTCCTGTGGGTATAAGGGGATGATGAAGAAGCAATCCTTAAAATCTATAACAATTTTGAGATAGCCTTGAGGAATAGCCACTGGTGAGGGCAAGCCAGGTTGTAGGGCTCCCATGAGTACCATAGTGGCATTAACTGCTCTTAAGTCTTGCAGTAACCTCCATCTACCAGATTTCTTTTTTATGACAAAGATGGGCGTATTCCAAGGTGAATGAGACTCCTCTATGTGTCCTAGTTTAAGTTGTTCCTGCACCAACTGCATTGCAGCAGTTAACTTTTCTAGGGAAAGCGGCCATTGATCTACCCAAACAGGATCATTAGATTTCCAAGTTAGGGGATCTGCAGAGTTTGAGGGTACAGGTTTGTCAATGGTCGCAGTTAAAAATTTCCCAGGCCGCATTTGTCAAATTGTCCACTGGTTTGGATAGGTGAGGTTATCCCCTCTCCTGATTTACTTAAGCCTCTTCCTGGGCAATAATTTTGAGCTAGCATTTGGGCAGTGATGGTGTCATTAGGACTACACATCATTACTCCCATTTGGGTTAGGAGGTCTCATCCCCATAGATTAACCAGTATGTGAGGCACAGTTAAAGTCTTAATTTGGCCTGAATTGCCTGCAGTGTCCTTCCAGGTGAGAATTTTCGAGCTTTGTTTGGGATTTAAGCTTTGTCCTATTCTTGTTAAATTAGTTACAGTATCAGTAGTAGGCCAGCTGGAGGGCCAAACATTGGAAGCAATAATAGTAACATCTGCACCAGTATCAATGAGTCCTTCAAATTTCTTTCCGTCTAGCCACAAAGTTAGGGTTGGCTTTTTGTGGGTGATGGTCTGGACCCAATAGGCATCTGAAGAGCCAAAACTATGGGAGGTGCAGGCATGGGGGAAAACTGGATTTCGGCGAGGGGAATCAACACAAGTTGGGCAAGCCTATCTCCCAAGGCGATGGGGACAATAACGTTCTCAGTTTTTATTAGAATTTTAATTTCTCCCGTATAATCTGAATCAAGTACCCCTGGAATAACTGTCAGGCCTCTAAGGGCTGAGCTACCTCTTCCTAGAATCAGACCACAAGTGCCTGGAGGCAAGGGACCGTGCACACCCGTCTTTATTAATTGAACTCCCATTTCCGGGGTTAGTACTGTGTGGGAGGCGGAACTGAGGTCCAGTCCTGCGCTTCTGGGCGTTGCTCGGCAGAAGTCTGAAATGGATTGTTGGTGCTTGCGGGGATGAAATTGATTGCCCCAATTGTTTGTGTCGGGGTCTGAGGCTGGCCCCTCCACCCATTTCCCTGATGGGGAGGCAAGGTATTGCCCTGAAAATCAGTTTTGGACTTGCACTCATTTGCCCAACGCCTTCCTCGTTTGCATCTAGGGAAAAGCCCTGGAGGTTTATCAGAGCTATTACTGTTTTTTTTCTGATCAGGTGGTGACTTGCAATCCAGAGAAAAATGGCCGAGCTTTCCACATTTAAAGCATCCCCTAGTAATAGGCTGTTTTGTGTCATTTAAGAAGTCTCTCACTGTTTTACCACTAAGTGCAGCTGCCATGGCAAGGCCCTGTTGATAGGAGGAGCCAATCTCAGCTCAAAGTTGAACGTATCCATCTAAGTTAGTTTTCTTTTTATGAGGGTGAATGGCAGCCTGACAGGCAGGATTAGCATTTTCAAATGCTAGTTGCTTTAGGATGACCTCAATACCACCCTCAGTACTATCAAAAAGCCTAGTAGTGGCGGTGGTTAGGCGATGGACAAAATCAGCAAAAGGCTCATCGGGGCCCTGTTTAATGGAAGTAAGGGAGACCCCCGAGTCACCCTTTATAGGGAGTTTATTCCAGGCCGTAATGGCTGCTGTCTGGATTTGTGTAAAAAGGCCAGGTGGATAATTCATTTGGATGTCACTGGAATCATACTATCCCTGGCCCATTAACATATCAAAGGTCCAGTCATCATTAATCGTCTTAATGTTCTTTTTAGCAGTTTCTTTACAGGCATCAAAATATTCTGATCTCCATAAGAGGAAATCCCCCCCATGAAGGAGAGCCTTGGCAGGGGTATGCCAATCTGAGGGAGTCAACCATTGCTCTGCCAGTGCCTCAAGGAGGGTAATGGTATAAGGGGCTGTGGCATCATACTGCAACACCACAGTTTTTAAGTCTTTCATGTCTGAGAGCTTGAAGGGGTTATGTTGTCTGATGGGCTCGTCATCATCTCCGCCACCCTTTATAATTTCTAGAACCGGGAAGGCTTTAAGGGCAGAGGGCGCGGTAGTGGATAAACCGCGCAAACAGCTGACTATTGGGGGGGTCTCAGTTGTGGTGGTCACGGGGCCTGAGAACAAACCTTGGACTGTCAGGCTCTGGAGTTCAGCAACCAGTGTGCGGCAATGGCGCTCTAACTCGACAGGTTGCTGTAAACGGTCAATTTCTGCTTTTAAGTGTTCAATGGGAGGAAAAACTTGAAAAGCCTCAAAGGCCAGCAGAGTTGGTGGAATAGCATAAGGAAGGGGCAGGGGAGGAGCCTCAGAGGGGGCCGTAGGCTCTGCATCAGGCTGGAACGGCCTGACGTCAGAGCCGGACATAGGATTTGGGTCTGACTTGTTATGATCAAGATCTGAACTTTTGGACTGGGTCTTAGATTGTCTGGCTGAATCCTCCTCATCGCTATCAAGGGAAATAAGGTCAACTTCTTCCTCAGGGACTTTACTAGCTTTTGGGCAGGCGCTATTTTGTAACACATCCTCTGCCTGCTTTCTAGCCACCTCCCTGGGAGCTTCCTTTCTGTCTATTAATTCTTTTATTAAATTCCAGTATGAAAAGGCTGTGACCGGGATCTTATCCAGACCAAAAACTTTATAGTAATCTTCTAACGCACTTCCTACTGTCTTCCATCTTTTAATGTCTATCAAGCCCTCCTGGGGAAACCAGAGACAAATTTCTTTAACGAAATCAAAAAATGAAACAAATCCGCAGTTTTAACCTTTACTCCCCGTGTCTTTAAAGCCTCCTTTAACTGCTTAATATAAAGCTCATGCTGGCTTAATTCTTGCCCCATGATCGGACGTTTCCACTTACTTTCGGTTTCGGCCGAGGCAGGTTCCCACGGCGGCTCGATGTGTCTCAAAATTTGTGGAATGCTCTTTTTCACGTTGTCTCCTTCACTGCTGCCTCAGTATCCAAGCCCCATGTTGGGCACCAACTGTCCCAACCTGCGGGATCTGCAGCGGGGTACCTGGAGTGAGGAGTGGGGATTGAATGGGGCAAGAGACACAGAGAATGGAGACAAGACAGTCTTCTGATCAAGTCTCATTTATTGAAAGTCTGCACAGAGCTTTTATAGGGGAATAGAGGGCGGAAGAAGCTGGGCGGATAAGTTCCACTGTTTACAGTATATTCCACAGTTAGACCACGAGACGGATGTTTTTACAGGATGAGGAAATTTAAAAGGTCAAGGCAGAAAAACATGGTTTTCACCAAGTCATCCGGCTACTCTTGAAACTAGGTCAGAGTTTGAAGCTGTAAACAGCTTGCTTCACAGACAATAGTTACTATTTCTGGGTAGGGGGCCCATGGCTCCCTATAAGCATGGACTATAATGAGTTTCAGAGCAGACTTGGATACATAGAAACCCTCAGTCTCAAACAAAGTAAAATAAATCAAACCAAAAGGAAGGTTAACAATGGTGGCAAAGATGGTAGAATTTAATGCATTGTTAGCGCAAATAAGAAATAGCATAACCACTATAGAAAACATTCTTGCAGTTCCTTAATTAGTTAAGCATACAAAACATACACAACCAATAACACTGCTATTTTACTCATATATATACTACATTAGTATAGATTTATAAAACATTAAAATATTTCCAAATAAATTTTTGTATAAAATTTTTGATGCTAGTATTTTTAGCAAGCCTCTAACTGAAAACAATATCATAATGAACAGAAGAACAAATGATATAACTATAAAATGGAATATGCTCATTGAGAAAAACAAAACAGGACACTGATAAATTTCCTGCAACTTATATTATCTTAATAATATTATGCTATTTAAAATCAGACACAAAATGTCATATGTTGAATGCTTTATATAATATATTAATACAATACAAAAAATACAAAGAGAGAATAGGTCACATGTGTCTAAGGGTTAAGGATGGAGAAGAAAATGTTCCATTTCAAGATTTAAAAAAGGCTCTTGAATTAGCAAATCATGATGGTGTTGAATGTATAAAATTCCACTTAACTCTTTTCAATGTCATAAAATATTTAAAGTAGTGTATTTAATCTTAAGTGTACTTCACAGTATTGAAAAATTGATGTTTAAAATATCATTGCATACAACTGTTAACATGTTTACAATGAAATAATTCTTAAGAATCTTTAATGTTGGTTGAAATTTTCTCATGTTTCCAAAAATAAACTAGTTTCACTTGTTTGTCTTGGGGGAAATCATATTCCAGCTTAGTTAACATGATAGATAGCATTTAAATGTGCATCCTTCATGTATTTGCCAAGAGCGCTTAGCAGACTGTTTTATCCAATCCAATAGGATTTACTGAAATAAAAGCATGAGATGATTTTCTGATGTCAAGATGCTAAATATTTGTCTAGTTTAGATTTGTATTTAAGGTGAATGTCAATAGTTGGCAGTATTTTCCAGTATGCATGCCATTTACCTTTCACATATTAAATTAAAAAAGAAGGATAGTATTCCTAATTTGTTATGCAGAACCATTTAAAATATTCCCATTAGGACACTGATCTGTGAAAATGGAATGGGGTCTATGTTATGTTAATGATACTAAATTATGAGAGCAAAAACCTCAAGTTATAAATCTTTAACTTCAAAGAATGATAGATTCAGGGTGATAAACAGGAAGATTTTGTGATTGGAGAGATGGCTCAGCAGTTAACAGCACTGAATCCTCTTGCAGAAGAACAGGGCTGAATTTGCAGAACTCCCATGGCAGCAAACAGCAATCTGTCATTCCAGTTCCAGAGAAATTTGGCATCCTCTTCTGACTTCTGTGGGCATTGCATGGTATGGGTACACTTATACATGTGCAAGGAGTCCACTCACACATAAAACAAAAATAATAAAAATTTAAAAATTATTTTTCCCTAAGTGTCTCAAAGAGACACTTCTTCAGCAAAGATACATTGACCTGAAATTGTTTGTGAGAATTCTAGGGATTTTCAGGGATGCTATAGTACTTACTGTGATATAAAGTAAGAATGAAACCAGCAAAAGTAACAGGAACAGATAGGGCATTGTGCATGCGTTGATGAGTTACTTCTGCCATGTGGCGAGTGGTAAAAGGAGGAGGCCGTCTTTTATACCTGGAATCAGAAAGGAAACAGCAGAACAGAGTCATGTACAGGATTTCAGCTATATAGAGCAAATCCTTGGGAAGTTTGTCTGTTTCGTGTGACCTGGGCACCAGAAGATCTGGAGCCATTGTTTGGAAGGCACTGAAAACAAATGATTAGTGCAGTGTGTTAGAACTTTAGTTTCACAGATCAGTACTAATGTGAACAACAAATGCTACAATGTAGTCAATTGATTCTGACCACTGAAAAGTCACATAAATAACTTGATACATCAAAGGATAGATGAAAATATAGGGAAGACATGTCCTCTGAAATGATTGATGGTTCTCAGTCTCTAACTAGGCTTTTCAGTGAAGGTTTTATTGTTTTGGTTTTTTGTTTTCTTTTGGTTTTACCATCTGTGTTTACAGATAAAATTTATTTTCACAAATGCCTCAATTTCAACTCAAACAGAACTGAAATGCAAGAAATATAAAGAAACGGCACATTATCATATGAAAGAAATGAATAAAACCAAATACCTAAAGAAATGCACATCTATGAGCTTTCTGGCAAATAACTTAAAATATACACCTAATGACTCAGACAAGTAAAATATGGAAAATTGTCTATAAGTTAAACAAATATTCTATCAGTCTACTTGGGCTGTTATGGAAAGATACCAAGACAAGTAGATTTTAAGCTATATTAGTTTATTTCATATAATTCTAGCAATTAGAAATTCCAAGAAAGAGACGTGTAAACACTTGGCATAAAACAGCATTTCTTCTGTGGATAGAACATCCATGCTCTTTCTCCACATAGTGGATTCCAGTTAGAACACTGGATCTATTTCTATTTTTATTTTTTACTGAAGTTTTGACAAAGTCATACAATTAATTGTATTGATCACTTTTAGACACCTATTTGTACCCCTCTTATTGACCCATGTTTGATTTCATTTGCTATATCATAAAAATTAAGGCCTATCAAGTCAAGTTTGTGTCTCCAAATATCCTTTTATGTGCATTCATTCGCTGGAGCTGGCTAAATATCTAGTGTCACATCCTTAAATTAAAGTGATTCTCTCTCCCCCAGGATTTATGACTTGCCAGTAGTTCCTCAGCTAATGTTGGGGCTTCCTACTCATTTCTATACTTCTTTGCTTGCATTTTGTCTGGATTGACCTTGCATATGATTTATGCACAGATTTACCATTGCTGAGAGTTAATTAAGTAACTTTCCAGTTATATGGAAAACTGGTTTTCCTTGTGGCAATCAACCACTTATGCCTCTTGCAATATTTCCACCCCCTAATAATGAGGGGTGGAACACAGATCCTAGAGAAAAGCCTCTTTCATTCTAGACAAATGAAATTTTGTACTATATGCCAAATATGGATCCTTTACAGACAAGTATATCATACATAACTCATCAAAGAAGCTTCTTTTCACAAGAAAAGGAGACTACTGCAGAGTTCCACAACTGGTTACACAATAGACAAAATATGTCCGAGAGATGCTCAGTCCTAAGTGAAATATCTACAGTGGAACCTGTACTCCTAAGCCTCATGGAACATAGAGAAACAGGAGGGGGTTGGACTAGAGCATCCTTCAACTCTCACCAGTGAATCTTCCTTATACAACACAGTCCAATGCACACAGAAGACCATAACTGGCCAAATTTTAGAGAATAAGAGAATTCAGAGTGTGTGTCCCTGGATATAACTTATATATTGAACCTCACCCACCCATGGATCAAGGACCATTGGGGAAGAGAGAGCAGAAAGTTTTAAGAGGTAAGATCGGTCCATGGTTAGGGAAACAGACTCTTTCAGGCATCTGGAAGTTTGCATATGTGAACTTGTGGCAATGGTGGCTTCTAGCACAAGACCCATGACAATTCAATCAGACAGTGGCCCAGAGTGGAGGGAGAAAAATGGGCAGTGGACTTGTCCTAGCTAAGAAATTCTTGTAGACTGATTACTACTGAGTGAGGGAGAGTACACTTTACTTACTCTCTCTAGATAGTAATATATACTAGACTCCGGTGGATAAATTAGCACCAAAGGACATTTGAGTACAAATCCTTGACTGGATGGGGCTTAACATGTATGGCTGAATGCATGAGGTCTGGCCTGGACTCGGGGATTGGGGGAAGTGGGTCATAGATGGGGGAGGGGATCTAAATTTTATTATGAACTGTTGTATGAAATGTAAAAAAACTGAAAAAGACATGTACTATAAATATACCAAAGTATGCAGTTTAAAAATGAAAAGATGGAAAAGGATTACATACAAATTAAAATCCAAATTAAGTACTGATATACATAAGAATGTCAAACAAATATTAATGTAAATAAATTCAATGAGATAAGAAATGGCATGATACAAATTTTAAAAAGTCTTATAAATATCTGTATGGTGAATATCAAAAATATAACATGAAGTAAAACTTAACAGAAGTAAAGGGAAAAATAAAAAAGAATAGTATGAATAAGGCTATATGACAGTATTTGCTTTCAGCCCTTGATAAAAGAACTAGACAGACGTAAATATGGAAATCAAGAACTTGAACATTAATGTACACTGAACTGAAAGATCACACCCAGCAGGAAATGACCCACCTCAGCTGCAGAATACAAATACATCTTGAGTACACATGGATCAGATACTGTGCTGACCATAGATTAGGTCATAATCAATATCTAAATAAGCTTAAAAGTACTAAATCACACATATTTTTTTCAGTTTCACTTGCATTAAGCTAAAAATTACAAAGAAAATTTAAAAAATTCTTAAAGTTTGGAAATTAAACAGCACATAAAGACTGGGAAGTTAGAACAGGGAATTTATCCAAAAGACTTGGGAAAAATGAAATGAAATTTTCAACATATTAAGGGGTAGTACTGATAAAGAGGTTCTTAGAGTTTTAATCACACCCCAAAACAGAAAAATAGCTAAAATTAAAATATATTGACTCAACAGTCTAAATACAGAAAACAATACAACTCAAGATAGTAGAAATAAGGAACTAACAATGACTAACAACTAGAAATAGAAAGGCTGCTACAGTAAATGAAACTAAGAAGAGTTCTTAAAAAAAAATGAGACTTTTTTCCTTAATGCATTAACTAGCCTGTCACCCTGGGCAAAAGTCAAATGGATGAAAGGTTTCAATCTGAAACATAATACTCCAAAACTATAAGAAGAAAACATAAGCAGTACCCTATAAGACATAGGTGCAGTAAAGAGCTTATAAATTGGACCTCAGTCCTTCAGGAATTAAGGTCAACCATAGACATTGGGACCTCTTGAAATTAAAAACCTTCTGTACAGTAAAGGAAGCAAACAACCTAGTGAAGAAAAAATCTGCAGAGTGAGAGAAAATCTTCACCAGCTACACATCTGACAGAGGATTAACATACAGAATATATGGACTCTCAAACAAACAAATAAAAACAAAGGAGCAAGAAAACAAATGACCAAATTAAAAAAAAAACAAAAAAAAAAGCCATGGATCAGAACAGAAAATTCTCAAAAGAAGAAATAAAAAATTACTAAGAAACATTTTAAATAATGTTCAGTCTTTAGTAACTATGGAAATGCAAATCAAAACCACTTTAAGATTTTATGCTACCCCCATCTAAATTGCTAAGATCAAGAGAACAAATGACACCTAATGCTGGCAAGGATACCAGGAAGGAGAAACCCTCCTTCACTGCTAGTGGGATTGCAAACTCCTAAGACCACTATGGGAAGCCATGTAAAGTACTCATAAAAAGCCAAAAATAGGGGCTGGAAAGGGGGCTCCATGGCTGAGGATGGGTTGCTTTCTCAGAGGACCCATGTTTCTTCCCAACACCCATATGGTGACTAACAACCATCCATAACTCCAGTTCCAGGAGATCCAAGAACCTCTTCTGGCCTCTGCGAGATTTTCACAACAGGGGTGCACTTACATGCTTACAGGAAAATATTCATAAATATAAAATAATAAATAAACTTTAAAAAGCTAACAATAAATATATTGTATGATCCAGTTATATTACTCCTTGGCATACACTCTAAGGACTCAGTCAACTGCGGAGATTCTTGTAAAGCCATGTATGTTTCTGATTTTCTCTCAATAGTTAAGAAAGGGAAACCATCTAAATGTCCCGTACCTGATGAATGGAAAATGAAAATGTGATACGTTTGAAAAATGGAATTCTATGGAGGTAAAAAAAATGAAATCATTAAACTGACAAGTAAATGGTTCGAGCTAGATTTTAAGTAATACAAACTAAGAAAAATAAGTGAATTATGTTCTCTTTCATTTGTATACCTTAGCTCCAAATACTTCTATGTGAGTATACATTTTGATTTATCCATAGGAGTAAGGAAAATGGAAAAGAACCATGGGGTAAAAAAGAAAACAAAATAAAGCTTGTGAAAGGGGAATAAGAAATAGGTGTTTTCAGTGCAGAAGTGGGGAAAACAGGAGAGTTGAACTGGGAAGGTCGAAAGGAGGGTTATACAAGGCACTGTGGGGATAAAGTGGAAAAAGGAGCTTGAAATAGAAGGATAATAGAAGACAGACATTACCAAAGAGGAAATGAGGAAAATCAAAGTACTTTAACTGGAGAGGGATGAAGGAGGATTATACAGGAGGAGAGGGAAGGGAGTAATATAACTCTTAGGTGGTGGTGTGAAACACAGAGGTAAATGTATTAGTGCACAGTCCTTCTGAAAAACATACATGCCATAAATATATGAGTGAATGTGTATAACTGAATGCTGTATAATCAGGTATATAGGACCAAAGAGGAAAAATCTCCCTTGGGGTTGTTGGTCATGTTAGTTCAAGAAGCTCCTAAATAACAGGCTATTGCAACAAGGACTGACCTGGAAGTCTGCTCTCAGAAGACAAGTCCTCATAGTATCAGAGAATATGATGAGAGCTGCCAAAGGAGGAAATCAAACAATAGTCCAACCCATTTGTAAAGCACAATAAATACAATAATATAATAATGGAACTTTTATCTTGGGAAAATCACAGCTATCTAATTGGACTTAAAGCCCGCACAATGGAAGGAAACTCATGTGTGGTAATGTAAACACAGCAAAATACACATGATAAAAGAGGTCATAGATCCTAGAGAAAAACCTATGCCTAAAATATCACTACACTAATGTGATGTAAATTCTATTGTATGCTAAATATATGTCTTTGTATTTACAGACTGTTATATATCTCTTACATCTTCAAAGAAGTTTCTCTTTGCAACAGATAGAGACTATTACAAAGTTCCACTACTGTTCAAATGAGAGAATAAATGGCTGTGAGATACCCAGCCCTAAGTGACACATCTACAATGCAATCTCTTACACCTAAGGCTCAAGGAACATAGTGGAAGAAGGGACAAAGATAATATTAATCTATTTCTCAACTTTAACCTGCAAACTTCCTCATACAACAGATGATGATAAACACAGAAAGCTACAACAGGTCAAAATGTAGAGAATAAGAGACTACAGAGCATGTGTCCCTGGGTAGGACTCCTGTATTAAATCTCTGACAGAGATCATTGCAGAAGAGGGGGATGGAATAGTTCTGAGAGCCAGGGGTAATAAGTGATCATGAGGAAACAGTTTTCTAGGTGGCTGGGAACTTGCTCATATGAATTTACAATAATGGCAACAGCATGCGCAAGACTCATGCATACTCAAACCAGACAAAAGCCCAGCATAGAAGTGGGAAAATTGGTAAGACACCCCAACCTTACCTGAGGAACTATTGGCAGCTGACCACTACTGGGTGAAGGACAGTTTGTCTTATTTAAGTTATTTACTCTACATAGACTGACCAGTCTGCAGTGGATAAAGTTACAACATAGGCCATCTGGGGACACAAATCTGATTTGATAAGTCTTAAAATTTATGAGAGAATGCATGAAATCCTGTGTGCAAATGGAGGTGGGAATATGGGGTGCAGTCAGGAGAAGGGGATCTCAATATGCTCAAGATATATTGTATGATATGATCAGAAAATCCATTAGAAAAAAAAAGAAAAAGATTAAGACTTGAGAGATGGCTCTGTGTTGTGTCATTTCTGCTCTTACAGAAGACCCAAAAGTGGTTACCAGTAGCCACATGGCAGCTAACCAATATCAGTTCCATGGGATGCTATGCCCTCTTCAGGTCTCCTTTGGTTTTGTACATACAGTTTCCCTACATGAAGTTCAAACATTAATACACATAAAGTAAAAATAAATGTCTTTGACTTCAGTATATAAATTCCACAAAGGGATGGGGGTCTCAATAATAAGGTATATTTCCACAGATTCTTCTTAATAAGAGAGCAATGCACAATAAACATTATCTTAGATAAATAAATACATAAGTAAATAAATAGATAAATAATAAGTATATAAGGCTCAGCATGGTGGTGCAAACCTTTAATCCCATCAATGGGAGATAGGGGTAGGTAGATCTCTGTAATTTCAAGTCCAGCCCATTTTATATAGTATGTTCCAAGCTCTCCAGGTCTACAAAGTAAGACTCTGTCTCAAAATACCAACCATCCAAGGAAAGAACCAACAAACAAAATGATCAGCAGTACTGTTAGTCTTCTAGATGGATTTTTAAAAAAAAAGAAAATAACTCAACTAAATTGAGAACTGAAAAAGGAATTATGCAACCTATGCAACAGAATTTTAAAGGCTTGTAAAAGAATTTTATGAACAATTCTTTGTCAGCAAATTGTCCAAAATATTATAAAAATCAGATAAATTCCTAGAAATATAACAGATTAAGATCTTTCTGGTAAGGGAGATAAAATACAGTGACATAAATGGGGAGAGGAGAATAATGTTATAGGAAGGGTTAATAAGGGTGGAATATGGGAAGGCTGGTTAGAAGAGGGAGTAGGAGATGGATTGCTAATGCTAACGACCTTTTGACAATGTCATATGGAATCCTACAATTGTAGGTATTTCTTCAAATATATGCAAATACATAAAGATTTTATATACAGAAAGGTTTTAAGTGGATTTACCTTAAAACATGGGAAACTCCTCTATTACATACCACAGACTAGCAATAATAACTCAAGAACCAGAAATGGACCCTCTCTTTTGGAGTTGTTGATCAGGGAAGTCACATCAACCCTCAAACAATACTGACTATGACTATTGCTCTTGGTTGTCCTCCAGAAACTGACAGTAAGTCCCTTTTGCTGAATATACTCCATATGTCACTTATAAAACACACATGAAATCAAGATAAATCAAGCTGGTACTGACTTGGAAGCTTCATCTCCACTGGTTAACATTCATAGTACTGGGAAGGGCTATGCGTGGTATGGGAAGAGAAAAATACTCATCAATTTTACACATCTGTGAACCTGAGTGTTATAATAACTCTTCAAAGATATAGCCATTGGTGAAAAGGTGGCATTAATGTTATGGAGTAACAAACCACCTTCTGATTGGAATAAAGGCCTAGTTTACAGAATCAAAGCCATAACTGGCACTTTTGTCAGGACAAACATTATGGGGCAAGACAGGTCACAGGCCCTAAGAGAGAACCTTCTACTGAATAGCCATACTCAAGTAACTTATTGTTATAACCAAAGATTAAAACAACTTTCAACAATTACCAGATAAGCTGCTTCTTGCAGCATATGACAAATAACACAGAGACCCATAACTACTCAACATGAAAATAATAAGAGCCTGTAGAGTGCTTATCCAGAAATAGGACACCTATACCAGAATTTCTCTTCTGAAGCCTCAGGGATCACTGCAGAAGAGGGGGTGAAGTGGGTGGTAGATGAATATAAGAAAAACATATTTTCTGATTTTCTGGACACAAAAGGGCAGTTAACACATGAACTCTCAGTACTTGTGAGAGCATGCACAGGTTCTACATGAGCTATATCAACTTCCAGCATGGATAGCTTAAGTGGTCAGTCAGAATTTGTATGTGTGTGTGTGTGTGTGTGTGTGTGTGTGTGTGTATTGACTGAATGTGTATAAGTGCAACTGTGTCATGCAGTTCCCTCAGAGAACAGAAGAGGATTTCAGATCCCCTGGAACTGAAGTTACAGACAGTTGTTAGACAGGATGTGGAAACTGGAATTCGAACCTTGGTATTCTGTAAGAGCAGCCAGTGCTCTTAACCACTGAGCCATCTCCATGTCCCTCACACTTAAAATTTTAACGACTGGCAATAGATATCTGCTGAGAGAGTGAAAGTGTGTGTTCTTTTTCTTTTTTTTTATTTATGTATCTATTTATGTATTTATTTAAATGCATGTTTATTTATTTTTATCTTATTTGAAACAGGGTCTTGTTAGAACTTCATATGTAGATCAAGCTGGCCTCAATCTCACAAAGATCTAGCTACCTCTGCCTCTTGAGTCCTGAGATTAAAGGCATATTTCATCACTTTCAGCAAGAGTAAGTTTTCTTTAAGGGTGTGGTGCTAAGTAGGTTGACTAATCACCAGGCTATGGACCCACTTCTAAGAACATTTTGAGTGCAATAATTAGCCCATATAGGCCTTAAAAGCAGTAATAGAAGACATCAAGTGGGGTAATAAACGAGGTGGGGTTGAATCATAGAGGAGATAGATTCTGAATATGATACAAATGCACTGTATGAAATTTTCAAATAATCAACCAAAAAATTTAAGAGAAAATAGTAAATCATGAATCATTACAAAATAATGAATTACTCTTAATATTAAGAGATTTATTTATGATCAAAAACCTCAAACAACAAAAGTCGAGGACCATATGTCTTCACAGGAGAATTCTACCAAATATTTGAAGAAGATTCATCTCTTAATTGCGAAACTGAAAAAATAAAATGGAGTGAATGCTTGTCAGTGTGCTATCGTGAGTGAAGAAATAGAAAAACAATACACACAAACAAAAAGATGACTAATACACTTGGTAAATTTTGATGTGTAAACTCCTCAGTAAAATACAAGGAAGTCAAATTCAAGGGTAGAACAGGAAGATTAATCATCAGTATCCTCTAAGATTTACTCCTGAAATGCAAGAATGGCTCTCAGAATCCTAGGAACTAAAATATGATCCTTCAAAGCAAGGGTGCGCTGACTGGTCCAATAATGAAAGACTATAATGATAGTAACCATTCCTCCCTGCTTTGATTTAATGTGTATTCCATGAGCATGTATTCACTCGTGGTTTTGTAAATTAATTGAACAACCCATGGTAGAAGAGGCCTTAGACCCTTGGCAGTGGTGGACTTACTACTTTTGTGTAGATAATTTGACTTCAAATTTCTAAATATTATGTGCATACCCAGAGGCAAATGCTACTCTTAACCTTAATCGGAGGTTACTCTGCAAAGAGTAATGATGAAAGCAGAGACTAATGGATGTTCTAGAGAATGAGAGTTGTGTTCAGTTCTAAACAGGGCATATACAGTGCCCGCTCTAAGGAACAGGGACCAAAATAAAGGGACAGAACAAGTATACCAGATGAAAGATAAGGAGGAATCCTGTGAAGTGATACATCCTCAGCGAAAACATGGCCACAGCCATTACAATCATGAACTTACAGGATCTACAATACCTCTATTGGGGTTGTGTTAAGACTGGGTCAGTTACTCAAATACGCATGGGGAGAGACTCAGTGTGCCTTACCCCTCCTCGCTGAAGTATTATCTACTGGTGGCTTCTGGGGGTGGAAGAGTCTTTGTCTTCAGTTTTCTATCCACACTGAGACCACAAGCCTCCAAATGATCAATTTCGAACACATGGTCAAACACCGGGTGGTACAGCCCGCAGATTAAACTCAATGGATTAAAAATCAAACAAAAAGGACATGAAAGTGGGAAATAAATATGTACAGAAGGGGATTTGACAGGAGTGGGACGGAGATAAGAGAGGCTGGGAGTTAGGGTAAGCAGAAGGCGTACTACACTTGCATAAAAATACTGTCACAGAACAAATCTATTAAAAATATACCTGATAAAAAATCAAGAAATGCTATTAACTACACTGAGGAAATGAAGAACAAAGGTACACGACCATCTCAATTAATGAAGAAAAGGCATTTAACAATATTCAAAATCTTTCAACAAACAGGAAAAGACAATCTTTCAAAATGGTAAAGCCATGTTTAATAAACCCATGTTTAAGCTCATACCTTGATGAAAGACTAAAAGATTTTCTACTAAATTTAGGAAGAATTTATCTTGACACTTTATGACTTTTATTTTACATTATGTTGATGACAGAATAATTATCCAAGAACTAGAAATAAAATGAAACACAAATGATGAAGAACAATTAAAATTATCTTTCTTCGTAGATGACAAGAACTTATTCACAGGAAACTGGAAGAATTCTAAAAAGAAACATATCGGAATTAATAAATAAATTCAATAAAATTTGCCAGTGACAAAATCAACATATAAAAAAGACCTAGAAGCAATCAATTCCTGCAGAGGGAGGGGGGATTATTTTTCTCTAGAGATATGCTCCCTGACCTGACAGTTTGTAAATCACCAAATTGTAGAGACTATAAATACTGATAAGAAAAAAATACCCCAATTAGAATATAGGAGCAGTTTATAAAACTGAGACACTGTGGAGAAAAAATGGCCATTTAATATGTAAAGTTTAATCAATATACTTTTAGAGAAATGTATATGACCAAACAGAATGGCCAGATTCACAATCTTGGTAGGAAATATTCAAATTTGGAGAGAATTAGTATGGACAAAGATTTGTACCAATGGTGAGGATTTAATTAAGTTCAGTTTATTTTTAGACAATTTTCCTTATTTAGTGAAGATTAACATTAGTATACTCAATGGCCTCATAAATGAACTTCTCATGTACATTTGTGTATATATGTAATGATTCTAAATAAAGTCACACAAACATTTGAAAACACACATTTGTATATGTATGTGCATTATATGTTTATTTATACAATATCAATACTTTTTTCACTCAAATAATAATACTTCAAAGACTTAAATGTGAATACAAGAAGTATTCACATGTCAGATATGGTAGAATCTGTAATGACGAGATTTACCCTATTGGGAATTGAGATAACGTCAATTCATGATTTTATTATTGATAAAATGAAAAGAAATGTTTCATATATTTACTCTTGGAAGACACTAAACAGTTTGAATGTTTCAGTTTTATTTTAAATATTTAGGCAAAAGATTTCTTTTCAATGATTATTTTCATAGCCTTTACCTTAGCTAAAGTAGGCATAGCATACACAGCATGTCAAGTACTTGACTAGCATGATTAAAACATTATGACTGAGCTGGGCATGGTGGAGCACTCCTTTAATCCCAGCACTTGGGAGGCAGAGGTGGCAGATCTCTGTGATTTCAAGGCCAGCCTGGTCTCCATTAGCGAATCCAGGCCGGCTGTGACTACAGGGAGTCCCTGTCTCAAAAAGACCAAAAACAAAAACAAAAACAAAAACAAAAAATCTTATGACTGGCATGATTTTCTATAAGGAAAATGATGATAACATTGTTAAAATTGTTATCTAAGAGAAAGATGGATATTTGTTATGCCATTGTAATGTATATCCTGGGGCTGGAGAAATGGCTAAGTAGTTAAGAGCACTGACTGTTTTTGCAGACTACCTTAGTTCAGTTTCCAGAATTCACATGATGACCAACAATTTTCCCTAAAACCAGTTAGAGGGGATTTGATGCCTTCTTCTGACCTCTATGAGCGTTGCACAGCATGAGTGCACTAACAAACATGCAGGCAATATGCTCATACACATAAAATAAAACTAATAAATAAAATATTAAAAAATAAAAATATGCATTCCTTAATAAAAGCATAATTTTATTAAATATATAGATTTACTTAATAAAACAGTGCTGTCAAATTTTATTTTGATGCCTACATTTGTGAAATACATTTAAAGTAACAAAAAGGAGGACATTTATTGAAATTTTGCAATTTTCATAAATTAGAGTTTGATGGTATTATTATACAATCCCCTATCTCCATCTCCTTCCTACTGCCCCAACCCAACCCAATTTATTGTGTGTGTGTATATATTTATATATAATACCTAGTATAAAGTCTGACGTCTGTTCATATGCCCTTCAATATGGATTCATCATCTGGACACAACAAGATTCCCATCACCATAAGACACTGTCTTTTCCCTTCAAGTGGTTATTCAATGCTAGAGATTTGGAGCTATGATCCATGGCTGTGGGAGAACATATATTGCATGTTTTTCTGAGTCTGTGTTACTTCGCTTATTATACCTGTCTCTACTTTCATCCATCTACTTACAAATTCCCATCTATATTACACAGCCATAGTCACTGGTATTTGCACAAAAAAAGTCTTAGAGATCAATGGAAGAAAACAGAAGATTCAAACAAGTGTTTGTTCCAAGAACAAACACTGGAGGAAAGAGCATATTCAACAAATGATGCTGGAAAAAAATGGAACTCCATATGTAGAAGAATGAAAATAGACTCATACTTCTTTCCCTGCACAAAAACCTCAGTGTGAAACCTGAAATGCTAAAACCATTAGAAGAAAACATAGTAAGTGCCCTGCAAAATACAGGTACAGGAAAGGACTTTCTAATCAGACATAAGTCATTCAGGAATTAAGGTCAGAAATCGACAAAGGGGACCTCATTAATTAAGAAGCTTCTGTAAACAGAACGAAATAGTCAATATTGTGAAGTCTACAAAAATGTGAGAAAATATTCACCAGGTATTCATTCATCACAAAATTAAAATTCAGGATACACAAAATAATTCAAAAAACATAGAAGCCCAGTGTTTAAGATCACTGACTGCTCTTGCAGAGGACCCAGGTTCTGTTCCCAGCACCCACATAGCAGCTAACAATCATCCATAACTCCAGTTCCAGGGGATATGATGCCTTTTTCTGACCACTTTGAGCATGCACGGCATGGGTGCACTTACATACATGCAGGCAATACACTCATATACTTTAAATAAAAATAAATAAAATAATTAAGAAAATGAAGCTAGAAAAATCAGTCAGTTAAAAGATGGGCTATTGGTCTGAACACAGAGCTCTCAAAAGAAGAAATAACAACGGCTAAGAAGCAAATTAAAAAGTGTTCCACATCCTTATAAATTAGGAAAATGCAAATCAAATCTCCTATATGATTTCACCTCAGTCTGAATGACTAAGATTAAGAAAACACATGACACCAAATGACGACGAGGATACTGGAAAAGGGGAGCCCTTATCCATTCTTGATGGGACTGCAAACTGGTATAACCACTGTGGAAATCAGTGTGGAGAATTCTTTAAAAAGCTAAAAATAAATCTACCATTCCACATCCTATCATTCTACACCTTGGTATACACTCAATGGACTCATCCTACCAAAGCAGAAATACTTGCATAGTCATGCTTATAACTGCTTTTTTTCACAGTAACTAAGAAATAGAAACCACCTTATGTCATCAGTTGATAAAGGAATAATGAAAATGTGGTGTATTTATGCAATGGAGTAGAGAAAAGCAAAGTCTCCCCTGTTCTATGCTGAGTTTTTGTCTGATTGAGTTGAAATGTTTCTTGTGCATGCTGTCAGTGTTTCTACAAGTTTGTATGAACAAGTTTCCAGTGTCCTGAAAGCCTCTGTTTCTTTAAGATCATGCACTAACCTTGGCTCTTACAATCTTTCTGCTTCCTCTTCCACAATGGTCCCTGAACCATGGGTATGTGAGGTTTAAATTAGGAGAGCTATTCAGGGATACACAGTCTGCAGTCTCTTATTCTCTAAACTTATATAGTTGTGTCCTTCAGTGTCCATTATACTCTGCTGTGTGAGGAAGCTTCGATGGTGAGAGTTGAGGAATTTATTAATAATCTCTCTACCCCGTTCCTCTATGTTCCATGAACCCTAAGCGAAGAGGGACTACTGGTAAATGATTACTGAGGGAGAGTAGATCTCTAAAGGATTAACTCTATGTAGTTTGACTAGACTCAAGTGGATAAACTTGCACTCAAGGACACCTTGTTAGAAATGCTTGACAGGAAAGGATTTAACATATATGATAAAATATCTGAAATCTGGTGTGTGTCGGGGAGGGGTATATAGAGTGGGGAAGGGAGAGGGGTTCTAAATTTGATTATGGTATATTATATGAAAATGGACAAAAGCTTGAAAACATGTTTAAATGAAAAAAAACAGACAATAACAAAATCCAGAACAAAAGAAAAAAAATGTCATAATCCAGCCTAGACCTAACCCATCAACACATGAATTGGATAAAAGTAATACAGACCTTATGAACAACTTTGCTTTTCATCTGTAAACTCAAATCATAGCATGTGTAGGAATATTGATCATACAGGAGGTCATTATGTTAATAAAAATAAATCCAACTTAAAAAAAAGAAAATGAAATTAGAAATGATTATATTTTGTATATATCAAAAAATCTTTGATTTGAAAGTATTGGTTTAAAAAGTAAAGTTTTTATATTTTATCAACAGTCCTTTATTTTGGAATTTCACAAATTGGCATTTGAAATTATAGATAAATGAATGAAACTGGTGAAACAGCAAAAACCAGTTATCTAATGAAATATGTGAGAGGAGTGATAATAAATGTAATAACCTCCTACCATGTGGGTTAGTTGCAATGTGGATCATGAAGAGTTATTACAGAAGCCTGCAAAGTCTGAGAGGAAGGCCAGGATAGCCAGTGGAGATAAGCTCTCAGTGAAGTAGTCATTTCTATGTTAATAATATAAGTTTTTATATAAATATAACCAGAATATTTGAAACATAATACATATTAAACAAAAGACTTAAGAAACAATAGGGAAGAGTAATTGTACTCTTTTATATGTAGGTTTAAAACATATAGTTAACTGTGTTTAACCAGAGATACTTCAAACAAAGTCAAAGAGTTGCAATCTCTATGTAGAAATTAAGCTGATTGGAGAAAAATGAGACAAATGCGTTGATCAGATTCTGATTCCTGGGGATGAGAGCAGAAGTCTTCTGAGTATGTTGCATAAACTCTGCAGCCCTTTGGGAAGCAGAAGACTATTCTTGGGCACTGTGGATCACAAGAAGGATTTTTAATGAAGTTTATCATTGAATTGTGACAAAGGAGCTTTTTTTTTTAATAAACAGTGTGGCTATATTAAAAGTACATTTGGATATGTGAGCAATCTGAGAGCCAGAGGACACAATTTACCATCAAGATTAACAAAGTAAACATCAGAAATTAAAGGAAATGGAGCTAAATCTGAAAAGTGATCTCAGCTTTATGAGGTAACAAAGCAATCTATGGAAAGACTACAGATGCTATCTATAAGATTACTTCTAGGAGGCTGTCAATCTAATACTATCTCACTTTTTCACAGCAAAAAAGAAATACAAATAAAATAGGTGTTGACATGCTTTCTTTCAAGAAGACAGAACCAGGGTTTGTCAATAAAACAGATTTAAAGAGAAATTCTTTTACAGTTACACACAGCTTAAGACCTGATATATTTCTCATGATTCTTGGGTCAAACATCATATTATTCATGCTCATATTCACTAGGAAAATGTTAATTATAACAAGACTCATCATCATATTTTCAAAAGAGCATATATGGTGGTTATCTTTGCAAATATAAATAAGTGCCATTTCCACACAGTATTGACTTGTTATTTTATGTTTGTTACCTGCAACAATAAATAACATGTTCCATTATTTATATATAATGCTGCACTTATTGAAAACAATACAAAATCAATTATGTAAAAAAGTTGAACATGTTTGTTTTGGTTGGTTTAAATGTGATATTTGGGGCCTCTGGCATGCTCTAACAGTCAGATACACATTAGCAATTATATCAAATTTTATTTTATATTCATTGAAAAAAATTTAAGATTATTTAGAAGTATTTATTTCTTTCATGTGTAGAAATAAGTACGTAAAATACAAATTAAACAACTAGATTACAAAATGTAATTCCTTTGTGCTCTGAAGTGTCAATTTATTTCTTCAAAAGATCATCATCTTCTGGGACATCCATGCAAGTTTTCCAAGTTTCTTTCTGTTGTTGCTTTTTCCTTATTTGTGTGTCTATGTGTATATGAATGTGATATATAGGTTTGTATGTAAATGTGTATACAGATATTATTGCCAGTGAATGCATGCATAGAGGTCAGGAGAGGTCTTCTATTGTCTTCTTCTATTGATTTCTACCTTTTTTTGAGACATTTTTTCTCATTGAACATGGAAAGTACTGTTTCAGATAATTGTGCTGACTAATGAGTTCCCAGGGATGCCCTTGTGCCTGTGCTTTTGAAGTGAAATTAGAGACACAACCCTGCCAATATTTTACATGAATGCTAGGGGAACAGGCTTCATGACTGAGAAGAAATATCTGTACCCACTGAACCATTTTCTTGATTTACGTGGAATTTTTTGCAGCCAAGATTTATTTTGAAATTTAATTACAAATGTAGTAAGACTGAGTCTTGTTAGGTTCTTTATGAAGGTCTGTAAGATTCCATCCTTATGTAGAATTACTGTAATTCCCTCAAGAATTGATCAGCTCACTTCAGAGTGGATTTTAATAAGATATCCTATTGATTTAAATCCTTCTCTCTTTTAGGCATGCTCACATTCATTTTTACTTTCAGTCATACATTGAAATAGCGTGATGACCTCTTTGTATTCAGCCACCTGAGCTTCTACTTCTTGGTCTGTGTAACCATGAGCTAAATGAACTTCTGTTCTTTATAAATTACTCAAGCTCATTTGTCAGCTGGAGCTGCAGATAACAAACTGAGACCTTTCTATTTCTTATTAGGTATCTGACAAAAAAAAATGTAAGCAAAGTAGAAGAGAGGAGAAATCCTACAGTCACTTTTCTGGAAGAAAACATTTCATATTACAAAACAGACATAAAATATTTGCTCCATAAAAGTAGTAATAGACTCCATTGGGATGACACATCATGAATTGTATCACTATGTCTCAAAATACACAGTATAACAAATCCCAATTTATGTTTAATAAATTAACTACTTTTTCCTAAAAGCTTGCTGTGCCTCTTGGCCCTTAACAGATGCTCCAGTATTCATCCCAGCATTGTTCTCCTATATATTCATCTTCTGGTGTAATCATTTAGCCAAATAGCATTAACTATGTATAGTGAATACAATTATAATTGTTGTGTCACGTAGCCCAAAGATATTGCTGAGCATAAGCCACTTCCACTTTAGATATTGATTGGACATAAGGAAACTAAGAACAGGAGAGGTATACATCCAACATGATTCTTCTGTTTTTCGTTGTGTAAAATGCTCATATGTTTACTAGCTGGGTCTATTGTCCTCTGGATATATTCTCCTCTTTATTAAAATTACTGATCTTCCTCAATGATATTGAGGTTTAGAAAGCAAATTCCCAGAAGTCCTTCTGAATGGCTGCATTTATTTTTTTCCACAGGCAGAATATACACCTGAAACAGACAGCCATGAAACCTGCTGAACGAAAAAAAAAAAAAAAAAAAAAAAAAAAAAAAAAACAGAATAAAAATCTTTCAAAATTACATCTAAAATATTATCTAATCATACACTCAAGATGGTCAGTAAAGATGATGGTTTATCTAATAATATAGGTATGATTCCATGAGCTCAAAATTCCTTGAAATAAATGAAATATGCCTGTTTGGGAATCCATATCTAGAAGTGAGTCCTTTGCAATGTCACCTAAGTTTAAATGTGAGAGGATGTAAAAGTTAGGGATGCTGGAAAATAAGACAGGCAGGATAAACTGACTGTTACTCCTATCAGATCATATTAAGCATCCTTTCTTTTAAGGGAAAGGTAAGTTTTGAAAATGTATAAATTAAGGAAGGATTATTATTTATTCATTCTGTTATGGAGGGAAAGGACATTCACTTCAAATCTAAACAATTATTTTTTTCTCATTCGTCAGGTCTAAATGATTATTTTTTCCTATAGTTGTTATTGATCTGCTATTATTTCAAAATTTGTATATAAAATATATGTACATATTTTAAATAAACCACAAAAAAATAGCTATTGTACCTTGGGACAAATTTGGTGATCTCAAAAAAAAAGTTTGCTTAAATATGAGCAGATTTATTGCATGCTATAAAATATATTTTATTTACTTTGAAAACTTCAAATGTGAAGGATATTTTTACTCTAATAATAGTAAAATGATCACATTTAAGTTAAACACATGCTTAATATAATTCATCCTCTTATAATATTTTGAACTACCAAATTAACATTAAAGGACTTTGAAACATTTGTTACTCTGACTCAGCAACTATTATGGAGGATTAAGTATAAATGAACTTCTAAATATTAACTGATTTTCCTTCAGGCTTAACAGACAACATACACTTTTATAAAAAGACCTTTGCTCTTTCCTGGACACCGGGCCTGACCTCTTGGCCTGGGGCCACCATGCTTCCTGATCCCTTTCATCCAGAGGGCCTCAGTTCCTTCACAAGGTCCCCAGGAGCCCTCTCGCCCTGGTCCCACCCTCATCTCCCTCTGCTTCTCTGGGCTGTATGAACTGCCAGCCTCTTTCCTGGACTCCAGGGATGACCTCTAGGCTAGGGTCCACGACTGCTTCCTGTCCCTTTCCTTGTCTTGGCACCCAAGACACCAGGGGAAACAACACTTCTTCCTGATCTTTTGCATCAAGACCAAGCCAGTTACTCCCTGCAGTTTCAAGGAGCCCATGGGGCTTCATTCTGCCTCCATCTCCCTTTGCATCTATGTGTGGCATGGCCACCAGCTGCCTGAGACCAGCATCTTCCGGGGCCCTGCTCCCAGGGCAGACCAACCTCCAAATTCCTGAGGCCATAATCTTTTCTGGAGGGATCCAGACCTTAGGCGAAAACCTGAAAGCATCAGATCCTCATTTGACTTGGGCCTCTGTGGGAACTAGTGAAGACAAAAGCAGTTTGGCCACTCCAATATAAAATCAAAAGAGAGAACCAGAAGCTTAGATGAACCAGCTTTTCATGCCCAAAAAGTAAACCACAAAGTCAAATAAAGTTTACAAAAAGAAGCAGACCTGATTTTGAAGGCTTGAGTTTCACACAAGAATCAGAAACTATGAAAGAAATTCACATGTCAAAATCACAGAAAAAAAAAAAAAACATAAAAAAACAAAATAACATATTGCCACAAAATAACAATACTCCTCTAGAGGTGTGCAATGAGAACCCCCTAGAGATAATGCAGGTCAAGGAACTCAAAAAAACAATTTCAAAAAATGATAAAAGAATGCAGTGAGTTTAAAGAACACACAAAGAAATCAAAGAACTGAAAGAAGATAGGGATAAACAACTGAATAAATTCAGAAAAGAGCTAGAAATATTGAAGAATACTCAGGCTGAAATGAAAAAGGAAGTGAAACACTCAGAAAGCCAATTAGAAACAACAGGAGAAAGCCTCACCAATAGGATGAATGAAATGGAAAACAGAATATCAAGACTAAAAGATAAAGTGGACAAATTAGACTGCTCAAGCAAAGATCATTAAAAATTTAAGAAAGCACAAGAATGGAATATGCAGGAATTGTGTGACACCATAAGAAGACCAAACTTACAAATCATAGACATACAGGAAGGAGAAGAATCCCAAGATAATGTCATGGACCAGATCTTCAACAGAATCATAGAAAATTTCCCAAAATTAAAGAAAGACATGCCCATACAAATAGAAACAACATATAGAAAACCAAACAGACAGGACCAGAAAAGAAACTCTCCATGGCACATCATAGTAAAAACACTAAACGTACCGAAGAAAGAGACAATACTGAAAGCTGCAAAAGAGGAACAAGTCACATATAAAGGAAAACACATTAGGATTACAGCTGAATTTTCAGTGCCAACTACGAAAGTAAGAAGAGCCTGGACAAAAGCATTGCCAGTTTTAAATGACCACAGATGCCAACCCAGATTACTGTACCAGACCAAAATATCTGTTATAGTCGAAGGGGAAAGATAAATCTTCCAGGACATAAATAGGTTGAAGGAATTCATGTCCACAAAACCAGCCCTTCAGAGAGTTCTGGAAGCAATACAAAGAGCTGAAGAAAGGAAAGACTACAGCCAATGGGTTGCAGAAAGAAATTCAATGAAGGTATAACTGTGGAAAATTACAGCTATATCACAAATATAAACAGAAATAAAAATGACAGTATTCAATACAAATCTGTCATTAATAACTTTAAATATGAACAGACTCACCTCCCCAGTCAAGAGACACAGACTAGGTGAATGGATTAAGAAAGAAAACCCATCCTTTTTTATCTACAAAAAAATTCATTTCACTTTCAAGGGCAGGCACTATCTTAAGGTGAAAGGATGGAAAAAATATACAAAGTGAATGGTACTAAGAAAAAAAGCAGGTGTTGCAATTCAAATATCTGACAAAATAGAATTTAAATTAAAACTAATCATGAAAGATAGAGGGCCACTTCATTCTAATCAAAAGAACAATAAACCAGGAAGATATTAAAATCATGAACATATATTACCAAACTCTGGTGCAACCAACTTTATCAAAACAATACTACAGGACTTATAAATCAGAATAATTTCAACTCATTAATAGTAGGTGACTTCAATACCCCATTATCTACTTTAGATAGGTCAACAGGGCAGATAGTTAGCAGAGACATCTGAATTAAACAATACCATATATCAAATGGACCTAACAGACCTATACTGAGTATTCCACCCAAACACCAAGGGACATACTTTCTACTCAGCACCCCATGGAACCTTCTCCAAAATCAACCATACAGTGAGGCACAAAAGCAACCTCAACAAATACAAAAAGATTGAAATAATTCCATGCATTCTACCAGACCACAATGTAATAAAGTTTACAATCAACAGTGGAAGAAGTGATAATAACACATGGAAACATGGAGATTAAACAACACACCTGTGATTGATGAATGGGTCAAAAGGGAAATAATGAAAAAAGAAAGGACAATACAACACAACAAAACCTCTGGGCCACGCTGAAAGCAGTTCTTAGAGGGAAATTTATAGCTCTACGTGCCTACATCAAAAACTCGGAAAGAACACAAATAAATGACTTAACATTGCAACTCAAGACACTTGAAAAGCAAAAACAAATGAAAACCAAACCCAGCAGACAAGAATAAATAACAAAAATCACAGCAGAAATCAATGAAATCAAAACAAAGAAAACAATACAAAGAATCATTGAATCCAAGAGCTGGTTCTTTGAAAAGGCAAACAAGATTGACAGACTGCTAGCCCAGTTAACCAAAAGAAAGAAAGAGCACCTCCAAATCAACAAATTCAGAGATAAAAGGGGGAACATCAAAACAGACAACAGAGAGATACAGAAGATTATAAGGGAATACTTTAAAAACCTATATGCTACTAAATTTGAAATGGACGGTTATCTAAAGGCATGAGGACCACCAAAACTAAACCAAGAACAGATTAACATTTTAAACAGATCCATAACACAAAAAGAAATAAAAACAGTAATACAAAACCTCTTGGCTAAAAAAAAGCCCAGGACCAGATGGAATTACAGCAGAATTCTGTCAGACATTTAAAGATCTATATCCAATACTAATTAATTTATTCAAAAATAGAAATGGAGGGAGATCTTACAAATACCTTCTATGAAGCCAGCATCACTAATATCACAGCCAGTAAAGATACAAATAAAAAAGAAAACTATATACCCTTATCCTTAATGAACATAGGATAAAATATGTGTAAAGTGCATACAGACACACATCAAAAAGCTCAGCCACCATGATCAAGCCAACTTTATCTCAGAGATGCAGGGATGTTCAATATACATAAGTCAATAAATGTAATAAATCATATAAATGGACTCAAAGACGAAAAAATTCACATGGTCATATCAACAGATGCAAAAAAGGCCTTTCACAAAATCCAACATGCATTTATATTAAAAGTCCTAGAGGGAATTGGGCTGGAGGGAAAATACCTCAACATAATTAAAGCATATATAACAAACCCACAGCCAACATCCTTCTAAACAGAGAAAACCTGAAAGCATTCCTATTGAAATCAGGAACCAGACAAGGCTTCCCACTATCTCCACTTCTCTTTAACACAGTGCTTGAAATTCTTGCAAGAGCAATAAGACAAGAGCAGAAATTAAAGGAGTAATAATTGGGAATGAGGAGATGAAATTATCCCTTTGGCATATTATATGATATTATATCTAGGAGATACCAAAAATGACACCAGAAAAATCCTAAAAATTATTAACACGTTCAGTAAAGTGGCAGGTTACAAAATTAACATAAAAAAAGCCTATAGCCTTTCTATATACCAATAATAAGCAATCAGAGAAAGCACACATGGAAACACTCCCATCCACAATAGCTGCAAAAAAAAAGTCTCAGACTAAACTAGACCAAAGACATTAAAAACCTCTACATTGAAAATTTTAAATCTTTTTTAATTATTTATTTAATAACCATATAATTAGGAGAAGCATTTCCTTAAAACAACATTGGCATATTCAATAACGATTTCCAGAGCTAACACATATCTCTTTTAAAATTGTCTGTAAATTTTTAGGTTTAGAGTTGAACTGATACAGTTATACAATATTGTACTCCACATAAACTCTAAAAGATATAAAATTAAATGCGGTTTTAAACTTTGAAAAAGAACACAATTTCACTATTAAAATACACTTTCATACAGAATAATTCATTTTTAACACAATTGATGCTAAGATATACATGTGTTTCTAATCTCTATATACCTGATTATTACAAGTCACAGTCGGTTACTTTCTGAGCTCTTGGCATCTGAGCATGGATATAAAACCATCAGATAGATTTCAGTGGTAATGTTTTTCACATTTACTAATTATTAAGAAGAAAATTATTATGCTTTGAAGATTTTTTTTCTTTTCTTTTTTCAATTTCTTTATACACCCACTTCCCAGGTAGCACCCTCCCATAGCCTCCCTCCCCCCACTAGAGCCCTTATTCTCTGATACCCCTGCTACTGTCTGCTGTGTTGTCAGCACCCCCAGCCATTCCCCCCTACTTGCCCTTCTTGTGAATCTAGTCAGCCTATCTAAAGCTCTTTGTTTTAGGAGGGTCAGCTGTTCCTCATCAAGTGGTATTTAGTTGTCAATATTCCTTTGGATATGATTAGGGTCTGCTGTTCAATTCCCCAGTTCTATGCTGAGATACTATCTGGGAATCCCTTTGGCCACCCTGGCCAACAACTCAGAAAGAGGTATTGCCTGTCTGGCATTGTTGCTTGTTATGTAGCCTTTAACTTTGGTTATACTTTCCTTTTGAGTGTTTAAGGCCATAGAGTTGGTCCAGATATAACCAATTTATTTTTACTCTTAAGGTCATTTGAAGATCTGTTCCTCAGGGGTCACATGGGTTTGGGAGGATCCCCTTGCTCCTTTCTTTTACCAGTTCAACCTATGTGAAGATAAGTCAAAGGACCTGCTCGACCATGGTTGGCTTCTCTTGGAAGCATGGAGGAAATGATTCCTCTCTGTTGACCCTCCTCTTTATAGAATGGACACAGGTTCAAATCCATCTGATGGGGTCTCCTCAGCCTCCTTGATCAAGAGGACAGGTGACCCACCACCATTACAGGACATTTTGAGAGATGCTCATAGTCTCCTGGAACTAGTTGACCTAGGAGGGCAAGGAGTAGAAAGTGTCCTTTATGTCTCTCTGACCAAATTATAGACCTCAAAGTATGTCTGTCAAACACCCAAGAAGGTTAGTTCCACCAATCTCTTATTTGTAATTACTGTGTGTCATGCAGATAAATCTTGGGCAAAGTCAGTTGTTCCCAGATAAACCATACCTAGACATACATTTCTTGATCTGGTATTTATAATTTGTCAGTAGGTTATAGGAGTAATATGTTCTCTCTGGTTTTCAAAACTAGCTAAGCCTTGTTTATCTCTCATATTGTCTCACTTTTACATCATGGTTTTCTCACTTAAGGTGCCCCCATTTCACCCCTTTCTCCCTGAATAATAACCTTCTCCTATGGTCCTACCTCTCTTGAGCTCCTTCTTTCCCTTTATCCCCTCAGTTCCTTGTACACCCTTCCCTCCCACCTCCCTTAAACTAACCCAATCTTTATCCATTTCTTCCTTATTAAGGCTGTTTCCTACTGTCCTTCTTTTTCAGGTTATTTCTTTTCCTTTGTTCCCTGTTTCCTTTCCATTATCCAGGTTCTTGTAGGTATGTATGGTTACCTACTCATTTATCAGAGTCTGGTTCTAGGATCCACATATGAGGGAGAACATATGTCAATTTTTTTTTCTGAGTCTGTGTTACTTCACTTAGTATAACAGTTTCTAGTTCCATCCATTTACCTGCAACTTTCATGATTTCATCTTTCTTTACTGCTGAGTAAAACTCCATAGTATAAATGAACCACATATCCATTATCCACTCATCAATTGAGCAACACGTAGGTTGCTTCCATCTCTTAGCTACTGTGAAAAGAGCAGCAACAAACATGGATGTACATGTATCTCTGCAATAGGATGAGTTCTTTGCATATATGCCAAGGAGTTGTATAACTGGGTGAAATGCTAGGTTCATTTGTAGTTTTTCTAAGAGTTCTGCACACTGCTTTCCATAGGGGTTGAACTAGTTTGCAACCCAACCAGCAGTGGATGAGTGTTACCCTTTCCCTACATCCTCTCCAACATTTTGCATCATTTGTTTTCTTGATCTTAGCCAGTCTGACTGAGAGACTGACAAGACATCAGAAGATGGAAGGACCTCCAATGCTCATAGATTGGAAGAATTAACATTGTGAAAATGACAACCCTACAAAAAGCCATTTATAGATTCAATGCAATGCCAATCAAAATTCCAATGACATTTTTCACAGAATTTGAAAAAAAATCTTAAGATTAATATAGAAGCACAAAAGTGCTCAGATATCCAAAGCAACCCTGAACACTAAGAACATTGTTGGGTGGATTATTATACCCAAATTTAAGCTGTATTATAGAGCTATAGTCATAAAAACATCATGATACTGGCACAAAAATAAACCCATAAATAAATGGATTAAATTGAAGACCAAAATATGAATACATGCAATTTCAGCAACCTGATATTTGACAAAGGGGCCAAGAACATTCACTGGAGGAAAGACAGCATGTTCAGCAAATGGTGCTGGCAAAACTGGATCTCCACCTGTAGAAGAATGAAACTACACCCCTATGTTTCACCTCGCACAAAAGTCAATTCCAAATGTATCAAAGAGCTCAATATAAAGCCTGAAATTCTGAAACTGTTAGAGGAAAACATTAGCAAAAACCTAAAAGATATAGGTGTAGGAAAGGATTTTCTAAACCAGACATAAATTGCTCAAGAAACAAGGTCAAGAATCAACAAATGGGAACTCATTAAACTAAAAAGCTTCTGTCCATCAAAGGAGGCAACCAGGGAAGTGAAGAGAAAACCCAAAGAATGGGAGGAAATCTTCACCAGGGACACATCTGATAGAGGTTTAATATCCAGAATATATAACGAACTCAAAAAAGAGAAAATCAAGACAAGAAGTAATTCAATTAAAAGATGGGCTAAGGAGCTGAACAGAGAGTTCTCAAAAGAGGAAGTAAAGATGGCTATGAAGCATCTTAAAATATGTTCAACATCACTAATAATTAGGGAAATGTAAATTAAAACCACTTTAAGATTTCATCTTACCCCAGTTAGACTGGCTAAGATCAAGATAACAAATGATATCAAATGTTGGAGAGAATGTGGGGAAAGGGGAACATTCATCCACTGCTGGTGAGGCTCCAAACTTGTTCAACCCCCATGGAAAGCATTGGGGCGAACTCTTAGAAAAGTACAAATAGACCTACCATTTGACCCAATTATACCACTTCTTGGCATATACCCAAGGAACTCATCTTGTTGCAGAGACACTTGTACATCCATGTTAGTTGCTGCTCTTTTCACAATAGCTGAGATGGAAGAAATCTAAGTGTCCCTCAATTGATGAGTGGATAATGAAAATGTGGTTCATTTATATGATTGTGTTTTCCTCAGAAGTAAAGAAAGATGAAATCATGAAATTTGCAGGCAAAAGGATGGAACTAGAAATTGGTATACTAGGTGAAGTAACACAGACTCAGAAAAAAAAGTCGACATATGCTTTCCCTCATATGTGGATGCTAGAACCAAATCCTGATAAGTGAGTATTTATCCAGACATAAATATATGAACCAGGATAATGGAAAGAACTAGGGAGGTAAAGGAAAAGAAAGAACCTTAAAAAGAAGAATAGCAAGAAACAGGCATTAATAAGGGAGATATGAATAAAAATTGGGATAGTTTAAGGGAGGGGGAGGGAAGCATATGCAAGGAACCTAGGGGATAAAGGGAAAGAAGGATCTCAAGAGAGGTAGAATCATAGGAGAAGGGTATTATTAAGGGATAAAGAAGGAAAACAGGGGCACCTTGATTGGGGAAACCGTGGTGGAAGTTTATAAATTGCAAGAGAAAAACAATGCCTAGGTAGTTTTAAAAACCAGAGGAAATCATTAGTCTAACAAACTACTGAGAAATTACACATACCAGATCAAGAAATATATGTCTAGGTAAGGTTTATCTGGGAACAACTGGTCTTTGCCCAAGATTTATCTACATAGCACACAGTAATTAAAAGTACCAGACTGGTGGAACTAAACTTCTTGGATGTTTAGCAGACATACTTTGAGGCCTATACAAATTTGGTCAGAGGGACATAAAGGAACATTTTTGCTCCTTGCCCTCCTAGGGCAACTAGTTCCTGGGGACTATGAACATCTCCCAAAATGTCCTATAATTGTGGTGGGTCACATGTCCTCTTGATCAAGGAGGCCGAGGAGACCCCACAAGATAGCCTTGAACCAGTGTCCCATCTGCAAATAGGAGGGTCAACACAGAGGAAATATTTCCTCCATGATTCCAAACGAAGCCAGCCATGGTCGAGTAGGACCTTTGACTTATCTTCACATAGGTGGATCTGGTAAAAGTAAGAGCGAGGGGCCCCTCTGAAGCCCATGTGAACCCTGAGGAACAGATCCTCAAATGACTTTAAGAGTAAAAATAAATTGGTTTATCTGGGTCAACTATATAGCCAAGGGCCAATATAATTTTTTAAGAGTACATATGTATAGCTAAAGGCTACATAACAAGCCACAATACCAAATAGGAGATACCATCTTTTGATTTGTTGGTCAGAGTGGCCCAAGGGACTCCCAAATGGTAACCCAGCTTAGAACTGGGAAAATGAACAGCAGACCACAATCTTATCTAAAGCAATATTCACAACTGATTGATGCTAGATGAGGAACAGCTGACTTTCCTAAAACAAAGACCTCTAGATAAGATGACTAGATTCAACAAATGTACAAGTAGTGGGGAATGGCTGTGGTAATGACAACACAGCTGGACAGTAGCAGGGGTAACAAAGTATATGGCCTTTAGTGGGGGGAGGGAGGTTATGGAGGATGCCATCTAGGAAGCAGTTCTATAGTTGAATAAGATGGTTTCAGATGATCTGTGTGATATATACCCACACAAAAAAATATGAACAGATTTTTAAAAAATGTATTATATTTGATGAGGGAGCTAAAAAATTTATGTTATATTAATTATTAGAGGTGATTAAATACTACCATTGAAATCTACCCAATGACATTATAGACATAAACAGGCGCCAAGGATCTGAGTACAATGGATTATTAATAGTAATCACCAGATACATACAGATTAGACACTTAAGTGCCAATTATCTCAGTGTTAGTAGCAAAAATGAGATTTTCTGTAAGAAATAACATATTTTAAAATGAAATGGAGATCTTTTTTAAAGGTTAAAGACTCATTCAATTTTATCTCTTACAGGGCTTATACTGAGTTCGATATTGTATAACAGTATTATTTCAATGTTGAATATAAAAATTAGAGCCACTTTTCTAAGAGATGTATCCTGGCTCTGGAGTGTGTTATTGAATATGTTAAAGCTGCAATGAAATACTTCTTCTAATCGTGTGGTTATTAAATTTTAAAAAATGGAGAATGGGTCAAAAGAGAAATTAAGAAAGAATAAATGTTCCTGAAATTAAATGAAAGGACAATAGAACATGACAAAACCTCTGAGACACGCTGAAAGGAGTCCCTAGAGAGAAATTTATAGCTCTAAGTGCCTACATCAAAAAAAGAGAAAGAACACAAATAAATGCCTTAACATTGTAAGTCAACACACTTGAACAGCAACAGCAAACGAAACACAAACCCTGCAGACAAAAGATTAACAAAAATCAGCGCAGAAATTAATGAAATTGAAACAAAGAAAACAATACAAAAAATCAACAACTCCAAGAGCTGGTTCTTTGAAAAGATAAATAAGATTGACAGACCGCTAGCCCAGTTAACCAAAAGGAAGAAAGAGCACCTCCAAATCAACAAAATCAGAGATGAAAAGGGGAGACAATCACAACAAACACCAGAAAGATACAAAACATTATAAGGGAATACTTTAAAAACTTATATGCTACTAGATTTGAAAACCTAAAAGAAATGGATGATATCTAAAGGCATGGGAACCACCAAAACTAAACCAAGAAGAGATTAACAGCTTAAACAGACCCATATCACAAAAAGAAATTGAAA
>NW_008352267.1:1959015-1977397 GCF_000622305.1 Nannospalax galili | reverse complement strand
AGAGATTCAGGGTTGGTTCAATATATATAAGTCAATAAACATCATAAAGCATATAAATGGGCTCAAAGATAAGAACAACATGGTCATCTCAATGGATGCAGAGAAGGCCTTTGACAAAATTCAACATGCATTTACGTTCAAAGACCTAGAGAGAATTGGACTGGATGGCATATACCTCAGCATAATTAAAGCCATATATAACAAACCCACAGCCAACACCATTCTAAATGGAGAAAAACTGATAACAAACCCTTTGAAATCAGGAACCAGACAAGGCTGTCCACTATCCCCACTTCTCTTTAACATGGTACTTGAAACTCTTGCAAGAGCAATAAGACAAGAGAAGGAAATTAAAGGAGAAACAATTGGAAAAGAAGAGATCACATTTTTGCAGATAATATGATATCACAGAACGCCAAAAATTCCACCCGAAAACTTCAAGAAATAATTAATACGTTAAGTAAAGTGGCAGGTTACAAAATTAACCTACAAAATCTATAGCCATTCCATATACCAATAACAAGCTTTAAATCTTTAAAGAAAGAAATTGAGGAAGACATCAGAAGACAGAAGGACTTCCCGTGCTCATGAACTGGAAGAATTAATATTGTGAATATGACCATCTACAAAAACTCATGTATACATTCAATGCAATGCCAATCAAAATCCTCATGACATTTTTCACAGAATTGGAAGAAACTATCCTAAGATTCATATGGAAGCACAAAAGACCTTGTATAGCCAAAACCACCCTGAGAACTAAAAGCAATGCCGGGGGGGATTACTATACCAGATTTCGAGCTGTATTACGGAGCTATAGTCATAAAAACAACATGGAACGGGCAAAAAAATAGACCCATAGATCAATGGAACAGAATTGAGGACCCAAATATGTGTAAATACAATTTCAGCCACCTGATACTTGACAAAGGGGCCAGGAACCGTAACTGGAGGAAAGACAGCATGTTCAGCAAATGGTGCTGGCAAAAATGGATCTCCACTTGTAGAAGAATGAAACTAAACCCTTATCTTTCACCCTGCACAAAAGTCTGTGCAAAATGGCTCAAAGACCTCAATGTAAAGCCTGAAACTCTGAAACTATTAGAAGAAAACATTGGTGATAACCTACAAGATATAGGCGTAGGCAAGGATTTTCTAAACCAGACATCAATTGCCCAGCAAACAAGGGAAAGAATTAACAAATGGGACCTCATTATACTAAAAAGCTTCTGTACATCAAAGGAGATAACCAAGGAAGCAAACAGATAACCCACAGAATGGGAGAAAATCTTCACCAGAAACCTATCTGACAGAGGTTTAATAACCAGAATTTATAACGAACTCAAAAAACAGAGAACCAAGACAAGAAGCAACCCAATTAAAAGATGGGCTAAGGAGTTGAACAGAGAGTTCTCAAAAGAAGAGGTAAAGATGGCTTTGAAACATCTTAAAAGATGTTCAACATCCCTAATATTTAGGGAAATGTAAATTAAAACCACTTTAAGATTCCACCTTACCCCAGTCAGACTGGCTAAGATCAAGAAAACAAATGATACCAAATGGTGGAGAGGATATGGGGAAAGGGGAACAATTATCCACTGCTGGTGGGGCTGCAAACTGGTTCAATCCCTATGGAAAGCAGTGTGGAGAACTTTTAAAAAACTACAAATGACCCAGTTATACCACTCCTTGTCATATACTCAAAAACTCATCCTATCGCAGAACACTTGTACATCCATGTTTGTTGCTGCTCTCTTCACAATATCTAAGAGATTGAAGCAAACTATGTGTCCCTCAATTGATGAGTGGATAATCAAAACGTGGTTCATTTATACTATGGAGTTTTTCTCAGCAGTAAAGAAAGACAAAATCATGAAATTTGCAGGTAAATGGATGGAATTAGAAACTATTATACTAAGTAAAGTAACACAGACTCAGAAAAAAATAGATATATGTTCTCCCTCATATGTGGATCCTAGATCCAGGCTCTGACAAATAAGTATACAACCAGGCATAACTACAGAAACCATGATAATGGAAAGGAAACAGGGAGGCAAAGGAAAAGAAATAACCTGAAAGAGAAAAACAGTAGGAAACAGGCCTTAATAAGGGAGATATGGATAAAAAATGGGCTAGTTTAAGGGAGCGGGGAGGGAAGGGTATATGAGGGACCTGGGATATAAAGGGAAATAAGGAGCTCAAGAGAAGTAGGACCACAGAAGAAGGGTATTATTACTGGAGAAAGATGGGCAAGCAGGGCACCTTAGAGGGAAAACCATGATGAGGAGGTGAGACAATGTGACAGATAAACAATGCCTAGGTAGCTTTGAAAACCAGTGAGAACTCTATTGCTCCTTCAACCTACTGACAAATTATACATGGCAGACCAAGAAATATATGTCTAGGTAAGGTTTATCTGAGAACAATTGGTATTTGCCGAAGATTTATCTTCATGACACACAGTAATTTAAAATACCAGACTGGTGGAACTAACCTTCTTGGGAGTTTAACAGACATACTTTGAGGTGTGTAATTTAGTCAGAGAAACATAAGGACACTTTTTACTCCTTGCCCTCCTAGGTCGACTAGTTCCAGGGGACTATGAGCATCTCTCAAAATGTCCTGTAATGGTGGTGGGCCCTCCATCCTCTTGATTAAGGAGGCCTAGGAGACCTCACCAGATGGACTTGAACCAATGTCCAGTATATAAAGAGGAGGGTCAACACAGAGGAATCATTTCCTCCATGCTTCCAAGCGAAGCCAACCATAGTCGAGCAGGTCCTTTGACTTGTCTTCACATAGGTGGAACTGGTAAAAGAAAGGAGGCAGAGGTTCCTTCCAAGCCCATGTGACCCATGAGGAACAGATCCTTAAACGACCTTAAGAGTAAAAATAAATCGGTTTTATCTGGACCAACTCTATGGCCTTAAACACTCAAAAGGAAAGTATAACCAAAGCTTAAAGGGGCCAATATAATTTCATAAAAGACCATATGTATAGCTAAAGGCTATGTAACAACAACAATGACAGACAGGCAATACCTCTTTTTAAGTTGTTGCCCAGGGTGGCCAAAGGGATTCCCAGACAGTAACTAAGCATAGAACTGGGAAATTGTACAGCAGACCCCAAACTTATCCAAAGGAATATTGACAACTAAATACTATATAATTTCATAAAAGACCATATGTATAGCTAAAGGCTATGTAACAACAACGACAGACAGGCAATACCTCTTTCTAAGTTGTTGCCCAGGGTGGCCAAAGGGATTCCCAGACAGTAACTAAGCATAGAACTGGGAAATTGAACAGCAGACCCCAAACTTATCCAAAGGAATATTGACAACTAAATACCGCTTGATGAGGAACAGCTCACCCTCCTAAAACAAAGTTCTCTAGATAGGCTGACTAGATTCACCAGAAGGACAAGTAGTGGGGAATGGCTGAGGGTGCTGACAACACAGCAGATAGGAGCAGGGATATCAGAGTAAAAGGGCTGTAGTAGGGGGAGGGAGGCTATGGGAGGGTGCAAGTTCTCTAGATAGGCTGACTAGATTCACCAGAAGGACAAGTAGTGGGGAATGGCTGAGGGTGCTGATAACACAGCAGATAGGAGCAGGGATATCAGAGTAAAAGGGCTGTGGTAGGGGGAGGGAAGCTATGGGAGGGTGTGGCCTGGGAAGTGGATCTATAATAAAAAGTTCTGCAAAGCATAAAATTTTGCTCCTTAATAACTAGTAGATGTGAAAAACATTACCATTGAAATCTACCTGATGACTTTATATCCATACTCAGATGCCAAGGAGCTCAGAAATTAACCAACTGTCACTAGTAACAATCAGATACATAGAGATTAGAAAGTCATGTGCAAATATCTTAATGTCAATTGCATTGAAAATGAATTTTTCTGTATGAAACTGTGTATTTTAATAATGAAATGGAGATCTTTTCTAAAGGTTAAAACCTCATTTAATTTAATGTCTTATAGGGTTTATACTGAGTAAAATATTGTATAAGTATAACAATTCAACTGTAAACCTAAAAATTACAGCCAGCTTTGAAAGAAATGCATCTTAGCTCTAGAAATTGTTATTGAATATGTCAATGCTGTTGTAATGAAATGCTTCTTCTAATTATGTAATTATTAAATAAATAACTGAAAAAATGATAATAAAATGTGGTTTTAACTGACAAATCTAAGTTATCAGAACCGTATGTCATAACCTGAGGAAACTGGATGAAGTAAGGGATCCATCTTAACCGTTTCAGTTTGCTGTGGCTCATCGACACCCACTCCTTTGTGTTATCTTCCTCATTGCTATATTTCCACAAAGTGAATAAATGAAAAACGTGAATTATTTTCCAACTCTCTTCTGAAGTAAACTCATAGCATTAGTGCCTTGCATAAGAGATCATCTACCACAATTAAAAAATATGTCTGAACAGCAAGACTGACTGAAAAAGGATAAAGTGATAGAGGACTAAAGATTGTATAAATCTGTAGCTGGAGAGATGGCTCAGCAATTAAGAGCACTGGTTGCTCTTGGAGAAGAGCCGGGTTCAAATCCCAGTGCCCACATGGAGCTAACATATTTTCTAACATCTGCATTACAAAATATTATTTTTTCTTTGACCTACCATATTAGTGTGATTATACTTGTGTATACTTTTATTTCAAAATAAATAATTTCATATATTGACAGACATATTACTTGAATATTTTCAAATAAAATCATAATTCAAAGAAAAACAAAGATCTTTATATGACCTAGAGTCACAAGAAGTTAAAAAGAAAAAATGACAGACCAAGAACAGATTACTAAACAACCACCACAAAACAAAAACTCAGAATAAGTAGATGGTCTCATATGTTACAAAATATTTTTTTAATATTTTGTGCATTTCATATAATAGATCCTAATTAAATTTAGACCTCCTCCCCCATGCACTATCCCCATAGTCCCCCCACCATATTTCATGCATTCTGACATAGTGTTAATTCCTTTCCTGTCAAGTATTTGTAGATGTCCTACAGTGCAAATTCATCTACTGGAGTCTAGTCAGCCTATCTAGTCTCCTTTAAAGGAAATTTACCCTCCCTCATCCATCAGTAATCTGTTGCCAATAGTTCCTTGGCTAACTTTGGGACCTGCTGTCCATTTCACTTGTTCTATTCTGTTTGTTCTTTGTGTGTGTGTGTGTGTGTGTGTGTGTGTGTGTGTGTGACTGAGTGTAATTCCTCTTTGGACTGTTGGTGAGTTCTCTTGTTAAAGGTAATGTTGAATTAAATAGCAAGCATTTGCATCCCTTCTACCCTAATTTCCCTCCCTGATGGGCTAGGATCTGAACATTTAAGCCAAATAAATCCTCCCTCCACTTAGCTGCTTTTGGTTAATTTTTTTTTACTATAGCAAGAAAATGAAAGCTAGAAAAATATTTAGAAAACTTGGATCTTATAAATTGTTGGGAAAACATGTGCTGTCCTCAGAACAAAGGCTGAAATGTCTATGAATATCATTATGTATTAATTGTGGATTTTCATACTTTTTTCAATTCTAAGAGATACACTTCAATTTTTTCTATATTAAATTGAAGTTTTGTGCATTTCATACAATAATCTTAAGCATATTTTGAATCCCTCCAATTCTTGCAAGCCCCATATTGTCCCCCTGCCCACTGTATTTAACACATTCTGTCACACATGTTCAGGCCTATCAAGTCAAGTTTCTGTCCCCAGAAGTCCCTCAGTGTGAGTTTATCCACTAGAGCCTGGTCAACTAATTTAGAGTAACTCCCTAATGGAAAATGAACTGGCCTTCATCCAGCAGTGATCAGCTGCTCATAGTTCCTCAGGAAAGGTTGGGCCTTCTTATCCAATTCCACAATGCTGAGTTTTTGTCTGGTTTGTCTTTGAATGTGCTTTGTACATGTGGTAACCATGGCTTTAAGTTCATATGAGCAAGTTCCCAACGGCTTGAAAAACTGTTTTCTTGTGATCATTCACTAACCCTGGCTCTTAAAAACTTTATGACCACTCTTCTACAGTACTCCCTGATTGCTAAGTGCTTGATGTTCAATACAGGAGTCCTATCCAGGGACACACACTCCACAGTCTCTTATTCTCTACAGTTCAGTCAGTTGTGGCTTTCTATGTTCATCACTATCTGATGCATTAGGAAGCTTTGTTGGTGACAGTTGAAAGATATGTTAGTATTCTATCTGACCCCTGTTCCGCTATGTTCCCTGAGCCTTAGGTATAGAGGTTGCATTGTAGATGTTTCACTTATGGTTGGGCATTCAACAGACACTTAGTTTCTGCCCATAACCACATGTAGAACTCTGTAAACATATCCATTGGTTATTAAGTGGTGAAAGATTACTTGTCTGGGGATCTGACATAATTAGGTAGGTATTCTAGGGTCTCTCCAGCCATGTATAAATGACTATGTTTATAGTATCATGAATGAGATTGTTCCATTGAGCAACTTTAAGTTCAATTAAATAGTTGTTGATTGACCCCAAGATAAAAGTGTTATTACTACACCAATAGAGGTAGTTTTCTGTGTCTGTGGTTGTTGTAGCTATTAGACATTAAAGCTGGGGTTGGACCATTGATTGATTTTCTCCTTTAGCAGCTTGAATACTGTCCTCTCATAAACTGAGAGATATTCTTCAAGGAGGAGGCTTCCTGGTCATTTCCAGATCCATTGCTCCATGTTCTGTGTCCAGAGTATGCATTGACTTCAAAAATAGGGGCTTACCTTAAGTTTTGGCATGTATTCTATGGCTATGACGAGAGCCTGTATTATTTTAGAAGTCACATGTACTATTTGACCAGCAACTCAAAGGAATATTTCTCCTTGTTTCTTGTTACATAGCCTTCAGCTATATACTACTTTCATCATATATATATATATAGTATTTTTAGTAAGCTTTGGAAATGATGCATATCCATCTTTTTCTTCAAACCAACTAGGTGTTATTTATCTCTCCTCTTTCTCCCCTTGTATAACCCTCTGTCTTCCTTCCCGAGTTAAAGTGCTCCCATTTTCCCCAATTCCACCTTGATAACACCTGTCTCCTATTATCCCATCTCCAGCTCCTTCTTCCCATTTCCATATGAATATTTTTAATGATCTTTGTAAGGAAGTGATACCTACTGTTACATTTTGAATTTAAAATATGAAGATTTTATAGGACTCAGTTGCTTTGTAGCCTACCTCTACTCTCCAAATTATTAAAAAGGGCTTGAGATTACACTAACTGCAACTAATCTAAAATTATTGTGTAACTAGTTTGCCATTCTTTCCAGCACTTTAAAATCACAACCTGAATCATATGGTACTAGCTGAAAAATGTAAACCTTCTTAGAATCTTTTCCAGAGTAAATGAAAAACCAAGTCTGTGTCTTTTCTAGCATTCCCATTTCACAGTCAGATTAAATCAATAGAACAGTGGTTATTCATGATTATTTTATAAGTGTTAAATAAGAACCTCAAGGGATGACAATTTATAATAAATTTTAGAATTTGGAAAATAGATCATAGAATATATATTGATGACCTAAAAAAATTAACAACCTAACTAGACACAAAAAAATGTTCTAGGAACAAGCTGGGATGCCTTTTGTAAGTGATGGACTACTGAGCTTAGAGCCAGCAAGTTTATCAAAGAATAGGAGTGAGAGGTGGAGGCAGAAATCAGAAACACTAAGGGAAAACTTGAATGTCACTTATGTAACATCATATTATGCATTCACACTTCCTACCCTGACTTTATTTAGAGATTATAGGGAAGCAATGAGTTTGCCTACCATAAGAAAAAAAAATTACTACTTTGCTGAATGATTATATAATCTCTCTAGGGAGAGATGATCACTTAGTCTGAGTGTGGTTAATTTAGGAGAACTCTATTTTTTTCCTCTGAATTAGACAGACCCTTGTATGATAGTTATCTCTCTTATGCTCAGTATAAAGGAAGAACTCCAGGTAACAACTAGTCTTAATACTACAAAAATGTAATTCAAAAACTATTCGTTACCTGCTTACCTATACCAGTACTTTTTCTAAGGTAAAATCTGATGAAATCATAGTGCACTTATAATTTGTAGAGAGTTATAAATTAAAGGTGAAAAATCTACATTACAAAGAGAGAAAAACTGACATAAAATATGAAAAAATAGAAGATCAAGATAATTTTATGTATGAAACCTTCATATATTCATATAAAATATCCACAGAAAGCTTGGGTTTATAATAGAAGGAATTATATGAAGTGGAAAAAATATAAGAAACAAACTATTTGAAAGCATTAAAATAGGATTCCCAAATTAAGCTGTAATAACAGATTTATTGGGAGATACATTTGGTAATGTATGCCTAAATATGCAGAATTAATAAAGCCTCACAAACTATATTATGAAGAGACATAGATGTTTTAATTAATTTGAAATGTTAATTCATAATAAAAAATAAAATATACAATCAATATTTTTTATTTTGAAGGTATTGGGTTTTTTTAAATATATATATGTTTATATTAAAAATGTTGTCACATCACACATCTATACACAACACACACACAAGTGCTTCTATTTAATCCACCATTTCTAGCTCTGTAGATATTGCTGTTATAGTGAAAGCAAATTTAGGGTGTTGATGCAGGTTGTTATATTTCCTAACTGTTTCAAATTGAAATAATCTGGTGCAAATATTTATGACTCTATAAAACAAGAGATAAAAGTCTCCACATCTTTTCTTGGAGACTAATTTGGTAACCATGAGAACAATTCCCTTATTTTGGTAATTATTGAAACAGCCCTGTTTTGAAAATATATTTTATAAGATATATATGAATCACATATAACTTTATGGTTTTAATATGAATATACATAACTATATTGTTTCTTATTGTCTCCTGTTACCTCAGCAGGGAGAACATGATGGTCTCTTTACAATATATTTTTTGGGAATTATGTAAATTACTTATGTGAAGCATGTTGCACAATACCTCATATAGAAATTATATCTGATAAATATTACAATAACTTTTCTTATAACACTGAATGCCACATTCCTCATTAGAGGGGAATGCCCTGTGCATACTCAGAAACACACAATAACTATAAAAATTATAAAAAATTATAAAAATTCAAGAAAATTTAGTTCAAATTTTATTCATTTCAAAATGTAACTTTTGTGATTAACCATTTAAATTTCAGTGGGATATGGGCTATGATGTCCAATGTGCTTTTCACCTTGTAATTTTATCATATTTTAACTTTGCTTTTATTTCTAGAATACTATTTCTTCCTTCATATTAAGGATGGAATGTAATTTCCTTTCTAATTTAATTTACTACCAGGAGCCTTCCACCAGTGAGCTACAGGAGTTCATAGTTCCCTGTATCACTTGCTGCCAGTGACACATTGTTTCCCAAGAGCTGCTAGTCACTTAACCCAGAAAGTAAGGCCAGTGCAAGAGCGCTGACAGCCAAAATGGAATATCTCCTTAACTGGCATTTTTAATACAAGTTTGTGTCCTATAGGGAACAGATTAATTGAGCTTAATCTCTCTTCTTTTTTCTCAAACTCAGAAACTCAAGTGAGAGAGTTGAAATAGCTTTTATTTCAGATCACAGAAAGAAGGTAAAGTGTCTTCAGCAATGAGATTGTTTTTTACTCTATGAGAATGAGATACTTTTCCTGTGGAAATCATTTAATACAGCCAAGCTATAAAATGCCTAGTAACCACAGGCTTCACTAGTGATATGACACCATTCTCTTCAGCAATCACCAAGATATCAGACACTAGATTGAAAAAACCAAGTTACCTGTATCTATGGGACCAAGGAAGAATGCTTAATGAATAGGGACACATAATTAACTATAATATAAATAATTGACATATATATATGGAGAGAGAGAGAAAGAGAGAGAGAGAGATGGAGAGTCATGAAGCAGATCTAGGTTAAGATGGACATTTAATAGTTAAATCTGTGAGGCTGGACTCTGACATCTTACTCTTTACCCTTATATACTGTCTTAGAATTTTGGACAAAGTTACCATTTTATGTACAGTGCTGAAATGTGTTTTCTACACTTCTATAACTATGTGCTCTTTTAGTTCACTTTTTAAAGTTACATTCCAGACTTATTCAAACTACATACCTGAGTACTCACTCACATTTAATTCTGCTTTGAATTCTCCTCCATAAACTTCCTCTTGTTCATTTTTTTTCAAAAGAGCAAAAATAGTTTCCACCTATCTCTTTAGATAAAGCACACATTTTCCCAATAATTAACTATGATCTCATTGGCTTTTTTTTTACAATGTTAGACAACACTCTTTTTTATTTTATTCATTTATTTTTTATTTTATGTGTATGAGTGTATTGCCTGCATGTATGTGAGTGCACCCATGTCGTGAAATGCTGCGGAGGTCAGAAGAGAGTTTCAGGTTCCCCAGAACTGGAGTTAAGGACGGTTTGTAGCCGCCATGTGGGTGCTGGGAATTGAACCCGGGTCCTCTGCAGGAGCAGTCAGTGCTCTTAACCACTGAGCCATCTCTCACTCTTTGGCTTTTTAAGTTTTCTTTTTACTATGGTGATAATTTTTGAAGTCATCTTAATTTACTGTATATTTAAAACTATACAAGATATAATATGTAAGATGCAGTAACTATTGTGGAGCTTAAAATACTTCACTTTATTTCTTTGTAAGTTGTGCATATTAGTGGCATGCAGTGTGCTTTACTTACTACCTAGTATTCAGGGTACATGGCTGATATTGAGGACTTGGACCATTTTCTTGATTTACAACATTCATCTAAAGATTCATGTCATTTGTCTGGTTCAGATATACCTGTTTTCAATCTTTCTTGGAATATGATTAATATTATTTTAAAGAGATTCTCTAAAACTATTATTGTGGAACAAGGATATCAGAAACACAAGGAACAGATTGGAGAGGTGGGAAAGAGAATAGAAAGGTGTCAGGATATATGTTATCATGACACCTGGAATTCTGAGACCAGATGATGGAGGATTTGAAGTTGTCATAGTCTACTTTTGAATTTGTGTCAAAATTTATAAAAAACAGAAGGAAGAATGGTTAATTGAAATCACAAGGACCATGAAGCCATCATCAGACTTGTATACTCTCTATTTTCTATAAAGCAAGAAATGCACTGAATCACATTGATTTGAACCCTACTAATATATACCTTCTTTCTGGAGAATGCCACACACACTACTCAGTGTCAATACCCTTCATGGTTATTTAGAACAACAGAAAATGTTCTATTACATCACATTTGTGAAGCAACTCGTACAACAAACAGCCTGAGTCTTAACTCTGTTTCATACAATGCACTTCCTGTAGGTTGAAATGTCCAATATCCCTTTTTCTTGTCACTAGTTATTAGCTACATTGTAAGTTTATTTTTCTATGGGTTTTGATTCTGCTTTTGTCTGATCAGATCATGAACAACCAGGCTGTGCTCTGATTTTTTTGAATATGAGGATGTCATCTAGTGTGTATTGACATTGAGACCAGCATCACACGCTGACAACAGAAGCTACAAACCTAGTCATTATGTGAAGTTATTCTCAGCAAATTTGGACAGAGATGCATCCCCTGCCCTGGAGAGTTCAGGCATATTTGGCTGTAACAATGATCTCAGTCCAGTTTACCTAACCATCCCTATATCCTTCTCTCATTCTAAGAGTCACTCAGAGTCCTACACTGGGACTGATCTTTTATTAGCACACTCTTACAACTGCAATAGTTGAAAAATCCTAATATGAGGCTAGATAGATGGCTCAATGGCTAAGAATACTGGCTGCTCTTGGAGAGGAGCCAGATTCAGTTACCAGTACCCACATGGTGGCTAACAACTCTCCATAACTCCATTTCCAGATGATCAGATGCTCTTTTCTGGTCTCTATAGACATTGCACACATAAGTACACATATATACACACAGGCAATATACTCATATACATAAAATTTCAATAATTAAAAATGTTCAATGTTAAAAGATACATTTTTAAATGTCTCATCAGAAACAACATATATGTGACTTGCTAGGCATTTTAGTTAGCCCAATTACTACACATTTTGAAACATTGATATGTATGTCATAAATAAGTACTTTTTTTCCAATAAAAATAAAACTATGGTACCAGAAAGATGTCTCAGAGGTTTAAGAAAAGTTGTTTTTCCAAGGAAGTCAAGTTTAGTTCCTAGCACCCAGGTTTGGAGGTTCATAACTGTCTGTAACTCCAAGTTCTAAAGGGTCTGATATTCTTTTCTGGCTTCCATTAGCACCCCACTACAAGTGGCATGCACATATAAACACACACATGCACATACCAAATACAAAATCTTCAAATTCTTTCAAATATTAAATTTATATTTTGTTAAAAACATATCATACATAGTTGACAAAAATGCTCAGGGTTTTATATAGTTTGCTTAATGTTAGGGAAAATTTGTCTTCTTTGTGTGTGTATGTGTTCAAGAGTTCTAAATATGCCAAAATCTGATAATGCATAACGTTTCTTATCTGTATCATTGCTCTAATACTCAATCATAGTCACCTTCTGACCTTTTGACTCCATTATTAAATGTGAGCCTTTTCATAATGTAACACTACTGAAAGCCACAATATAATAACAGAAATACTAGGAATTATGACTCAACATCAACACTCACAAATGTGTGTTTTTCCTGACCAGATTAGAGAGTATTGCAAACCTGCAATCTCATTCTAATGGGTTCATGTGTAGGGACACTGCTACACTCAAATCTTAGCACACATTCTCTCAAATACCCAACTCCTGCTGTATAGGGTAGCAGACATCTTAAATACCAGTACTCAGGAGGAAGAGGCAGGTGGATTTCTGGAGTTCAAAACCATCCTGGTCTACATGGTGAGTTCTAGGCCTTCTGAGTTACAGGGAGTTCCTGTCTCAAAAAAAGAAGAAAAGAAAAAGAAGAGAATTCTGTGATGAAGCTCTTCTGAGTAGGGAGGAAATGCAGAAATACTGTAGAAACACTAGGGCAGTGAGACTGAAGGCACAGTTATGAAGGATCCAGAAAGAACTGCGACAACAAACTGTAAGTTTCTGAGTAACCATTACTTCGGTACAGCCACAGCAAAGCTCAGCCCGTGCCCTTGATGGGTGATACCACCACATGAGATCGGGAAGACACAGGAATGGAAAGCAAAAGGATACGAATCTAGTGACATTACATTTTAACTTTATGTAAAGTACTCTTATTAGATGCTCTGTATTTGTGGAAATATAGCAATGGAAGGGGCAAAACTGAAACTACATAATATTTCTTTGAGCTTCATTTTCCTCATATTTGTTCTCCAAACTGTAGTCCATAAGACGTTATCATTTGTTTCATCTGTTCACGATAGTGCTTAATTGCTTTTTGCGTAACAGAAGTCCTGCAAAGGTGATCTAGTTACGAATCATATTGTGATCATATTCACAGGATGAACTGATATTTGAGATAATATCTCCAGCATAGCAGTTCAGAAGTTTAACCAAATCATCATTATAAAATTTTCTACTTATTTTCTACTTACTCATGTCTGTACACAATTGATTGAGTTTGGGTTCAACTCTGTTTTATCCAAAGCCTCATTCATTTGTTGGGGGGGCAGTGGTACACATTCCTCACATCCTTAAACTTCTTTCTCTCTTAATAGTGTGTGCAGGGTAAAACACTAAGTTCTCTTGACTGTTGTTACACAAACCTTGCCTTTCATGTTGGAGCTCTTGTTGGAAAGAAATTGTTTTGCTGTTTGTACAAACTGAAGATTGTCTAATTGTTCAAGTAGAAATGTCGCTCTTCTTTTTGACAAAATTTATTCAGTTACATGTAGAGGTGGAGTTAACATTCATATTATACCTCCCTTTTGTCATTAAAGAAAACATTTTCTTCCTTTGTCTCAGAGATAATATTGTAAACAGTGTGCTAAACATAAGGCAAAAAAAGTTTGCCTGGCATAATTCAAGATGTTGTACCAAAAACTTAAGATTCATGTTTTTGTGTTCAATCTTCTCTTCATTTTAAATTGAAACTATTTTAAATAAAAAGTTCAGCCAAATCAACATTATAAAATTTTCTATTTTGGGCATAAACCTGTATTCCATCTCTCCTGTCTGGACACACTTGATTGCAATTGGGCACAAATCTGTTTCTACTTCCTACAGCCCCTTCAACCAGTTAGCAGAATGATTTTTTCCATTTTCTTCAGCTAGTAGAGCTGTGTGGGCCAGTTGGATCACAACAGATTGACAAGATCTTTAATGAAACATCAATTGTGTTAGACAGGTATAGATCCAGGCAATTAGTAACACAAATCCCTAACATAAAAATGTACCAATTGAATAAAATCTACTTACAGAATATTCTTCAAAGAGGCTTTGATTTGAATAGTAATACATGACTCTGGAAAACTTTCAATAAGCTAATATTAATAGTTTATCATTATTACTTTTAATGCATTTTAATGTCCAAACTTTCAAATAACTATAACTGTAATTAAAAGAATATAATGAAATCTCAGGAATGAATTATCTAATTTTAAATACTAACACCTTATAGTCAATTGTGTTTTATTCATGTCTTTAACAAATTATGCAACAATCCCCAATTCATTCAAATAGCCAGGAAACCTATGCAGCTTGCTTGTTTCCCCCTACCACAACCACATGCCACCTGACATCTGCTTGCTTGGGACCAGCACTCCCCTCCCCCCACTCTTCTATCTTCCTTTGAAATTCACCAGATTATAACCCATACCCTACAAGGGACTCCAGTTCTCTCATGTGACCCTGAGCTTAGGTAAACTACCTCTACTCCTTACTATCAACACAAAGCCCAGCTGCTGTTTTCCAGACTCTCCAAGGACTGCCTCTTCTCTTTGTGGCTCACCAGGTCCCATTCCAAACTCATCAGCATCTCTTTCAACTGCAGGGAGACCTTGAATCCTTTTCTTTCAGGATTTACCAGAGCCCTTCCAGCTATCTGGCTGGGATCCTCAGTTTCTCAGTTCATCCTTGGACCCAGGATCAGGCCACAATCCCATGGGAAATCAGTTCCTTGCTCCTTCACCAAGCCACTCTAGGCACCAGACTGTAGCTGTCACCTGAAGATTTAGGATGGAGGCTGTAGCCATAAGTACCAGACAAAGAAGAGCAATACCCCAATCCTGCTTTGAACTAGCCCCATCATGAACATTATAAATATATGTGCTGAAAGAGGATGACTTGAATAAAAAATGAAAGAAGGAACACTCAAAACAAGCAATTAATGCTAGATAAACAAATCCCAATGCAGAAATAAAAACAGCATGAAATAAATAAATAAATGAAATTGTTCCCACAAAAGTCCAAATCCATATTAATGAGTTTGAATTATAATGACCTGGAAGAACTTACAAAGAATTCAAAAGAATAATTATGGCTGCGGTCATGTGACTCAAAGAAGCTAAAGAGATTAATGAAATAAGAAAATTGACTCAAGCAATGCAGACTAAAATTAGAATGCTGAAGAAAAATCAAATTGTAATGATGCTGGAAATGCAAAAATTCAATTAGCAAAACATCCTCAGTTTAAATCCACTCTAAAGATGTGTATCTTGTTGAAAAACCAGAATCTGTAAAAATAACTTACAATATTGACAAAATCTGGACTGATGACTTTTACATGACCTTGCACCAAAAAGCTACTGTTTATAATGTAAACAAGCTCACAGAGGCATGTGCTACTATGACCTGGGCATGTGACATTGATTCCTGGGGAATCCTGCTTTGTCTCCATTCTAGACTGTGAATGAATGTGAGTGTCCCTGAACTAGTACAGCAAGGCACTGAATGCTACATATTCATATTCACATCAGCATTGGAAGCAGTAAAAATTGAGAAGTATGCTTGGTGTGTATGAAGTACTTGTGTGTATGAAGTAGCACATGGATCAAAGGGTAAGTTTCTCTGATAATGTCAGGGTTCATCCAAGCTTGTGATTCAACCCAGTTGAGAAACTACTGGAACTTAATAGCTGCTGGAATAGAAAACTCAGTTTTCTTTAAGGATGTGATGCTGGGAAGGTGATTAGACTCCAGGGATGGATATACACTCAATAGTACTTGTGCAATACAGATTAGACTGAATAGGCCTTAACAAAGTTTTAGAGAACATGAAGTGATGGGGTGGGAGAGTTGTTCATATATCTAAGAGGAGATGAGGGATGGGATCTAAATATGATCAAAATATGTTGTATGTATTTGTCAAAGAATCAATTAAATATTATTAAATCAATAAAATTTCATGAAAAAGTAAAATATCATCTTCAAGAATATAAAATACCATAATTATTTTAATGCACATATTTTCTTTTCAGCATTAATACAATATTCATATTCTAAAATTTTTATATGAGAATTTCAAACGATGTATTTTGATCACATGAGGCACTTCTTTCATTATATGCATATATAATATAAAAAGAGTTTAAATGTAGTTATCCATAAAAGGGGTTCAGTAGCCCTCAAAAAAAAAAAAAAACCCACTAGCTAAGAAACAAAAATGCTAATGTAATAATGGGCTCCTGTTTTGGAGTTTTTGACCCAAGAAGTCCTGTATGACCCTCAAATAGTACTGGCTATTTTTTACTTGGTTATCTTCCAGAAATTATGGTAATTTAACATTGCTAAAAACACCACATTTATGAGCTGTGGAATAAACAAGGCAAAATCAAGCTGGTGCTGACCCAAAAGTTTCATCTCTACTGGCTATCTTTCACAGTACTAGAGGGTGGTATGCATATTACTGAATGAGAAAGGTAATTATTAACCTTACCCAGACTGTGGTCAATGCATGCGACATTAAGACTGTCCTGACAAAATATGCCCAAAGGTACAAGAGTGACATGAATATTCTTGGAGTAACCAAAACCATTCTGATTAGATTTAAGGTTGAACTCTCAAGATGGAGCTCACACCTATCACCGTTAACAGGGTCAAGAACCTGGGGCTAGAATGGTCACAGGCTATACAGAAGAACTTTTAATATTATTTTGCAGAGTAGACATAGAATTAAGCTGAGAAATAATGACATTGTTAAACCCATAGATTATACCCATCTCTCAACTCTCACCAGAGAGTTTCTTCTTGCAGCAGATGGCAATTAACCTAAAGACTGACAAATGATCAATATGTAGAAAAAGATGAAGAAAACAGGAGGTTGAGGAGTGCTCAACTCTAAGCGGAGCTCCTATATCACATTCTCTCCTCCTAAGGCTAAAGAATCATTGTGGAAGGGAGTGTGTGTGTGTGTGTAAAGATTGTAATATTTTTGTGTTTTTTATTATAAAATTTAACTGAGTAAACTGTAATTGTTCTATTTAAAACTAAATTTGTTACATTGTGGTTGTGTGTTTATGTGTGTGTGTGCTTGTGGACTTCAGAGACAACATCTGGCATCATATTTCAGCAGCAATCCATCTTTTGTGTATGGGGATTTTAATTGTTCTTTTTTCATTTATTCACATTTACTTTATTTTTTTTTTATAGTGACACTCCTTGATCTGGAACTACTCAAGTAGACTGGTCTCTTTTTACGTAGGTTTGTGGAATCAAGGCCAGGACATTATGGATAGAGATATTACCAGAACCCCATTGCCTATTCTCTTTATTTCCATATTCATATATTTATCTTAAACCCAAATTGTGTAGCTTCATTGCACACTAAAATGCCCAGTAATATAGTACTGAATGCATTTGAATATTGGGAATTTATATCATTATTTATATCAGTCAATATTGCACATGTCACTGAATGAGAAATATGTTAACCAATTATAAACATTCTCCATAAGAAAGCATTAAGATAATTAAATGTTGACACTTTTTATAATCTCATTTTTATTAAATTATGGCAAATTATATTGTATTTTGTAAATTGAATTTCATCTTCTAACTGAAGACAGATAAGTAGGTATTTTGAAATTTTATTTAATTAAACTTCTTTGTAAAGTAATTTACAATACTTTTGGATATTATATACCAGTAATCAAGTGTGAACTGAAATATTCAATTCTCAAGTTGAAAGTAATAATTCAGAAAAAAAGTTATTTAAGGAAACATTCTATTTGTGCATGTGTAACTCATTCCTGCATGTTTATACAGAAAATGCAAACAATGTATTTAATTTTGAGAATATATTATGGCCTTTACATACATTTTGTCTTCTACAAATGACTTCTCTATATGCAAAAGAATAAATAATTTAAAAACGACAGAATGGTGCTAATACGTATATTAATATTTAATGTTTTAATATTATATTAGAGATGATTTATAGTTA
>NW_008352267.1:1948063-1958668 GCF_000622305.1 Nannospalax galili | reverse complement strand
TGGAAGATCCCATTTAAATATATATATATATATATATATATATACATACATTCACCTCTATATCATCTTTAGAGATATATAAAGGTGTAAGCCAATAACATGATATTAATTATGTAGCTGAAATACTGAAAGAGCTATCTCAAATAAAATTAAATTAGATTACCAAATAACTAAATAATTATCATCTCCCGGTGCTAGTTATTAAAATTATAATCACTCAAAAATGTTGGCTTAAGTACACTTAAAGTGAACTTCGGCAGCAAACCATAGATTATATTGGATTTTTGGAAACACCGGCCAGACCTAAGGAGATATAGAATCAGGCATGAACCTGTAAATATATATTCGTGCTTTAATTTATCTACATATATATCTATCTATAGCTTTTAAAAGCACACAGTGAACTCACACAGAGGAACAACTGGGTACACAAATTTGACTTCACAAGGCTAACATATATGATAGAATGTATGAACCTGGGTGGGTGTCTGGGAGGTGAAGATAGGGAAGTGTCTAAGTATTATTAAGATATATTATATGAAATGCACAAACATATATATTGAAAAAGTGTGGTTGCCAGCTGTGGCTGTTCTCCTCTGGCTATGGTCACTCTCCTGCTCTCTCAATTCCTCCAATCAGTCACCCAGTCTGGACCCAAGGCTGGGGAGGAGTCTGCGCCAGCATCGCCACATTCAGGCACAGGAGACCAGGTTCAGTGACACAGATCTGCTTTATTGCAGGAAAGTACTGGCTTATATAAGGGTAATAATCCAATCATAACACAGCATATGGGATCCCTTATTAGCATGGCAGCCTAGTATCATATTACAATCTAGTGGGCCAGATGCCCTGTTAATATGATAAGTTTCAGTTTCTCTAAGTTTCAGATTCCTGGAAGCCATATGACTTACATAGTTATCTCTCTGATAAGAAACAGGAAGCACTACATTCCATCATGATAGGTATATAAGGCAAAAGGCAAAATCAGTCATAAGATTTTCCACAACCTATCCCCCTATTTTTTTCAGTTTTAAGAGTGAGGCACAGTTCAGAATATATAGCATACTGATTCCAGTCCAAGGGCTATACATGGCAGATTTCTCTGTTGTGCATCAAGGCAAGGTAGAATGCCTTGGGAGGCAAGGGATTGATCCCTTATTGTGGGCCCCATCCTTCAAGATGGTGAGCTCTTTCACAAGCAGGCTGGGCCAACTCCATGCCAACCAGTGGGAGTCGAGGTTCTTTGCCTCGGCATTGTTGTCCCCACCTCAAGTGTCACCCAGAAATATGGACTGTGCCTGTCTTAGTTTGTCCCATCTTTTGGGATTTTACCCATAATTGACTACCAGCCCTCCAAGGGTGAGTCCCTTCTTATGACCCGGCAGAGGGCGGGACAGTGTATCAAGCTTTGGCCCGTGCAAAGGCATCTTAAAGGGCTAAGAATAAAATAAAAGCTGATGGAGCAGTATTGTCCCATCTGGGGTAACAATGGGGTTTAGGGAGTGGCAAGTTCTAGGCATCAGTCTCATAGTCTGCCAACAGGAATATATATATCGTAAGGCATTTCCTGTGGATCTGGCAGTTGGGCTGCTGTCTCAGGTACTTTGCATGGTTCTTCCATAAGGCTTTACACTTATGCTCAACCCTATTTTTCATATCTCTATTATTATAGGTTGGTAAGGACAAGGAACAGTGGGTCTTGTTTGCAGAGACATGCCTGGCAATATCTGGAGGCTGGGCAACAGCTAACTGAACCAGAGAAATATGTTTTAACAAAATTATCAAGACCCTTAACAATACAGAGTCTAAAAATCAGGAGTTAGCCATAATGATGGCACACATAATAAGGAACACAGACAAAGGTTTTCCTCTGGATTGAGGCCTTAGCTTAGCTAATGTCTCTGTTTGTGGAGAAAGATGTTCGAGCTCACCCCAGGTGGGTGGCTTTCACTGTCAGTGACATTGGATCAGTCTCTCAGTGGTTGAGAGGTGCACTGCTTCCTCCAGGGTCAGGGCTGCCATCTCCAGGGTCAGTGGTTGTGGAGGGAGGTTTTCTGTCACAGGCAATTCTGATGTTCTGGGCTGAGGCCCAAATGGGGGCTGGACCCTTATCTGGAAAGACACAAGCATGGCCTCACCCTTGTGATAATAATAGGTGTGGACCTTTCCATTCATTTGTGAGAGGGTCCTTCTATCTCACCATGGAGGCAAGAGTGGGCTGAGAGAAAGGCCCCCAATGCTTCATTGCTGATGGGAGGCCATTGGAGTCAAATTTTAGAAAATTTAATACAAATAGAGCTCGTTGTATAACAAAATCGGGATCCTTATAGCACCAAAATTTGGGTCCTTATAGCGGGGGCCTTTATCATTGTCTTCCCCTATTTTCTGTATTTGTTTAATGAGTGTTTGGTGGGAACGTTCAGCAATCCCTTGACCCTGAGGATTGTAAGGGATACCAGTTACATGCCTAATATTCCAGTCAGAGCAAAAATGGCTGAAAAGGACCATTATCTGTTTTTATTTGCCAAGGAATTCCCATAAGGACCATGGCATATTTGACAGTTCTTATGGCATGAGAAGCCTTCTCACCAGAGTAGGCCAATGCAAAATGGACATTGGAATAAGTGTCAATAATATGATGGATATACTTGAGCTTGCCAAAAGGAGAAAAATGAGTGACATCCATTTGCCATATCTTGTTGGGGTCAAGGCCTCTAGGGAGAGTTCTGGCAGGTTGTAATGTTCCCAGAGGTAGAAGAGGGGCACAAAAGGAGCAAACATGGACCAAATTCTTGCAGCTCTGAATTGGTAGAGTGGGTAGAAGCCTATGTATAGCTTGGGGAGAAAGATGAAAATGGGCATGTAAGTCTCTAATTTGCTGAATTGTGGAGTCTAGTGTTGTGCTCAGGAATAATTTGTCAATGGCAGCAGTGCCCTCTGCCCAAAGCCCCAGGAGATTGGTATGGGAGTGCAAGCATTGAATATACCAAGAAGCAAAGCACTGCTTGAGTAATAGTTGTAATGAGGAGAGCAACAAACCAAGGGGACTCTGGCGGGGCCAGAAAGCTGCAAAGGCCAGATGTTGTAGAATCTGAACTACATAAGCACTGTCAGAAAAAATATTATGGGGAGTTGTAGGGAAATCCTGAAAGACCTGTAACATGGCTGGGAGCTCTCTGAGCTGTACCGAACCCTGGAAAGGGAAACCTTATGTGAGAAGAGTTATCCTTCCTGGTAAATTACATAACCAAATTTGTGTTTACTAGAATCAGTAAAGATTAGGGGAGCCTTAGGAAGAGGATTATGCTTAGGGAATGCCTGGGAAAATAGGGACAGGGGAAGCTGTCTTTTTTATATTTGAAGGAATTTATGTTTAGGATAATGAATGTCATATTTCCCCTGATAGACTAGTAGGACAGTTTGGAAGCCAGAGTTGTCAATGAACAATGACTGAAGGATATGAAGTGGAAGGGGAGGAACCAATGATTCAGTTTTGTGGCCATACAGAAGGCGGGAGGTGTGGACAAGTTTGAGGGTTAGCATAGCCCATGCCTCAATAGCCAGGGTGACCTTGTGAAGTTGACTCCATGAAGAGTGGACCCATATCAGGGGGCCCTGGGACTGCCAGAGTTCTCCCAAAGGGTTTTTTTTTTTCTTAGTATGAATAACTAGTGCTTGGATGGGCAACTTTGGCTGTATCCTATTTAAAAATGCTTGGGACAGGTGAGAATTGATTGTTGTGACAACACGTTGTGCTTCTGGAGAGAACTTGTGGGGAATGGAGACCATATCAGTACCCTGGAAGAGGTCAAAGAGCAGTGTAAGCTCTTCTGTGGACATGGGTAAGAAGTCCCTTATCCAATTGATGTTGCCACAGAGGGTCTGCACCTCAGAAAGAGTAACCTCATCTGGTAAGGTAAGAATAGGAGGTATGGGCCAGATGACATCTTGAATAGAATGGCCCGAAAAGGTATAAGGGTCATGTAGCTGTATTTTATCTGCTGCAATAGTAATACCTTATGCCTGGAGCTTTGTTTTGAGTTTTTGAAAAGCTTCTTGTAAGATCTTAGGATCCTTAAGGGATATAAGAATGTCATCTATATAATGTAAAATATAAACCTCAGTCAGCAAAGGTCTGCAGGCATGGGCCACATAATATTGGCAGATAGCAGGATGTTTTTCATGCCCTGAGGCAAAACCTTCTATTGATAGCATTGAGCTGGAAGGTTATGGTTAGTGGCAGGTATAGAGAAGGCAAAATAGGGCATATCATCATCATGAAGAGAAATAGAGAAGAAACAGTCCTTAATATCTATTGTAATAATTGTGCATTCTTTGGGAATATCAGTAGAGTGAGGCAGTCCTGGTTGAAGAGTCCCTAAAGACTTCATATGCTCATTAATAGCCCTTAAATCATGTAAAAGTCTCCATTTTCCTGATTTATTTTGTATTACAAAAATGGGAGAATTATGAGGAGTAAGGGAGGGCTAGATATGACCCAAGGATAATTGTTCCTGGACCAAAGAGATTAAGTAAGTTAATTTATGTAAAGGAAGAGGCCAATGCTCCACCCATATGGGAGCTTTAGTGTCCCATGTTAGTTTGATGGGGGGGGCGACTTGAGCAGAGGAGCAGTGGCAGTTAGAATTGGGGGTGAGGGTGGGAGGCACTACCTAACCACTGGTTTACAATGCAGTCGTCATAAAAGGCTTTGTTATCTTTAGTTAAAACAGCTTCCATGTTACAAAGGATATCTCTTCCCCACAAATTATAGGAAAGCTCCATGGCTAAGAGCAGTCTAACAGCTCCTGTGTTGCTGCTCAGATCACTCCAGATTACCGGACATTGGATATGTTGGGTGTTCTGTAAACTCCCAACTCCTTGTATAGGGGGTCCAGGTTTGCAGTGCCAATTAGAAAATTCTTCCTCTTGTTTGATTACAGTAATATCTGCCCCTGTATCAGTTAGGCCTTTAAACTTATGGCCATCTAGAGAAAGTTGCATCCTAGGCTTATGCAAATCAATAGGTATCATCCATTGGAGGTGGGGGGTTGTATTCCCTTACTTCCTCTGTTTGGGGCAGGTCTGAGAGGTGCCCTGTTGCCCATTTAAAGACACCTTTTGTATGGGTTTACCATCTGCATCCACCTTAGACCTGCATTCTCTTGCCCAATAAAAGCCTTTGCAGCATCTCCGGCATTTTGAAGGGGGAACCTGGCTCCTTTTGGCCTCTTTCATAATCTTATTAGGACAGGTACATGACCAATGGCCCTGTCCCCCACAGGCCCAACATTTGCCTTTGTCCATCTCGGCCTGCAGCTGATGAGCATCCAGTGCTTCAGCAAGGGCCGCAGCATGGGCCCGAGTGGTCCCCACATCTTGGCAGACCAGAATCCATTCAGAGACATCCTTGTGTTTAACGGACCCTATGGCAAGGCAACACTCTGTAGAGTAGCCTTTATATACAAGATCCTTGAGCAAGGCATCGGCAGCTCCTTGATGACTGATCATTCTATTTATACTTTGTTGGCATCTCTCAACAAAATTAGAGAAAGACTCACCTGGTTTTTGTATCAATTTGGTTAATATGGTATCACCAAGAGTCGGCATACTTTGAAAAGCGCTAAGTGCGTAAAGCTGTACTTGTTCATAGTAGTGGAGAGGTCCCTGTGCCTGAGCTTGGGGGGTTTCAAAATTGCCATGTCCTACTAGAGCATCAATTCCAATGTTTTAGACTTAGCATTTCTATTGAGCTCTGCCTGTTGTTCACATTCATCTTGGTAAGCAGCTTTCCAAAAAAGAAAATCACCTCCCTGTAATTAGGCATGGGCGATAGTCTGCCAATCATAGGGGGTATTGGCTGAATGACTGATTGTATCTAACAACTGACCAAACCAGGGGCAGTGAATGCCATCTTCAATTGCTGCCTTACGCAGCTTTCTTAAGGTATCATGAGAATATGGGTTCCAGACATAGGGGTTCTGTTGTCCCTGATTAACAGTAACTGGGAAGAACTGTGGAAAACATCCCATTGTATCATTGAAGAGGAGCCTAGATGGGAGGGGCTTCCAGTTCTCCTCTGAGAGGGAGGGGTAGATGGACTGGGGGAAAACTTCCTTAAAGCCAGTATAAGATGGTGAAGTGTAGCCACCACCCCATAATGGCAGAGTAGAGGCAGTCTTAACTTCCTGTTTTTCATCAAGGGAGTTCTCAAACCTCAATTCCTCATTTTTTATATCATCATTAGCAGTCATTTTTTTTCATCAGAATAAGAATCTCTAAGTTTTGTTTTAACTATAAATGCCTGGGACATGCCATCCCCAGCGTCCTGTTGTATTTGCTCATCTATCTCCTTTAATAGGGAAGGGAAGCCAGAATGGCTGTCACAATGGGGTAGAACAGCCCAGGTTGTGGGCATCCCTCCATGACTTCTCTACACTGGGCCAAGAATAGAATGCAAGTCCATTGTTCAGGATCCCAGCAACAAGAATCTGTAAACCAGGAGGCAAGAGCTAGTACTTCATCTAAAACCTTAGTTACATGCTTTTCTGTTACCCTAATATGCCTACTCCTGAGGAGAGGAACCAGTGCAGCAGTGTGGGGGCCGGCAGCAGCTGGATGACTATTCCCCATACCGGAGGTCACTCAACCTAGAAGATGTACCTAAAGGGATACAGGAACCATTCAAGGAGATGATCAGCAAAGACAGGAGTGGCATGCCCAACTGAAGATCATGAGCTAGAAGAAAAAGCAGAACAAAACAAAAGTGGTGAGCAACCATGGGAAGAGCACCAAGAAAGGGGGCATCGGGAGTCCAAGGTGTTACAGCTCAGAGTGTTACAGCTCTGTGGGGAGGGTGTCCCAGCCCCACATTTGGGCTCCAGCTGTGGTCACTAGCTATGGCTGATCTCCTCTGGCTATGGTCCCTCTCCTGCTCTCTCAGTTCTTCAGATCAGTCATCCGGTCTGGACACCATGGCTAGTGAGGAGTCTATGCCAGTGTAGTCACATTTAGACACAGGAGACCAGGTTCAGTGACACAGATCTGCTTTATTGCAGGAAAGTACGGGCTTATATAGGGGTAATAGTCCAATCATAACACAGCATATGGGATACCTTATTAGCATGGCAGACTAGTATCCTATTACAATATAGTGGGCCAGGTGCCCTGTTAGCATGATTATTAGCATGGCAGACTAGTATCCTATTACAATCTAGTGGGCCAGGTGCCCTGTTAGCATGAAGTTTCAGTTTCTCTAAGTTTTGAATTCCTGGAAACCATGTGACTTACATATTTTTTTCTCTGATAAGAAACAGTAAGCACTGCATTCCAGCATGATAGGTATATAAGGCAAAAGGCAAAATCAGTTACAAGATTTTCCACAACAAAAAAGTACACAAAAAGTTAACTAGAAGCACTTTTTGACATTTATAGAAATCGTATTTATTTTGGATTTTTCTCTCAATGTACAAAATATCTTGTGAAAAAGTTAAAACAATATGCTCTAATTGGAAGTTCTCCAACTAGCTTATTCACAAAACATCTCCAAAACTCCATGAATCTGGTGACTAAAAGAAGTGAGGTCTCAAGGGACCTATTTCTTCAATAAGCCCCTTTGACTGTGTAAGTATACTTTGCATCAATACTGTTTCTACATCTCATGGAATTACTGGAATACCCCAAATTCAGACTGTGATATTTATTTTGGGGGCTATTAAAAGGCCTTTATTGAAAATGATTGGGTTGCCAGAGATCTGTTTCATATTTATTTCTTCAAATAAGTTCTTCAATAAGAAGTAAATGTTGTTCCTTAAAATAAATATGTTTCACCTTCTTTATCAGTGAAGGTCCTATATTAGGTGCATTGAATTTAAAAGAGGAGAGCATTACATCTCCTGGAACTGGTGTTAGGGAATGGTTAGCTTCATGTGGGTGCTGGGAATCGAACCTGGGTCCTCTGTGAGAGCAGCCAGTGCTCTTTAACTGCAGAGTTATCTCTCCAGTCCCTGAACTCTGCTGGAGCAGAGCATTAAATGTGAGTATTTATAATCATAAACTTTCCTCTTAGGAATGCCTTGCCTGTATCCCAAAGTATCTGATAGGTAATGTTATTGTTCTCATTTGTTTCTAAGAATAAAAATATTTTTCCCTGATTTCTTCAATGACTCCTCATTTATTCAAAATTGTATTATTCAATCTCCATATACTTGTGTAGTTTCTTACTTTTGGTTTCTTGTTTTATCCCACTGTGATCTGGTAACATACAAAGAATCATTTCAATTTTCTGTATTTTTTTAGGTTTGCTTTGTGATTTTGCTTTATGATTAAGTTTAGAGAAGAATTACATGTATCACTGAAAAACATGTGTGATTCTCTATATGTTTGATGGAATATATTGTAGATATCTATTGAATCCAGTTTATTTACACTAAATTTAGTTCTGATATATATATATATGAAGATTGTATTAGGTAAAACAGAGGGAATAAGCTAACTCCAGCTAACTCCGGCCTTTTATTATTCTGTCATTTCTTATACACATACAGTAAATTTCAGTTTCTGAGTAGTTGCGCAGTGAATTGGAAACATGACACTTCTGTATACATCAATATTTTCTGTACAAGGACATATATGGTGTAGAAACCATTTATGAATTTGTGTTCTATCAATTTTCCTTGAGTAAATGAGTGTAATTTGAAGAAATTCATGATAAAAGCAGTGGTTTTGTACTAGGACTACCTTTATATTTTCTAAAGTTAAACAGCACACAAATTTAAAATTGCCATAGTACTTCAAATCCAGGAATATTTTTCTTTTTAAGGAAATTTAGACTCACTTTACTTTTTCAGAAACCTTTAAAACATTTCCATAAGTGTCAAATTTAATTGCCTATGATTCATTTCTGACAGACCATGTACTTAAATCAATGAGTCTTAGTCTTTTTTCTTCTGTTTATTGGCAGCAAAAACTTCAGATTACTCATAGGCTTGTAAATAAAATTTGCACAGCAGTAGTCACAGATGCTTTTTGCATTAATTAATGATTTTGTTATTGTTCATGACAAATTTTGAAGATGTGGTAGTTCCCACACAGAAATCCATACACAAACTGAGATTATGGCACATTTAACTCTACTATAAATATCAGTTTTGAGAAAATATAAAGTGAAAATTTAAAATTATGAAAGATTATGATTTGTGATATGCATTGTGCTTGCGATTCTGTTATTGTAGTTTAGTAAATGTTATGAAAATTAGCAATTAACAAATTCAAAGTTTAAAGCCTTGCCCTAAATGAAATATTGACCTGAATAATGTTCAAGGGATCGTTTTTTTTTCTTTTCCAAGAGAAATTATAGAATATAACTCTTTAGTCTTGCCTACGTTGGAGGTTACAATTCTCCTCTCAGTTTCCTAAGTGGTGTCTTGTTGTGTGTCTTTTTCTAGTGGAACAACAACAAATATCTTTTTACTCTAGATAGGGCACCAATGTATACCAAAGAACTCTACCCCCATAGTTACGGAATCTGTGCCTTTATTGAGGTTGCTTAGTGGCGCATGTTTGAGTTGTTACACACAGGAGACAGTGACTCATAGCCAACTTTCATCACCAAAAGGTCAGCCCCAAGCTAAATCTTCATGACTGAATATACCTTCCCAGTTTAATTACAGCTCTACTAGTGATACTCTTCCCAACATAATTGCTAAATATTTTTCGTAAGTTTGAGGAAGGGCCTTTCAAATCTTGTAACTTTCAGAGTTTACACAACTCTTTTAAGTCTTATGATCTTTCTAAGATTTATGTGTTTCATGATATTCTTTTCTTGCTGGCATCCATCCTACTTCTAAGATAAAATGTTTTAAGTCATAAGAAATAGCTACATAAAGTAGTTTGACAGGTGTGAACTATTCTATGTCATCAAAAGAGATTCAATGCAACAAATGCATTTACTAGCCGAAGAGAGAAAAATGGCATTTTACAATAAACTGATTAAAACAGTGAATTTTGAAAACACCAAAGTTAAATTATTGCCCAACACTGCTAATTTGTACAACTTATAATGCTGTAATTCAAGCTCACTGTCTACATCGTCATTATAGTAGGATAATGTATTGAATGACTGAATAAGAGGGAGAGAGAGAGAGAGAGAGAGAGAGAGAGAGAGAATCTCTGAAGAGTTCATAACTAACTACTCAGTGTGAGCACTTTCCAGATATAGTTCAAGCAAGGCAAAAATTTATAAAAGGAAAGTACATTGGTATATTTTGGCAATGACATAAATTTTGTGCTATACAAACAAGAAAAAATTGAACATATTTTCATTTCTTTTAGTGTGCCAGGGACCATTCTAATATACATCACTCATTTAATCTTTACAGTAATGGTGTGTCATGGGAACAGTTATTTTTCTAACTTAAAGGACAAGAAACTAAGAAGCAAACACATGTGATTTTCCAAAGGTGAGTGTCTGTGATGAGGTGGGGGTACAGAGGATGTGGTCTAGACATAGCTACCTTCTCTGGCAAAGTCAGAGAATTTTGACAGAAACAAGACATGATTGATCCTCTGCAACTACTGTCATTGTATCTATTTAATATATATATA
>NW_008352267.1:1912282-1947977 GCF_000622305.1 Nannospalax galili | reverse complement strand
AAAAATACCAGAACAACTAAAAGTTTTGAGACAGGCAAATGATAAACATTTCAGGAGAAAAAGAGAAGAAAATGCAAATGAAAAATTGTGGTACTAATCCAAATGTGAAAACACAACAATCCTGAGATAACAATATTTTAAATTTAATTAATCTTGAAATGCATATAACAAAAATGTTACCTAATATTATTCATGAATTTATATAACTATATTTTCTTAGAATGGAGCAAGTGCTTTGAATTGCTGAGCCAACTTGATGAACCAAGAGTTATTACTAAGTACACACATACACATAAGTATATATACCACACTACACAGAGATATTTGTACATTCATTTGCATGTCTTTATTGGATGAAATATTCACATTTGAGCCATTTCAGCTGTAATACTTGACATGAAGAAAATATACCTATCAGACTTTAAGTGGAAACTTGTTAGTTGCATGAATCTGCATGTTATCTATAATCATGAAAAAAATTTCTGAAAACATTCAGAAAATTCAGTTCCACTACACCATACACCATAGTGTAAAATCAGTTCATTGCCAAAATTTTTAAGATAAAATCATGGTAAATAATTGTACTGAGATGATTTACCATATCCAGATAAATTATGCTAGTATGGTTTCAAGCCTTTTGATTTATAAAGATAGCTAGTGTAGTTTTAACAAATATGTGTGATAAAAGAGGAATGCAGACAGTGAACTAAAATAGCAAAGTGCTTTATTGCTCTATTCACTTTTAAGATTAGTAAAACTGACATCCTTTTTTATACATTTTCAGAATTTAATGAATTTAAGTGAATTCAATGAATATTAGTTATTTTTAGTATTAAATAAATATATACACATATAGATTCTTGGTTAATTGTAGTTGATTCTTCAATAAGAACAAAACCATAAGTGGAATTAAACAAAATTCTTTGGAGATTTTCATTAAAAGATCTTTTTATTTTATAATTTAAGGTGGATAATTTTTTCTTTATTACAATATTCATTACATGTTGGGGGCCTTTGTTGTGTAAAGTAGAAGTTTCTTCATGTCTGGATAGCTCATGAGCTCGGAGCCATATACAGAGACTCCTTTCACAGCAGGGCGTCTTCCCGGCATTTTTCCTGACTCCTTTGTGAAGTAGCAGCCACAGGAATGTAGCCTCCGGCTCTGTAACTATTAGGCTCTCCTGTGTGATTTTCAAGCAGTTTGGCAGCCTGGCAGGAGCCCATTTCCACACGCAAATGAGGCATCCCCAAAGTACCTATCAGCTGAAGCTTTTACCACTACCCCCACGGTATAAAGTTCCCTGATTCCCCTCAATAATTGAAGGAGCTGGATCACTCTGGGACACTGAAGCTTTGAGCCACGCAGAGCCATTGAATAAAGAGCTGTAACACTGAGTCTCGACTGGACTGAGTCTGTGTCTCCTGCCTGCAATCTAGTCTCCCCGGGGGCAACATTCCTCCATCATCGACTCACGGACACCCAGCTTCAGCTGCCCCATACTTTCCCGTGTGGTCCAGCAGCCGGTGGAACTCGCATATTGAGGAAAGTACATGGGTGAAATCAGGGCGGGACCCGGCTGGGCAAAGCCCCCAGCAGCAGAGAGCCACAGAAGGCGCAGGGAAGCAGCACAGGAGCAGATACCCGCGCACCCCACACCTGGCGCCCAGCATGCCCCAAACTGGCGCCCAACGTGGGGCCTCTGAACCTCATGTCAGCTAGGAGCTGGTTCCCACGGAAACGCAGGATTCGTGAGTATCCCTCCCCCACCAGGAGGGTAATAAAAATCTCTTCTAATTTCCTCCTTTTGTTTCCGGTCTGAAGTCTTCACGTGGAACCGCTAGGGACAGAGAGGCAACTAAGGCTTCCTGGCCAGGGCTACTCCCTGGTGTTAGCTGAAGGTTTCTCTGATCCCCTAACGGACCCCGACTGCCTGTACAGATGTAGATAAAAGACCTCTATCTTTATATCTTTTTAATATCAAAACCTGGTAATGCAATGGCCAGTTAAAAGCCATTAGGGCGGCCTCCAGGCTCTCAAACTTACGGGCAGGCCTGTGCTCGAAGCCAAAGTAAAATCCCCTAAAATTTTAATTTCAGGAACGTTCCCATAGGGACCATCACTTCACCCCACTTTTCTATCTGAACACCACTAGAAAAATCCCCAAAGTTCCAGGAATCTCCACCTAAGCTTTGGAGTCAGGCAGATTCCTCTAGTCAGCTCTGTTATCCTGCCCCAGGCATTCAAACCACAGCTGAAACAAGTTCAGTGAAAATTTAAATTAACTAGCCCCTGCCGAGCACCTGCAGCTCAAAGCAGCTCCCATACAAAAGTATTAAAACTGCAACTTTTTTTTCTTCAAACCTAGAGGCTTATAACTTGCCAAGGCTCTCCAAGTCCGACTGCTGTAAAAACATCTTCCCTTTACAATGGAGAATTCATCAAGCCAGAAAAAATGCCAAATTCGTTCCCTTAAGACCCTGCTTAAATCTAGAGGGCTTAAGATTTCCAAAAAAAATTTGCTTGTGTTTTCCCACAGGATCAACCAAAGGAAAAAAAAAGAGGCGGAGATGACACCCCAAAGTCCTCCTAGACCTTCCTTCTCTGTCATTCTCATGGCTGTCTTTACCCTGCTTAGCACCAATGCTTCAGACAGCCCCCACTCTCCCTAATGCCATGTTCTAGAGATTTTAGGTCGGAGATCCATGCGACAATCGCTGGAGCATTGGAGCAATAACAGAATTTTACTCAGGTGCATTTTCTAGGTACCCCACAGCTAACTTTCATGTCTCTCAACAGCTTGCACCTGCGATTATTCTACAGGAAAGAGGACCAGATAAAATCAACTGTGTCCTAGAACAAGTTTAACTTTCTTCCCACCTACCCCAATGTCTAATTACTTTCTTTTTTGCATCCAGCAATAGGTCTTTACTGATAGCAGTACCAGTTACCACCCTTCTCTACCCAGGAGCTGCCAACAAAAAAGATTTCACTGACTCTCATCTAAGTGGATTCAAACAACTGACTAATTATTTAATTTACATTTTCAGCAGCAAGCCTCCCCAGTAGAGCATACATCGCTTCTCTTTTCCTATAAAACAAGGAAAAGCCCAAAACTGTGTTAATTTCTCTTTGTCCACCTTTTGTGTAATAATAATTGCATCCCAGGAGCTGCTAGCAGAGAAAGATCTTCTTCCCCCTGCTGGCAGAGACCGAACTTGCACTGGATACTGGAGGCGTTGCTATGAAAACAGCTACTACAAGCTGCACCTGATTCTGCCTTTGGCTGAGACAAGCTGAACCAAGCTGTGACATCAGTGACTGACAGCCTGGAGTTTCTCCAACAGCAAATGAACTCTATCACCAGAACGGTGCTTCACAACAAAAGAACATTGGACTTAATAACTACTGGACATGGGAAGGGTATATATGATATTGGGAAAGATACTGTTTCTTTGTAAATGAATCAAATGTTGTTGGAACTAATGTTAACACTCTCAAAAACTTTGTAATCTATTGGCTTAGCAATCCCTTGTTTGCATGGCTCCTATCCCTTGTTGCTCTCTGATAATACTGTGTATTATGCTTGCTCACTGTTTTTTAAGATTTCTTTGCTGACAGTTACTGTTATTGCTGTCTAGAACTTTTAATGCTAATTACCCTTGCCTTTACTTCTTCACATTTCCTGTTCGTGATTCAAGGACTTTCTTTTCCTCCTCAAGATAAGAGTGATGCAATTTGGGAGTCTTTTAGATAGACCCACTGAAGGAATACTCCAATTGCCTCACCCTGAGTCCCTGTTCAGCATGAAAGAAGCCAGAGCGGTCGGCATCTCTATTCCCTATTGGCAATTTGGGTAACCCCTTCAGAGGACGGAGTGATAAGAATAGGAGGGAGGAATTTGTTGGGGACCTTTGTTGTGTAAAGTAGAAGTTTCTTCATGTCCGGATAGCTCACGAGCTCGGAGCCATATGTAGAGACTCCTTTCACAGCAGGGCGTCTTCCTGGCATTTTTCCTGACTCCTTTGTGAAGTAGCAGCCACATAAACATGGCCTCTGGCTCTGGAAATGCCATGCTTTCCTGTGTTATTTTCAAGCAGTCTGGCAGCATGGCGGGAGCCCATTTCCACACGCAAATGAGGCATCCCCAAAATACCTATCAGCTAAAGCTTTTACCACTGCCCCTACAGTATAAAATATCCTAGTCTTCTCTCAATAATTTGGAGCTAGAAGCGGAGCTGGAGCTAGAGCAGGAACTGGGTCACTGAGACTTGGAATAAAGAGCTGTAGCACTGAATCTGACTGGACTGAGTCTGTGTCTCCTGCCTGCAATCTAGTCTCCCTGGGGGGCAGCATTCCTCCGTCATCGACTCACGGACACCCAGCTTCAGCCGCCCCGTACTTTCCCGTGTGGTCCAGCAGCCGGTGGAACTCGCATATTGAGGAAAGTACACAGGTGAAATCAGGGCGGGACCTGGCTGGGCAAAGCCCCCAGCAGCAGAGAGCCATGGAAGACGCAGCGAAGCAGCACAGGAGCAGATACCCGCGCACCCCAAACCTGGCGCCCAACGCGCCCCATAATTACATGATAATTTAATTGCAACACAATTCAGGTTTAAATATTTTCTCTGTAAACACATGCCTTTACAAAAAAATCTAAGTCAAACTGAAATTTAAACAAATTAAAAAAAAATTGCATGCACTATATGGGTGAAATACATTCAAAACTATAGTTACTTCTCTCCTTGTCTTTATCTGTCTCCTTCTCTCTTGCTCTCTCTCTCTCTTCTTTCTCTCTCACACACACATAAAAGCACAAACACACACATTCACATACAGACATTACTTCTTATGTGTTCTCATTTAAGAGCATGTTAAAAAATAAATTTATAAAACATTTTATTCTACAAAGCAACAGAAAACTAATGCAACATTTGCACTGAAAATAGGCAACACAAAATATCTTAATAGTCTTAAATAATTAATAAAATATTTTATTAACACTATTGCATTCTAAAATAGGAGCTGGAGAGATGGGGCAGCAGTTCAGAGTACTAACAGGTCTTGCAGAGACCCTCATTTTATTCCTAGCACCCACACTGTGGGTAACAATTGTCTGTAACTCCAGTTCTAAGGAATCTGATCCCCCCTTTTAACCTCCACAGGCTTTTCACAACAGGGGTGCACTTTCTTACATGCAAGCAATACATACATGCACACAAAATAAAAATAATAATAAATTAAATGTTTAAAAAATAAAAATATCATGTTTACTAGTGTGAGTTGAGGGGTGCACTAATTTTCTCTCTACCCTGTTCTACAAGGTTCCCCATTCCACTATGAGCCTTAGGTATAGAGGTTCTACTGTAGATATGTCACCTGGGACTAGGTATTCCTCAGACATATATTTTCTGTGTATGAACAGTTTTGGAACTCTGCAGTTACCTCCATATTTTGCAAAAAGCTTTTGATGAGTAGTATACTGTATACTTGTCTGTAAATATAATGATCTGTATTTAGCATATGGTAAGGAATTTCATTTGTCTAGAGATACAACAGAGAAGGGCTTTTCCCTAGGATCCATGACGTCTTCAGTCATGTGTATTTGATTGTGCTTACAGTGCCACCCATGAGTTCACTCCCATTGAGAGAGATTTCTGTCCAATTAGATAGCTGTTCATTACCCCTAGAAAATAGTGTCACTACTGTACCAATAGAGATAGTTTATTGTGCCAGTCATTATGATTATTAGGCTTTAGGACTGCATTTGGGCATTAATTGATTTTCTCCATTAGAACTCTGGGAGCCAAAATTCAGGTAGAAGGCTTCCAGGTCAGTTTCTGCTCCAAGTGCTGTGTCTCAAGTTTGTCCTGTAGAGTCTTATCTTCAAGTTCTGGGAGATATCTAAGGACTATGGCAGTAGTCTGTGTTACTTTGGGAGTCTCGTGGACTTCTCTGATTAATCACTCAAAGGAGGTCTCTCCTGCCTTGCACTGTGTTCCTTGCCATACAATCCACTGGTATACATATGCACTAATGTTCAGACACTTATGTTCATTTCTTAGTGAGTTCTAGAGCCAAAACATTTCTCTCTAGTTTATCTAGCCCCCAAAGTCCTCTCATCTCTCCTCTCTCTCCCAAAATCCAACCTACTTCCTCCCTCCCCAGTTCCAACACCCTAACTATCCCCACCCTCCCCACAATAACACCACCTCCTGTCATCGCCCCTCTTCTGAGTTCCCTTCTCCCCCAACATCATGCCACTCCATTTCCCCTCCTCTTCCCCTCCCAGCCGAACACTCCCATTTTCCCCAAATCGCCCCCTGGTAACATGTATTCACTATCATCTCCCTATTTCAGACTCTTTCTTTCCCTTTACCACCATGTTTCCTTTTATTTTCCTGGGTCCTAGTGTTACATCAGGACATACACCCACAGATGATGGTTTGGTTTTATGATGTACAAATGAGGGTGAACATATACGACTTGCTTTTCTGAATTAGGGTTACTTCAATTAGTATAACAGTCTCTAGTTCCATTCATTTACCTCCTCATTTCCTTTTTTCCAAATAAGTAGTGCTCCATTGTGTAAATGTACTAATTTTCATGCCACAGCTGCTAGGTTTCAGAGAATAAGAGCCTGCCAAGTGTGTATCCCTGGATAAGACTCCTATATTAAACTTTACCCACTCATGGCTCAGGGACCATTGTTGAAGACAAGGTAGAAAGATTGTAAGAGTCAGGGTAGGTCCATGAACAGGGGAAACAGAGGCCTTCAGACCACTGGAAGTGTGCCTATGTCAACTTGAGAAAATGATTACTGGATCAGACTTAAGATATATGGTCCAGCTGGGATGGGGATGTTTGTGGAGGCATGGATGGGAGAAGGGTCTAAATTTGGTTGTGAGCTTACGCCTTTAGCAACTGTGCCAGCTGTCCAGTCCAAAGGGGTGGGTATCCTAATTTGATCAAGAATTTTTGTGTGAAATGTACAAAAGCTCGGTACAAATTTTTAAAAAATAAATAAAATAAAATTAGGGAATTGTGGAAAATCTGGTGACTGTTTTTTGCCTTTTGCCTTACATACTTATCATGCTGGAATGCAGTGCTTCCTGTTTAGAAATGGAAACTTCTCATGCTAGTAGAGCATCTGGCCTGCTAGATTGTAATAGAATACTAGTCTGCCATGCTAATAAGCGATCCCATATGCTGTGTTATGATTGGATTTTTACCCTTATATAAGCCCGTACTTTCTTGCAATAAAGGAGATATGTGTCACTGAACCTGGTCTCCTGCTTCTGAATGCAGCGATGCTGGTGCAGACTCCTCACCAGCCCTGAGGTCTGGACCAGATAACTGACCAGAGGATCTAAAAGAGCAGGAGAGCAGCCATAGCTGGAGGAGAGCAGCCACAACCGGTGACCACAAGGAATAAAATAAATTTGGAATCAGTCATTAAATTCTCCTATTAAATAGGTATAATAAACATAGCATCTACAGTTCTTTTTGTTTTATTTTATATATAACCTATTGATTTATTTTTATTTTAGGTGTAGGAGTGTTTTGAATATAATACACCATATAAATACAATGCCCTCCATGGTCAGAAGAGGGCATAAGATCCTCTGCAACTGAGGTTATGGAAGGGTGTTAACTGCCTTTTGGGTGCTGGAAAATGAATATGCATCCACTCAAAGAGTAATGAGTGCTCTTAACCTCAGAGCCATTTCTCTAGCCACCATTTAGCTTTTAAGTTAAATTATAGAAACTTTTTTTTTTCTTTCTGAGAGGTGCCTAAGATGGAACTCATGGCCTTGTACATAGAGGACAAGTACTTTAACATTGTGTTATATACCAGGTGAAGAAAATTCCTACTATTTTTCTCAGCTATTTTTAAAAAAATTTTTGGTTTCAAGAATTTCATACAATGTGTATTTATCATTTATAGACCTTCTTCCCCTCTTCATTCCACCATACTACCCTTTCCAGCTTCAAATCCTCTATTTTCATTTTTGTTTTTTGTTTAAAGTCCTGTCAATCTAATCTGTGCTTCCCAAATGCATTTGAGTGTGGGCCTATCCCTTAGAGTATGTTCAACCTACCAGTCATCACATCAGTAAGGAAAACTGCATTTTCCTCTCCCAGCAGCTGTCCATTACAAGAGAACTTTGGATACTGCTGAGGATTCCTGTCCATCCAGCATCCCTGATGGAACACTGTCTGACTTTAGTTTGCAAAGGTTTTTTGTATACTATCTTAAGTGGTGTGCAATCTATCTTAAGTTGGATCATATGTACAACTTCCCAGATGTATTCATACAATAGTTTCCTTGTATTTATCTACTGCCTCTGACTCGTAACATATACCTCCTCACTTCCACTATGATTCTTGAGCCTTGGGCGGAGAGAGTTTGTTTTAAGTGTTCCATTTAGGTCTGAGCCATCTACAGTGCCTTATTCCCTGAATGGTAGTCATTTATTGGTCTCTGTGTTATTGTTCATCAATAAGAAATAGAACTTTCTCTGGTGACAGTAGAGAAGTGCACTAGAGGTATAACAATAAGTCATTACGGGTCAGTTTAATATTTTGGGTGTTCATCAGAATAATAGTAGTAGATTCAATTCTATAGCCTGTGAGCTATCTAGACACAGGTTAGTGGCTCTTAGAACTGTGTCACATTAAGGTTTCTATCTAGTTGTGGTCACCTCCAGTGGCAGATATTCCTCCCTTCTTGTGGGTGCCACTCCTTCATTCTCAGGGGCATCAAGGCTGCTCCTCCATTCACCCTGGATTGAGGCCGCTCTTCTTTCTGCCTTCCCTGTGCTGAGGCCACTCTTCTGCTCACCTGGTGCTGACAGCTCTTCTGCTTGCCCTGTGCTGCCTCCTATCATCACTGCTTCTGCCCGGACCCTGACCCCAGGGCTGCTGAGGAGACTGTGTCAGTGGAGCTGCATACAGGCACAGGAGACCAGGTTCAGTGACACAGGTCTGCTTTATTGCAGGAAGGCACAAGCTTATATAGGGGTAGTGGTCCAATCACAGCACAGCAAGTAGGATACCTTATTAGCATAACAGTCTCAGCATCCTATTTGCATAACATACTTAACATCCTATCACAGAATAATGGATAGGATGCTTCATTAGCATACTAGGTTTTGGGTTACAGAGCCTGGATTTCTGGAAACCACGTGACACTGACTGTTGCAATATTTAAGTGTTGCAATTTGGAATTCCAAGGGTAGTGATTAGGGAGTGGTGTGCTCTAGGCATCAGTTTTGTGATCTGCCAATGGGAGCAAATGTAGTAAGGCGTTCTTTGTGGCTCCAGCAGTCCAGCCATTTCCTCAGGACTGCTATGTGACTCTCAATAAGACTTTCAGCCTAGGCTCAAGCCTATCCCCTACATCTCCCCCTTTTTTTATTTTTAAAGGTGAGGTATAGTTTAGGATATATAGCATATTGATATCAGTCCAGATACATCAAGGCAAAGTAGAATGGCTGAGGGGGTCATTGTATCAAGAGCTCCCTCCCTCAAGATGGAAAGCTTTCTTAAGAGCAGGTTGTCCAAACTCCATGCCAACCAGATTCGTTGCTTGGGCATTGTTGTCCCCTCCTCAAGGGTCACCCATCATAATGGACTATGCCTATCTTAGGTTGTCCTCTCTGTTAGGATCTTACCCATCATTGACTACCAGCCCTCGAAGGGTGGGTCCCTTTGTTTTGTTTGGCAGAGGGAGAGGCAGTCCATCCAGTAATGGCTTCTTTAAAGGCCTCCTCAGGGGCCAAGAATTTGTTGAAACCCATTGGAGGCCAATTATAGGTTTGAAGGGCAAGGAACAGTGGCTTTTTGTTTGCAGAGACATGCCTGGCAAGATCTGGAGTTGGGCAACAGCTAACTGAACCAGAGAAATATGAGTTTTAACAAAATTAAGGAGACCCTTGACAATACAGGGTCCAAAAATCAGGAGAAGAGTTAGTATAATTAGGGGACCAGCTAAGGCAGACAGGAGTATGGTAAGCCAAGGGAACATGGAAAACATAGATTCATACCATCCTTGAGACTGATGTCTCAGTCTCTCTCATTCTGAGTCTTTTTCTGATTCTATCAAGTGGTTTTTCTACATTTCCAGAATTGTTAGTGTAGAAACAACATTCTTCTCTGAAGGCTACACATAATCCCCCTGTTGGAGGAGTATGGGATCAAGGCCTCTCCTGTTTTGTAAGACCATCTCAGCCAGTGAAGACAGGGATTGTTGGAAATGGGAGACAGAAATTTCTAGGTCTGTTATGTCTGCATCTATGGCTTGGCTAAGAACTTGGTAAATTTTGTCTTGAATAACAAGTCACAGAGGCACTAATACCTACTGCACCAGCCATGCCTAAACCAATAACGACCTCATGGTGGTAGTGATGACTTTCCTTTTATGTTGGGTGAAGGGAGACAGGGGAGAGGAGGGAGTGAGCCTGAGATCCATCTCCTCCTCTGAAAGATAAGTAATCTTAGGAAGTAGTTGCACCAGGACACAAAATCCTTTGGTCTGGTTTAGAGTTAGGGCATGAACACAAGGGGTGAGGTCAGAGGAGCAGGCCCACCATGAGGTATTGGGTAGTATAAGATAGGTGTCAATGGGTAGGATAGTCTTAGTGATACTATGGAGTGAGGAATAGGGAATGGACACCCTATTTCCCAGGGGAACTATACAAAGTTCTGATCCCTGAACAGAGGGCAAAGTTATTTTGGCCCATCATGGTCCCAATGGCATTCATGAGCAGAGGTAGCATTAGTGAAATTGTCCAGGAGAGCTACGCCATCATAAAATGGGGGCTTAGGGCTCAAGTATAGCCAGCAATTATTGGTATAGTTGGGTTTAGAGGCATTAAGTGCAACAAAGACAGCTTTAACCAGACCCAAGGGCCCTGGTGCCAGGGCCCTTACTGCTGTGTCTCAGGTTTTATTGTAGTTGAGGACCCCTGTGGAGATAGAAGTGTGGGTGGAGTTAGGAATTGGCAAAGGAGCATTAAGGACTTGGTTCGGTCCCATGGGCCTGGGAGGGTCAATAGTGTGCGAGGTAATGAGCTGGATGGTGAACAAGAGCCCAGGATCCCAATATGACTTATAAGATCTCATACCCCAGGTTTTCCCAGAGTCCCACCCAGTAGCCCTTTTTCCCCATTTTGTGGAGATATTAAGAAATGGATATCTTCTATTAGAGAGGCTTGACGAGCCCCAATTGGAGCAGGTTTGTGGTGCTCATTTTAGGGTGATATAGTCATTCTTTCAGGAGGGGGTCCCAAGAGATGTCTCCAATAGACACACAAGACCAGGCAGCACAATAAAAGTCTGAAGGGCCCCCACATTTGCTCTTTCAATAGTTGGATATATCATTACCTGAGCAAACATAAAGAGAGGTGCTGCAGGCAAGGTATTCCTTGCAATTCATTTCCCCCAGTGCCTGTAGAGTGAGCATAAGCTCACTTGAAGTACAGGGAACCAGATATTGTGGGGTGTGACTTTTGACATGGAGCTAACCATCTCTCCATTGGCTACATTAATAGTCTGCCAGGTAAGGTTGATGGGTTGGTGTGGGTTAACAAGAGTTGCTAGTACTTGAGTGTTAAAAATACTGATAACATAAATAATAAGGGACATAGACAAAGGTTTTCCTCTAGATTGAGGACTTAGCTCAGCTAATGTCTCTGTTTGTGGAGTGAAATGTTCAAGGTCTCTGCAGGTTGGTTGCTTTTGTTGTCTGTGATGTTTTGTCAGTCTCTCGGTGGTTGAGAGGTGTGTTGCTTCCTACAGGATCAGGGCTGCCATCTCCAGGATGGTTGTTTTTCACAAGAGGTTTTCTGTCACAGGCAATTCTGATGTTCCAGGCTGGGATCCAAATGGGTGCTGGAACATTATCTGGAAAGGCACAAGCATAGCTTTATCCTTGAATTAACAACAGGTGTCAATAATATGATGGATATATTTGAGCTTGCCAAAGGAAGGGAAGTAATGTCCATCTGCCAGATCTTGTTAGGGCAGGTGCAAGACCAATGACCCTGTCCTCCACAAGCCCAAGATTTGCCCTTGTCTGTCTCAGCCTGTGGCTGGTGAGCAGCCAGTGCCTCAGCAAGAGCCATGGCATGAGCTCGAGTGGTCCCCACATCCTTGTGTCTAATGGGTCCTATGGCAAGGCGACACTCAGTAGAGCAGCCTTCATATACAACATCCTTGAGCAAAGCGTCTGCATCCCCCAAATGACTGATTTTCCTATTAATGCTTTGTTGGCACCTTTCAACGAAGTCAGAGAAAGGCTCACCTGGTTTTTGCATCAATCTGGTCAATTTGGTATCATCATGAGTCAGCATACTTTGGAAAGCAGAGAGCGTGCAAAGCTGTACTTGTTCAAAGTAGCAAGAAGTTCCCTGTGCCTGGATTGTGGGGTTTTAAAAGTGCCAAGCTCTACCATGGTGTCAAACCCAATGTTTTGGACATTGGCATTTCTATTGTGCTCTGTCTGTTATTTGCATTCTTCCTGATAAGCAGCTGTCCATAAGAGAAAATCACCTCTCTGTAGACAGGCACGGGCAATATTCTGCCAGTCATGGGGGTGTTGGCCACATGACTGATTGTATCTAATAGCTGACCAAACCAAGGAGAATGAATGCCATCCTCAAAGGCTTCCTTATGCAGCTTTTTTAAAGTATCATAAGAATATGGATTACAGACATTAGGGTTTTGTAGTCCCTGATTGATGGTAACCAGGAAAAACCATGGAAAATCACTCATTGTATCATAGGAAAAGGGCCTAGGTGGGAGGGGCTTCCAGTCCTTCTCTGGAAGGGAGGGGTAGATGGACTCGTGGGAAACTTCCTTAGATCTAGTGCAAGATGGTGGAAAGTAGCCATCACCTGTAATGGTGGAGCGGAGGCTTCCTTAACTTCCTGTTTTTCATCAAGTCCAATACAAGATGGCGGATGGTAGCCACCTCCCCGTAATGGTGGGGCAGGGGCGATCTTGACTTCCTGTTTTTCATCAGTGGGACCCTTGGACTCTAGTTCCTCATTTTTAACCTATCAGCAGTCATCATTTCCGCATCAGAAGAGAAATCAGTTAGTTTGGTTTTGACTGGAAATTCCTGGGACAAGCCGTCCCCACTATCCTGTTGCTTTATCTGTTTATCTATGTTTTTTAGTATGAGATTATTCTGCTCAGGGGCATCTGGGGGAACTCCCCGAAGCTAGGCCAGAATGGCAGTCACAATGGGGTAGAATGGCCCAGATAATGGAAGCCCCTCCCTGATTTCTCTCTTTCTGGTCATGAGTAGTACACAAGCCCATTGCTCCAGATCCCAACAGCAGGAATCCATAAACCAAGGAGCAAGAGCTAGCACTTCATCTAGTACCTTAGTTACTTCCTTCTCTATTACCCTAATTTGCCTACTCCTGAGGGGAGAACCAGTGCAGCAGTGTTGGAGCTGGCAGCAGCTGGATGACTATTCCCCATACTGGAGGCCACTCACCCTTTGAGATGTACCCAGAAGGACTCAGGAGCCATTCAGGAAGAATCTCAGTGGAGACAGGAACAATATGCCAAATTCAAGACTGTGAGCCAGAAGAATGAAAGAGGTGAGCACCCACACCAGAATCACTGGCAAAGGAGGCATTGTGAGCCCCTAGTGTTACAGCTCCAAATGTTACAACTCAGAATGTTACAGCTCCACGGGGCAGGAGTCTTCTTGCCCTATGTTAGGCGCCAGCTGCTGTCACCACCAGCAGCAGGTTCTCCTCCATTCTCATGTGTGCCACTCCTTCTTTCTCACCGGCATCAAGGCTGCTCTTCCACTCACCCTGGGCTGAGGCCACTCTTCTTTCTGCCTTCCCTTTGCTGAGGCAGCTCTTCTGCTTGCCTGGTGCTGAGGCAGCTCTTTTGCTTGCCCTGTGCTGCCTCCTGTCATTGCTGCTTCTGCCCGGTGCCAGACTCCAAGGCTGGTGAGAGACTGTTTCAGTGGAGCCGCATTCAGACACAGGAGACCAGGTTCAATGACACAGGTCTGCTTTATTGCAGGAAGGCACAAGTTTATATAGGAGTAGTGGTCCAATCATAGCACAGCAAGTAGGATACCATATTAGAATAACAGTCTCAGAGTCCTATTAGCATAACAGACTTAAAATCCTATCACAGAATAGTGGGTAGGATGCCTCATTAGCATACTTGGTTTCAGATTACAGAGCCTGAATTTCTTGAAACCATGTGACACTGACTGTTGCAATATCAAAGTGGTGCAATTTGGAATTCCAAGGGTAGTGATTAGGGAGTGGCGATCCCTAGGCATCAGTCTCATGATCTGCCAATGGGAGCAAATGTCACAAGGCATTTCTTGTGGTTCCAGTGGTCTGGCCATTGCCTTGGGCCTGCTGTGTGGCTGTCAATAAGATTTTCACCCTGGGCTCAAGCCTGTCTCCCACATCTAGTGAAGTGTTCTTTAAATTCAATTAGATGGTGGTTCATTACTCCCATAAAATTTATTCCACTATTTTTTCAGTGAGCATATTTTTCTAAGACAGATGTTAATTTGCTAGTTAAGATTACCAGCTGGGTAAGTTTGATGATTGCTTTTCTCTGCCAGTAACATGCAAATTTGAAGAAGCAAGCAGGTGCAGCCCTTCTAATATCTGATAAAATGGATTTCAAAAAAAAACTAGTTATAAGAGATACAGAAGATCACTTCTTGCTCATTAAAGGTAAAATAAATCAATAAGATATCATAATCTTGAACATATATGCACCAAATAAGGGTGCATAAAATTTCATAAAAGAAACTATTGAATCTAAAATAAAATTTTCACTACAACACAATGATTTTGGGCAACTTCAATAACCCACTGTAACCAGTAGAGTTGTCATCCAGACAAAAACTAAATAGAGAAACTTAGAGTTAAAATGATATCATAAATCAAAATAACCTAACAGACATTTACAGAACATTTCATCCAAAGATCAAATAACAGCAGCACATGAGACTTTGTTCAGAATTCACCAAATATTAGCATTCAAAGCAAGTCTCCACAAATTTAGGAAAATGGTTAATAGTATTTCATTTGAATACAAATAATAAAGCTAGGTATCAACAACAGCAAAAACGATAAAAACTAAATACATGGGAATTAGATGGCACAATACTATATAAAAATTGAATCATGTAACAAATATAAAGAAAATTATAAAATGCCTAGAATCAAATAAAAATGAAGACACGTCATACCCAAATCCCTGGAACACAATGATGGCTGTCCTTTGAAGAAAATTTATAGCAGTAAGTTCCTTCATCAGAAAATTAGAGACAACACATACTAATAACTTAATAATGTACTTCAAGGTCATGGAAAACCATGGCTATACAATTCCCCAGAAGAGTAGATAGGAAGAGGTAAATAAAATAAAGATTTAAATTAATGAAATATAGTGAAGAAAACAATGAAGAAAACCAATAAAATTAAAAACTGTTCTTTGAAAAGATTAGCAGGTGACAAACCTCTAACCAAATGAACCAAAAGAAAAGAGAATGAGCACAAATTAATAAACTCAGGATTGAAAATAAAAATACTACAAAAGACATTGAAGAAAATAATTATTTTTTAAAGTCTTTCTTTTAAAGATTTAAGCCTTCACAAAATAAATGAAATTTCTTTGCTTTTATGACTTTAAAAATTGTCATTTGTATAATGAAAATGTCTTTACATTCAGATTTCATGTGCACTCCACCTCTGATCTTTTGAACAGCTTTGATTTAAAAACCCAGGAAATTAACTGTGTTGACATATAAGAATCAATAGCCACATTGCTACAGTTCAGTTGGAAATGTAGGCTAAGAAATTTAATTAAGGCATTGGTCCATACAGGTCTGCTTTGTTGCTCAAGTGCAAGAGAAGGGGTCATAAATGATAAAAGTAGGAAAGTAAGACTTGGGGACAGCAGATACTTCCCAATTTGTGGGAAAGGCAAAGTACGTCTACACATGACTCTGTATACCATAAATTGTGCCCTAGAAGAGGGAGCTGGGAACTCTGCTGTGCTGTGCTTTTATAGAGGACAAGAAGCAAATGAGTTCAGAAGATCCTGGCTACTGTTACCTTTGCTCTTAGATACAACCTACTCAGCAAGTTTAAATCCCAGTAACAGAATAAGTTGGCATTCTTGACTATTCCCTGAGATGAGATAATGCAGTTTTGTTACCTGAACTACCTACTGGTGTTTCTCTCTTAAACTTTGCAGCAGTGCTGCCTCATAAATTGATACAAAATATTAAAAGCAAAAACTTACTAAACTATAACAGAGTCTATATTGAAAAATATATTTTAAGCGATTTATTTGGACTGCACAAATACTGGCATAGTGATAGTTGGAAGCCTGTTAAAGATAAAGTAGAATTAACAAAAAAAGAGGCTTCGAAAAATGTAAATATATGGGGCTGAAGAGATGGCTCAGTAGGTAAGAATACTGGATGCTCTTGCAGAGGACCCCAGTTTGAGCCCCAGCACCTAGGTGATGGAAAACAACAATGTGTAACTTCAGCTCAAGGGTATCCTATGACCACTTCTGACTCCCATGGGCATTGATAACACAGATAAACTTACACACATGTAAATAATATGCTCATTCAAATAAAATAATAAATAGAAAATGCAAATGTATTATAATTCTAAAAATGCATCTGATTAAAAATACAGTAGAACTTTTGGGGGGTTTCTGTAGTATAAATCACTGTGTAAATTATTAACAATAAAGCATAAAAATTATTTTCTGTGTAGAATTCTAGTGACAATATCATCTTTTAAAAATTGTAGAACAGGATTATGAAACAGATGAAATCACACCCCAGTAAGGTTTTCTGTGTGTGTGTGTGTGTGTGTGTGTGTGTGTATGTGTGTGTGTGTGTGTGTGTGTGTGTGTGTGTGTTGGAAGTATGTGGTGAGTATATGCGAGTGTATTGCCTGTCAAGTCAAGAACAGAGCATCAGATTCTCAAGAGCTGGAGTTAGAGGTAGTTATAAACTGCTCCAAAGGGGAATTAGGAACCAATTTGTGTCCCCTGAAAGAGGAAAAATGGTTTTCAACTGCTAAGTTATCTTTATAGGCCATATTTCTGTCACATTTCAAATAATTTAGTCTAGACTTACAGAACTGAATAAAATATCCAGTTTTATTGATAATAGGAGTAATGACTCTGCTAATGTTAGTAATAAAATAAGTGTTTTCAGGACATCTCATCATTCTAACACTTTTATTTAAATATTATATTTTTACCAATTATTTACTTTTATTTCAATAATATCACTTTATATAACATTATCTTATCATGAGTAGAAAGTAACAAAAATTAAACATATATAAAATTTTAATATTTCTTTGTACAGTATTTTACATTAATTGGAAAGTTCTGAAGTGCTGATAGTGATACCTCATTATTTGTATAGATATGAACAAATATACTGAAATACTGAAATATTACTTAGACATCTAAAACAAGGCTTCAAATAACTCAAAATCAGATATATCCACTATTTACTGGGAAAAGATGCTAAATAAGACATTGTTTTATAGGATCTTTTTAATAGAAAATAAAATTATGGTTAACACTCATATATTACTAGGCCTGATATTAATGTGACTTTGGGCTCCATCCTATGAGAAGGACCTAGAACACAATTAGAATGCAGTTGGTTACTACTATCATATTCATTCCACTCTTGCACTGGTAGGCATATTATTCCAAGCAAGTTGTTGCTGTAGCTCATAGGATTCAAAACTGTGTAAGGCTGATAGTAATTTTTCTCTTTATGCAGACTCCATGACTCTTTCCACAATATGAAAGTTTGACAATAAAGATGAAGCTTTGACGATGTATTAGTCCTTTTCTGTTGCTGTGATAGAAACACTGACCTAAAGCAACTTATAGAAAGAAGGATTTATTTGCACTTATTGTTCCAGGGGAATTACAGCCCATCTTGGTGGGGAGGCATGGTGGCAGCGGTGGTTGGAATGGAAACTAGGCTCTGCATCTTCAAACAGTTATAGGAAGCAAGAGAACAACTGAAGATTCAGCCAGGCTTAAGAACTCTCTAATCCCACCCCCAGTGATGTGCTTCCTCCAGCATAGCCACACCTTCTAAGACTTCCAAAAACAATGCCACCAATTGAGGACAAAATTCCAAATACTTGGAGCCTAATGGGGGACATTTTCATACCAAACCACCACAGAAGATATGACCAGTGATGTTCTGTTAGGTAACCAAAAGCAGGGGAAATGGTCATTGTTGTCTGAGGGTCTGTGGGACTTGTGATCAACAGCTTAAAGAGGGAGTCCATTCATGACTTTAGGCATTTATTTTGCTAGCCTGTATCTTCTAGTATGGCTATCTCCCAGTGTTATAACTCCTTTTAAATTTTTTTATGATACATATGGATATACTTAAGTGAATTCTGATTTGGTAGATTTATATATGCCTTTTTATAAAGGCCTTTACTGTGAGTTAGCCCTTTAGTGCAGTTTTTCAGTTTGAATAGCACCATCTGTTGAACACGCTGTCTTTTTTCTAGTGGGCAGTTGTGGCTTGTTCGCCAAAATTCAGGTGACTGCAAATGCGTGGATTTGAATCTGAGACCATAATTTTATTCCATTTATCAATGCATCTGTCTTATTCCAGTATCATGCTGCTTTTATTGCTATACCTGTGCAGTGTAATTTGTGATCAGGGATGGTAATGCCTCCAGCAGTTATTTTTATTAATCAAGATTATTTTGACTATTAAGGGTTTGTGTGTGTGTGTGTGTGTGTGTGTGTGTGTGTGTGTGTTTCCATATGAAGCTTGACATTTTCTTTTAAATTTCTGTGAAGAATCATTTTGGAATTTTAATTGCATTGCATTGAATTTATAGATTACCTTTTATAGGATGACCATTTTTGTAATATATATCCTGTTGATCAATGAGCATGTGTCATCTTTCCATCTTTTGGTAACTTTAATTTCTTATTTCAGTGTCTTAAAGTTATTTTTAAGGAGTCCTTCACTTCCTTGGTTACAATTATTCCAAGTTACTTATGGGTTTTCATGTTATATTAAATAAAATCTTTTCCTTGGTTTTTTTCTCCTCAAATTATCCAGTAAAAGAGAAAAGGAAAGAACATTCCCAACTTCTTTCTTTGACGCCTGTAGTACTTTAATAACAAATACAGACAATGACCCCAAAACAAAAATAAAATATTATAAACCATTCTGATGAATATAGGTGCAAAAATTATCAATAAAATATTGTCAAACCAAATGCAAGAACACATTAAAATACTATCTACTATAATCAAATTGTCGTCATCATAGAATCATAGAAATTCAAGAATGGTTCACTATACATAAATTAATAAATGTACTCCAACACATAAATAAACTCAAGCACAGAACCACATGACCATCTCATTAGATGCATAAATGACCTGTGACAGAATCCACCATATTTTCATGATAAAAGTCAATATGCCTCAAGCCCACAGTCAACACCATCCTAAATGGATAAAAACTGAAAGCATCCCTATTGAAACTTCGAATAAGAAAGCATGTCTAGTCTCTTCATTCCTGTTCAATGACATATTTAAAATCTCAACTAAATAATTAAGACAACTGAAAGAGATAAAGGGGATACAAATGGGAAAGGAAGATGTCAAAGTATCTTTCTTTGCAGATGATATGATTCTATATATAAAAGACCCTAAATATTCCACGAGAGGGACTGAAGAGATGGCTTGGTAGTTAAGAGCGCTTAGTGTTCAGACAGAGGACACAGATATGATTCCCATCATGAACATGATGGCTAACATCCATTAATAACTCCAGTTCCAGGGAAATATGACACCTTTTTCTGACCGCCATGGGCATTGCATGCCATGGGTACACTTACACTCATACAGGCAATACAGTCATACACATAAAATTAAATTAAAAATAAATAAAATTTAAAAATATTCCACCGGAAAATTCCCAGATCAGATAGACACATTCAACAATATAGCAGCCTATATATTCAAGACCTGAAAATCAGTAGTGCCCTATACACCAACACAAACACAAAAGCAATTTTAAAAGATAATATTTCCTAAATATGGACATGGATGGAACTGTCTTTCAATTAAGTAAATCTGATTTTTATTTAGTATGTACTCTCCCAGTGTCTTCAATATTTAGATGTAAAAATTCCAGGGCTTTTATGAGCTCACACCTGATTGGGTATACATTTCTAGAAGTCCTTTAACAGCAGTAATAGTGTATATTTGTTTTTGAGAAAAATGAAGCGCTGTCCCTGTTGTTTGTGCAATGATAGTGTTGGTGGCCCCTTTTGTAGACATGTTTGTGCAATGATACTGTTGGAGGCCCCTTTTTTAGATATGTTTCTCACACCATTCTCAACCATCCTTCCACAGTGTCTCAGAGCTGGATGAGGGACAGTTGTTCACCAAAGTACCTATCATCTAAACTCCGCTGATGCCTCAGCTTATTTTAAATCAACTTAATGTTTTTTTTTGTGTGTGTGTGTGTGTGTGTTTGTGTGATACATGGTTTATTGTGTGTATATTTTCTGTGTGCATTAGGTGTATGTATGTCTGTGTTTGTGTGGTGTGATTTGTAGATAGGAAAGGCACTAAATCTCTAATAATGAGACAGGATCATTAAGAGCAATAGAGATGGCAAAATTACTGCTGCTTCTTGGTCTAGCTGCAAAGATTTTTTTTTAACTCCCACAAGTTTCCTTCAACTGATCTGCTTAAACTCGTGTAGCACTGTACTTATCTCCACATGGAGCTATGAGCACTCATTCCCTTGTTTATGCGGACCTATCCAAAATTATGGGAGGTGAAACTACTCCAACATTAAAAATTCTCAAGCACTTCAGAGGGCTTTCAATTTTCCCTTTCTGAAATCTCCAATCTGGAGAGCTTCAGTTCTCAATCTGTGTCTGTATGAATGAGTGATTCTTTAGCATCCCACATAAGTTGGTTTGTTTCTTGCTATCTCTGGTCAGTGATTTTTCCTGCATTGTAGTTATTTATTGGCTGAGAAAAAGAACCTTGCAACAGAGGTGGTGACAAACTTATCCCCAAACAGATAGTGTGGATGCAGCAGTTTGTGTGTGTGAATGGGGAGTGGAGTGTGCTGTGTTTGTGGGGTGAGTGTGTGTATGTGTGTTTGTGGTATGTGGTGTGTTTGTGGTGTCTGGTGTGTGTGTGTAGTGTGTTTGTGGTATGTGGTACATATGTGTGTGTGTGTTGTGCACTGTGAGTGTGGTTTGTGGTGAATGTGTGAGATGTGGTGTGTGTAGTATGTGGTGTGTCTGTTTGGCGTGTGATATATTTTTTCTGGTTTGTGTTTATTTGCATGTGCTGTGTGTGTGTGTGGCGTTTATATGTGTGAAATGTGTATGTTTTTGTGTGCATGTGTGAGTGTGTGTGTGTGCGTGTGTGTGTGTTTGTGTGTTGTATGCTCACATTTTTTCACCATGTGAATCCCAGGAGTGAAACTCAGATTGTCAGCCCTGGAGACAAGCTCCCTTAGTCTCTGATTCTTCTACCCAGCTCCTCCTCTGGTTTTTGATTCATACTGAATACCCAGCTTTTCTGCATTTCAGGTTCTGCACACGATGAATATCAGAATGTTTCTGTGTAAGTAGACAGTTTCACAGACATTTTCTTCTGTTCTGATATGCCTTTCATTCTGTGCTAACAGAGCTTTGCATACATTAAGCACTTCCCCTGGAAGCAGGCAGGTGAAGAGGACAAATGGAGTGGCCTTCGAATTCGTTATTGCCACACACACAATTCCTCACCAAAGATATTAAGGTTTATTTCCTTTTAGTCTGTGATATGCACTCAGTTTGTTTGGCAAAGCAAGATATTATTTACTTTTGCTTCAGCATGTTGGCTTTGACATTGAAAAAAATTATTATTTTTAAAAAATATTTTATCACAAAATATTTTATCATAACAAGTCATTTTGTGTTTTATCATGCTGTCCATTCACTGGTTTATTGAAGAGAAAAAGAAACAAGCTTACTGAACATGGAGGAGGAAATGAAAAGGATGTTCAAAAGAGAATAATCAGTTAATATGGAACTTATTATCTTGCTGAAAATCAGTAATTTGCTATCAGCCAGGATGTAATCTGACAAGAACAGAGATTAATTTTGTGCAGCCGGGTTGTGCTTCCTGTGAAATAAAGACTGATACCAAGTAAATGATTATTTTTTAAATTGTCTAGTGGATTAATTTAAAACACAAAGCAAATCAAACTCATTCTTGATAGACATATATTTTAGATCAAGATGAGAAATGTGTGTCTGAATGAGCTATGTCTTTTAGTCCTCATTATAACTTTCTGTCTCAATCTTGGAAATCTGGTGCAATTCTGATTTTAACCTTTGATAGCCCTTTAGAGTCTTGCTTTGGAAATAAACTGGCATGCTTGGCTTAATATACCTATTATGAAATAGGAGAGAAGAATGTGAAAAAAGGTCAGATTAGTGAGAAAGTCAGTGGTGATATAGATATGTGAGGTATGCATTAGGATGATTACAGAAATAAAAATGTAGTAGTTGAGATATCCTAAAAGATACCTTCATTTCACCTTTGAAAGTATTTTAAAATGCTGTGTTTATAATTTTCAAGGAAAAGATAGATTTGTGCTTTAGTATTTAGTCATTAAATGTATATATTTTATGATCAAAATTTAATGTTTTGAGTTTCTATGCTATGTATGAGTTTGTGAATACTGTGGTGATGTAAGTAATGAAAAAAGATGATAATATATGAAATGTTTCAAAAAGATACTATACCTACTACATTAGTGATCCTTTTTAATATACAATGACAGTTCTTTTCATACCCTAATGTCTAACACAACATCACAAAACAAACTAATTCACTGTTAATTAAAAAAAATGGCGGTTATGAAACATTCTTAACTCCACTCCCAGGGGAATCTGCCATGCTCTTCTGACCTCGGTGGCATTGCACAACACGGGTGCACTCACATACAGGCAATACACTCATACACATAAAAAAATAAAATAAAATAAAAACAAAAAGAAAAGAATGGGTGTTTCTCAGAAGGAGACAGGTGAAAAGACAACAAATATTTGGGAAAGTTTTCAACATTAGTAAACATTATGAAGATTCAAATAAAAAAACACGTGAATCACTTCATGCTTAGTAGAATGCCTTCAGTAGACTAAACCACAACAAATGCCTAACTAATAACAAATGTTGATGGTCTTGGAAAAAAATAGGAATTCTTATTCTCTGTGTGAAAGTAAAATGCTGCAGCTGCTATTCAAAACAGTATGCTGGCTCTGAATGTAATTACAAGTCTTCTATATCATATGAGGATCTTAATTCTAGATAATTATATAAAAGAATGAAAGAAACATAAAATGGCATTTCTGATTATACATTCATTGAAGGCTTACTTACTGGTAACTTAGATATTAGGATATACCAAGTATTTCTTGCCAGGTCAATAAAGAAAATGTGAACTACATATGCACACTGACATATTATCAATTATTATGTAAGGACATTCCATACCATAAGACAACACATGTAAATATGGAGGAAATTGAACAAGAACAACAAAAACAAGCAGTAGTAAAGAATAAATCTTCCATGAGTCTACTTACACTAAGTACCAAAAATAGTCAAGGTCAAAAAGTAGAGAGTAGAATGGTACTTGCCAAGTGTTGCTGGGAAAACTAAGGAAGTTGAATACCATTGCAATGAATGTATGTTAAATACTATAAGATGAATTCTAGAATATGTGGCATAACACAGTGCTACTAGTTAATATTATGAGCTTATAAATGCTGCTTAGAAGGTAGATTGTCATATACAGAAATGTAGCAAGAAAACATAAACAAAAAGTCTATAATTATTCAGAATATTTTTTAATGTGAACATTGTATTTAGGACCTTAATTGTGGTGATATTTATCCTATTTCTTAAATATACATTGACTCAATTTACTGAGAATTTCATGTATATAATGCTGGAATGAAAATATTATTTAGATATTTATCCATAAATTTTCTGAACTCTTAACTAGTCTACTTGTGATATTTTCTTATATAATGGAATTGGATATTTATTATTGTCAATTGGGTATTTGTTATTGTCATAGACCTGAAACACCTAGAGACATCTCAGGGAATTTTCTCTTTCAAGAATGCTGACACCTACTTCAGATGTGTAGAAGATGCATTAACTTTTCCTGATTATTAAGCCCATATTGTTTTTCTAAGGTACCAATTTTAAAACTATTAAAAAAATGGGAAAAATTGATAGAGCATATGACTAGAAATATACATAGTTATACAAGTTATGATAATATGTAATGCATAATATATGTTAATACATGTATAATATATACAACATACAAATGATAAATACTTTACATATAAGGTAAAACAAGGTGTAGGGCTGCACCTTAGCAGTACAGCACTGGGATATCATACACCAGGACTTAGACCTCAGCACTGCACCAGGAATTAAAACATAAAATTGTAAAATTGAGGCATTAAATGAAACACTAGAGCTTTAATTCTTTCAAATAGAAACAAATACTGTTTTTATAATGCCTACAAAATAATAAAATATTTGATGACAAAAAGGCTTAAATTTTATACTAGATATTTTCATGGTTTCCATGTTGATCTTGGGAGGGTTTCTAAATAATCAATTGTTCAATATTCATATTTTTAAGTTTATTAGAATCCTTATAATTTTTATTAGATTTATTCTCACAACTCTATTCCATAATCAATAACACAAAAATGTAGAGGCAATATTTGTGTATATCTCAAGTTCAAATTATGTGGATGAACCATAAGGCACTATCAACAGAAACGTCGTATTACTCTTGAGTCACATATTCTACTTATGTACTACATGGAACTGTATGTGAACTCATGTACTATATCCCCATAAGAGAAGGCCTCAGCTCACAAAATATTTCCAGGTTATATTCTGTATCCTACTGTTTACTCAGCTTTTATGAAGACCTGCTAACATTTACTGAGTGACATACTCTACTCAAAAAGAAAAGAGAAATAAAAATCAGCATTAGATGATGTATAAACTCATCCATACCATTTAACTCTGCCATTATAGCTTGAAAGTAGCCATGTACATTATTTAAATGTAGGAATGAGAACCAGTGACTCTTAATTTACTAATGTTTGTGGGTCATAATTGTCCTGATGCCCACAGATTCTGAGCACTGATCTACTGCAATGGATTTATGTTTATTGTTCAAGATCTGTTTATCTTGAACATAGTTCATGTATTATGCGTTTTTCTCAGAAACATTTCCCTTGCTAAGACTGTAGGCATTTATTTTCTAACAGTCATAAGAGTAAAGAATCAATAATGTTGTCTACAATACAAATACAATGGGGTAAGAGGAATGGAGTAATCCACCACAGCCACCCCATTTAAGAAAGAGTGGTATAGGAAAGATCTACAAGGCTCACAGATACAGAAAAATTCTGAAGCACAAGTGAACTTGGGTCATCAGTTAGTTTGTTTTTGTTTGTTTGTGTAAAGTTGTGTATTAGTCACTTTTCTGTTGCTGTCATAGAAACACTGACAAAAGCAACTTAGAAAAGGAAGAGTTTATTTGTTCTTACGTTTCCAGCTCTCACATCTTCAAGCTGGCACAGGAAACAAGAGAGCAAAAATCTGTAAAGGCTTAAGAACTCTCTAAGCCCAACCCAGGTTATGGGCTTCCTCCAGGATAGCCACACCTTCAAAGACCTCCCAAAACAGCGCCACTAGCTAGGGACAAAATGTCCAAAAACTTGGAGCGTATGGGGGACATTTTCCTTCAAAGCACCACAGGCTGCAATTGACCTTTAGATATTTTAAGGTATGAAGTGCTTTTCTCATTTCATATGATTTTTGGACCTTTTAAAGTGAAGCAGAATATGACTTAAATAAGTTCTGGTGCCCTATAATGGATATAGTTAATGCATGGTAAAGCTCAATAGAAAGAAGATTTAAATTATCTTGTATAAAGATGATTAAGATATGTATGAAATATACAAAAACTCAATGAAAATACAGGATAAATAAAGGACTTGCTGTTAAGAATGAAAAAAAAAAGAGAAAAAAGTAAAAGATGATTTTTCAATGTACTTTCTCTTTAGAATAACCTATGAAGTAATTGATACAGCAATTGTTCTGAAGTGATCATTCTCAGATGTATACCTGAATACAATCTTTATATTTAGCTCTTATATATTCAGTGAACAATGTGTCAACTGAAAATAAAGTTAATCAAGAAAATAATTATATGAATTCAAGCCCTCCATTAGCTAATACATAAAAATTCTCTCCTCTAAGACCTTTCTTGCCTTAAGTTTCTTATAAACCAGATATTTTCTTTCTAAATATTTTCACAAGCTCTTTAATCTCAAGCCTCAGGCACAATTACAATACTGTTAGTGCATCATTTGTCTAATTAATATTTTTGAGGCATTTCTGGAGAAATTTCTGAGGTCTTTAACAGTGATCTTATAGTCATATACTGGGTTTAATTTTAGCTCAGAAGTTTTTGCTTTATTCAAGAAATCAGAATAGATGAAAATGAGGTCAAACCTAGAAAGTCATATTTCCTTTATACATCTTGATTTTTACTGAAATAGAGAATTTTTAAAATTTAACTTTATGTCTCTCCTAAATTTTCCTGTGTGCAGTTAGATGAAGCAAGGTGACTCTCCAACATTCTGCCTAAAAACATGTGAAACATTGGGCACAGCAGCATTTTACATTAGTGTGGTGAATTTATCACAATTAATGGACCATTGTTGACATGTTATTATTAACTCAAGGTTAAATTGATTTATGACAGAACTCTGATAGCACAAGGTCATTGGTGTTTATGAGATGCTTATGGATGTACCCATCTCCCCAGAAATGCAATCTGATTAGATGTGCAAGCAAGAAGCAGAGATTGGACATTCTGAGAACCCCCATTGACAGTGTGAATTATCTGATTAAATTCTTCCTGGAGGTAGTCAAGGAAGCTTGTGAGAAATGTTCTTAAAGAAATTCAACCTGTACGTTTTGGATTATTGACTCTTGCTGTTTGAGATGCAAGCATAAGTAATAAGTTATTAACTTGTACTGAGAGGCACAAATAGAAATAAAAATCACAGACTCTAGAGAACAGTTTTTGAAAAGAATTTACCCATCACCACTGAGCTGATTACAAGCCCAAAATTATTACTCTGTGAGTGTTAAGATAAATAATGTTTCTGGAGTCAAGGTATCACTATGCAGTTGAACTATCCAGGAACTCACTGTGTAGACCAGCCTGTCCTCAAATTAACAGAGATCTACCTATCACTGACCCAAGAGTGTTGGAATTAAGGGCATTATCTGCCATGTCAGGTTCAACGTTTATTATTTTATCGTATTTATATAGGTGCTGTCTTGAGAATGTCTATAGTACTGGTTAGTTCTTTGCTTCTTTTTTGGTTGTTTGTTTCTTTTTGTCATATTGATGCTACCTTGTAAGAAGGAATCTCATTTGCAGAATTTCAAATCTCATATTGGCCTGCAGACATGTCTGTAGGATTATCCTGATTGATACTTGATGTAGGAGAGCCCACATTGTGGGCTGCACTATCTCTAGCTTGATGAGCTAGACAGGAATTACTTCAATAGTAAACAGCATTTCTCTGTAGTTTCTACTTCAGCTCCTCAGCCTGAGTACCTGTGATGGACTTTCCTCAATGATGAACTCTGACCTCAAAGTGTAAGATGACAGAAACCCGTACTATGTTGCTTTTGGTCATAGTGGTTTGTCACAACAGTAGAATGAAACTAGGGTATAAATTTGTAGCAGAAAAAGGCATTTTGCAATGATGAAGCTGACCACATTACTTTTTGTAAAACTGGAGAAATTTGGGGGGGGGGCAGATAGAGAAGAATTTAGGAAACATGAAGTGGAAAATCATTAAGTACTCTGAACCTAAGAGGTTGTTCTAGTGGTAATTTAAAAAAAAAAAAATAAACTGTTTTGAGAGAAATGCAGACAATGGAAGCTTGGTTTGAGAAGTTACAGAAGGAAGAAACGTTACTATCAGGGTCACTTTGTGATATTTTGGATTAAAAAATGGTGACTGGAAGGGTGTCTGAATTTTTTAAAAATATGTTGTATGAAATTCTCAGGGCATTAAAAAAATCGAACTTGTTATTGCTAGTCAGCTGTGGCTGAAAATTATTTGGGATTAAAATGAGACCAACATCACTGAAGTGAAACATCCTGTAATTCACCAGAACAATGGATGAACACAATCTGGAGATAAGAAAATCTGTGTGATTAAGAGATCTTCATCATTGAAATGAATGAAATCACTTTAAAAATTATTTATTTAATAACCACATGATGAGAAGCATTTCATTACAACACTACCATATTCAGTAACAATTTCCAGAGCAACGATGTGTCTCTTTCAAAATTGGCTGTAAATTTTTAGGTTCACAGTGGAATTAATACAGGTATACAATACTGAACTCAGTATAAACCAAATAAGACATAAAATTGAATGAAGTTTTAACCTTTAAAAACGATCTCTATTTCATTTTAAAATATACTGTTTTGTACAGAAAATCTCATTTTTAATGCTACTAACACTTAGATGTTTGCATATGTGTCTCTACTCTCTATGTATAGGATTATTACTAGTCACAGTCACTTTCTAAGATCCTTGGCACCTGAGCATGAATTACAAAATCATCAGGTAGATTTCAATGGTAATGTTATTAACTTCTACTAATTAACATGAAGAAAATTTTTATGCTTCTTCCTTAAATATAACTCTTTTTTTTTAAATTTGTTGATTCTTTTGTATGTGCATTTCATACAGAACATCCCAAACAATATTAAGAACTGCATACGGGAACTATGGTCCAAGATTGGCAAATCTGCATCTCAGGCTAGAAACCTAATTTGGCAATGTCTAAAATTCACTCAAGTTATTGTTTGGAAAACATGACAGATACACAATTGGGGATGTCTTGGACAGTGGCTGAGTTCTGGTACCATGTGATAGAATAGGATTAACTGAGGATAAACCAGAAAAGGTCACTGAAGAGAGCCTCAAGTGTAACAGAGACACCAGGACATTAGAGATACCAAGAGTATGGGATGTCTGCCAAAGACAACCACACATGTAACACAGAACTGACCTGAACCTCAACCATTGTATTACAGATTGCAAAGTTGGAGGAGGGAAGCTGCCCAATTCCTCTGAGCCCGAAAGATCATCATGAATACCAGATTCCAGATACTGAGTTATAAAATGGATTTACTTTTATTTTTGTTTTGCCTTGATCTGATTGTTTTTATGTCCAGGCTCATCCTATTTTGAAATAAGAAAGCAAGTACTTTCTTATTTAGTTTACAGAAGCCTAGAGGTAAAAGAGATTCAGATTTTTAAAGAAAAACTTGAACTTATAAAGCATTGAAAGATTAAAAATTGAAGAACTTTAAAGGAAAGCTGTGTTTTATATTATATTATCATGCAATCTTGGGGCCAAGAAAGGAAAGAATTTGCTCAGCAGGTAAGATGTACTGTTTTGTAAAAGACTGAATTTGCTCCCCAAACCCATATTGGAGGGCTCTGTGATTTCAGGGAATCTTATGCCTTCTTCTGGACTCTCAAGGCACCTGCATTTCCACAGGGAAAGACACAAATACACACATGATTCAAAATAATAAGAAAAAAGAAAGGAAGGTAGTCGTTTAATGGTCAGGTATTTGCTAAAATTTGACAAATTGTTAGATTGTGCTGGCTAGTTTCATTGTCACCTTCCACACAACCTAAAGTCACTCGAGAAGTGACTTCAATTTAATAGTTTCCAATATTATAATTAACCATGGACATGTCTGTGGGGCATTGTCTTAAAGGCTAATTGATGTAGGAGATCCCATTTCTTTACAGGTGGTATAATCCCTAGGAATTTGGGAGAAGAAAGCTGGCCAGGTGAGCCAGAGAACAGGACAGCAATAAGATTCTGGTTCTTTTATATTTTCTGCTTCACTTCATATTGGAGTTCCTGCTGTGAATTCCCTCAATCATTGACTGTGACCTGGAAGGGTAAAATAAAGTGAAATTTTTCCTATCCTATGTTGATTTTCATCAGAATGCTTTATCATAGCAAAAAATGTAACTAGAACATTCACATTGAAACACACTTAAACTAAGACTTATTAGCACATAATTTAAAACAAATCTAACCAGGTTGCTGGAGAGGCGGCTGCAGGGTTAGGAGTACTGGCTGCTCTTGCAAAGTCCTGAGTTTTGATTACCAACACCCACATGGTCACTAACAATTGTCAGTAACTCCAGTTTTGGGGAAACTGACACCCTCTTCCAGCCTCTGTGGGCATTGAACACATGTACTGTACGATATTCATTTAGGTAGAACACTCGTAAACATAAAATAAAAATAAATTTAAAAAATTAAATAGCCCAATTTAATCAAGCCATTATGTGAGTTCAATAAGGAATATGAACTTGGATGTGTACAGCATCAGTACCCTTTACAGTTTTGTATTTATGATAAAAATAATTCTTTAATAATTGAAATACAATTCTCCTATATCAAATAGGTTTTTTACTCTTCTAGTCTCAGTCTTCTCATACTCAGGAAATCCTTTCTTGATGGTAAATGCTCTGTGTCAGCTTAACTTATTTAAGGAATGGATGGTAAAACTATATTTTCAAATGTGCATATGAGACTGTTTTAGAGAACATTAGCATTTGTGTCAATAGGATAAGCAAAGAAAACTTGCTTTTACCATAAGTATGAGCATCATTCTATCTCTTAAGGGATTATGTTGAATAAAATGATATTGAATAGGCAAATATATTCTCTGTCTCTCTTCCCTGTCACAGACATGAGAGGAGGTTATTTTCAAGCCTTCAAACTCAGACTGAAATCATATCTACTTGACTGATTCTCTAGCCTGTAGGCAGTGTATCATAGGGTTTCTCAACTTCTCAACTCCTTGAAGAGTGTCTTATAAGAGAAAACCTTATATATGTTTATATGGTTTATTGTTTCTGTTTTTCACAAGAATCATAATGCAAATTTGTACTCTAATTCTGAAATAAATTCATGGTTCTTTGTGTTTCAACTCTTGCTTCCAGCAGATTCTTTGCTAAGAGGTCAGGGATGTGAAAGAAAAATGATGAGACTCTCAGGTATGCTTTGCTTCAACAAGGTTGACAATTATAAAAGGAAACCTGCATTTTTCCACACCAGCCACTTAAAATCATCAGTATCTTTTCAATGAGCATTAGTCACAAACTGGGAAAAATGAGAAGATATTTATTTTTATAACTTTCCCTAGATGTTATTGTTACATCTTCTATCTTTTCTGGTTCATTGAGAAACATATACATATTTGGCTCTACTATTTCCATTTATTCTGCTGAAAACATGAGAAATTACATAGAGTTAACTAGATAGTCACCATACCTACTATTATTCTAAGGGTTCTATGTATCCCTTCTTAAAAGGTTTTTTACATCAAATATTGCCTTTGATGATAAAGTGTTTGACATTTCATGTGATAGCACTGCTTAATTCTATCAATTGTGTTTCTCTGGCTTTCTCTCAAAACATGTGCGATGTTGAATATAAATCATTTTCCAAGCCAGAAAGATTTCAATCCCTCCCTTACCTTCCTACGTATATTGATGAATTATGCTTTTTGTGATAAACTTATCTCTTTTCCAATTTAGGGGGTAATCACTCATTGAGTCTAACTATATTTGTAGTGTTTTAGATCAAATAAAATAATTGATATGTCCCCAAAGAAAAAGATAAGATAGGGAAATGATAAATTTCTCAGGCTGTATGGCTTTCCAGTAACAGATAATGAGGATCGACCCAGCATATAATTAGATCAGAAAAGATTGTTTTTGATATATCATTCTTTCAGTCTCACATCCTGACTCCTTCAGCGAGCACTTGTTCTTCCCACTGTGCATAACGCAGTCTGGCCATTTCCCTCATTCTGCATAGTCCACTTATAAACTAATTCTTCTTACTGTAACTGGAAAATATGGCTCAAAGCATGAATTACAGCATCTAATATCTACTCGTGGCTCATATAAGTTATCCCTACCCAGTTCCATTTATTCTTTAACGAGGAAATGTTCACATAAACTTACATTGAAATGACAAAATATAATACTATAATTGAACTGCATTTAAAAAATTCTTTGAAATATGTACATTTATTAGACTTATAAAAGGAACTTAAGAAGTATCCTTCAAGAGTAAACTCTCTCTGTTTCTTGAGTATGGGTGAAATGTAACCAGCAATATTCCTTCTCATGTTTCCATGTCTTCCCCTTCATGACAAACTCTATCCCTCTAGAACTGTAATACAAAATAAACCCATGTTACCCTAAAAAATACATCAAGCCAAGCATGGTGTCCCAAAACTTTAACCTAGAACTTGGGGATAGAGCCAGGAGGATTTCTGAGAGTTTGAAGTCAGTATGGTCTAAATAGTGAGTGTCAAACCACCTGGGGCTCCAGGAGGACCCTGTCTGAAAAAACAAAGAAACAGGCAAAAGATTGTACATAAACATGCCTATTTTTATCTTGTAGTTTTTCTAGTGCATCTCCTATAATTGTTGTTTACAATATGTGTCTTCTTTTTGAATAACTGCCCCTTTGGATAAGCTGCCCATTTTTAAAAAAGATTTTTTTTTCTTTTTATGAGTTTAAGTACTCAATTAATTCTATATATAAGTCCACTGTAGATTTGTGATACACAAATATGTGGATGCCTTTTCACTTTTTACATGATGTCTACTTAAGAAAAATATAATTTTATAACCTACACATTTCTTTTTCTTTCTTGTACTTGCTGTGTCATGCCTAAGAATCAATCTCAAAATACAAGGTGATTATTTACCAAAATATTTTTTACACATATGTTGTTTTTCTTTTTATATTCAAGAATTCAATGGAAAGACCTCCCATGGTCATGAATCCATATGATTAATATTGAGAACATGAATTTGTACCCAAACTAACCTGGAATACCCATTAAAATTCCAACATAATTATTCCAAAAAACTTGAAAAATAATCGCAAGTTTCATAATACAAAATACCCAAGATAACCAAAACAATTCTGAGTAATAAAAGAACTGCTGGAAGCATTGCAATACCTGATCTCAAATTATACTACATAGCTTAATGGTACTGGCATCAAAACAGATACACTGGTCAAAGAAATAACATATGTTTTAAAGCCACGTGTTTAAAGCTTCCTTATTTTTGACAAAGGAGCCACAGTGTACACTAGAGAAAACACAGCATGTTCAACAAATGGTGCTGGTCAAACGTATAGCTACATGCAAAATAACACAGATTGTTCCCTATCTACCACCATGCATAGAACTCAAATCCAAATCAATAAATTACCTCAACATTAGACCTGACATCCTTAATCTTTTAAAGGAGACAATAAGGAAAACACAGGAATTTTAGACACAGGAAAGGACTTTATGTACAGTACTCACATAGCATGGGTATTAAGTTCAAAATTGACACCAGGAAACTAAAAGTCTTCTGTACAGCAATGAACACCATCATTTGATTGAAGGAGCAACTTATAGAATGGGAAAAAATACATATAAGCTATACCTATGGAAGAGTTAGTATCTAGACACCACACACATACATATACAGAATAAATTAATTAAACATCCAAAAGCCAAACAACCCAATGAAATATTGGGGGAAGGAACTGAACAGTGACTTTTCAAAATTGCTGGTAAAATAATTTTTTAAATATTCAACATCTTATTCTTCAATGAAATGCAAACTAAAACACTTTGAGATTTTATCTTATCCTAGTCAAAAAGGCTAAGGTTTAAAAAAAATGGTGAAAGTGTGGGGAAAAAGGTAACACATTCACTGCTGGTGTGAGTGCAAACTGGTGCAGTCACTATGGAAATCAGTGTGATGATTCCTCAAAAAGCCAGAAATATATCTGTCACATTATTCAGCCATATCACTCTTGGGGATATACCCAAAGGACGCTGTATTGTTTATCAAAGATACCTGTTCATCCATGCTCATTGCTGCTCTATTGACAATAGCCAAGAAAGGAAAACAGTCTAGATGCCTATCAATAATGAATGGATAGTCAAGGTGTGGTACATATATACACTGGGATATTATTTAGTTTTTAAATAAACTAAATTATGATATTTGTAGGCAAATTGATGGAAGTGGAAACATTCTTCCACACTAAGGATACCCAAACCCAAACCAAGAAAGATCAATGTGGCAAATTTTCATGCATAAGCAGACATTAGCTTTAAATCCTTAGATGTGTGTTTCAGTTGGAAATCCATTGGGATCAGAACACTCATAAATGGCCATGGGACAAGGCATAGAATGCAATGTTATTATGGAGGAGAGGGAATAATGGAGTAGGAAGGGTTAAATGGGTTCAAGAATGGGCCTGCAGGGTACAGAAATGTGGAGAAGGATAACTAACAGTAAAGTTCTTTAGCTAGAATCATATGAATACTTACCACTAAGGAAGCTTCTTAAAGTATATACAGATACAATATAAAAAGAGATTGAGTCCTATTCATTCCAGCATTTGTACCCAACTAACCTTCTGTGTAAATGAATGCACTGTAGTCTAGTCAGTCCATCTAGTATTAGTTTGTAAGTCATACTCTCCCTCACCCAGCAGCAATCAGTCTCCAATATTTCTCAGTCTAGTGCCGGCCCACCACCTATTTATCTCCTCCCCTTTAGGCCCTTATTTAATTAAGTTGACATGGGTCCTGTGCTCCATGCCACACTTCCATAAGTTCACATGTTCAAGCTTCCATTGGCCTGGAAATCTCTGCTGCCCTGTGTTCATCAACAAGCTATGGCTCTTAGAATATTACCACTTCCCCTTCCACAATAGTTCCTAAGCCATAGGTATACAAGGTTCCATATAGGAGTACTATCCTACATCTGCAGTTACTTATTCTTTAAAACTTGTCCGGTTGTGGCCTTCTGTGTGCATCACACTCTGTTGTATAAGGAAGCTTTACTGGTGAGAATTGAGGAATGCATTAGCTTTCTCTCAACCCTTTATACCCCCATGTTCCATGAACATCTACAGTTATAGACGTTCAAATGTAAATGTGTCACCTAGTACTGGGCATCTCTCAGACATTATGCTCCCTGTCTCTGACCAGACATACAATTTTTAGTAACCTCCATCTGTTTCAGAATAATATTCTTTGATGAATGGTTTATGGCATACTTGTACATAAATATAAGGATCAATATTTAGTATATAGTAAGAAATTTTATTTGTTTTGAGACATGAAAGAGACAGAATATGTGAGGTTCAGTGGGGGAATGGGGGAGCATGGATGTGGGAGGGGGTCTAAATTTGATTAGGAGCCATTGTATGAAATTACAAAATCTCAATAATATATATTAAGATATTATATCTATCCATATATATATATATGTAGATAGATAGATAGATAGATAGATAGATAGATAGATAGATATAGATAGATGATAGATAGATAGATAGATAGATGATAGATAG
>NW_008352267.1:1898722-1912129 GCF_000622305.1 Nannospalax galili | reverse complement strand
AAATGAGTCCCTACTTGACTAGACTCCCCGTTGCATCTGAGTGTCCCTGGTACTGGGGGTGGCATGGGCGGGCGAATGGTGTGTTTACTCATCCTCAATCATCATTGCATGGGGGTCGCTGATTCGAACCCCCATCAACTGGTGCCCAGTGTGGCACTTGAAGGAAGGTGAAAAGCAGAAAAGAAAAAAGAAAGAAGAAAAAACGGATTGGGGCCAATCGGAGGAAGTTCGGGGTAAGCAAGACCTGAAAGATGGGTAACACAACTTTTAAGTTTGAGGACCCTGTGCTTAAAGCACTGAGAGATATGCTTAAAAGCAGGGGATTGGATCTCTCAGATCCAGTAGCTCAAAAGGTTTGGGGAGAGGCCATTCATTTGGCTCCCTGGCTACTTGGGGCTAATGTTTTTACTGGGGATACATGGGAACATGTGGAATTTCTAGCTTGACAAAGGGAGGTTTAATTGGGGGTTGATCTGCTGCTGGAGTTCTACCCTATTATTTCAGCCTTAAAGGCATGCTTTTGGCCCATGAGCCCTAAGCCCTTGGCACCACCTCCTGATGAGCCTTCAGAAAACCTGGGATGGAAATCATGGGAAGGGTTTGAGGAAGAAGGCAGAAATGCAATAGAAGTGAAACCAAAAGCTGCCAAAGTAACAAGCGGCACCTCGGGCCTGCCCTGGCCAGGTTCAGGGCTTCCTGAAACCCAAGAAAACCATCCCCATTTCCAGGATTCTGGGCCCACACAGGAGGCTTCTGTGAGGCCACTGGCAGAAGCATATCCTGTTAATGTAAAACCAGGAGGTGTGCGCCCTGGCCCCTGTTATCCCTGGGAGGTGAAGGATTTAAAGGAATTAAAAAAGGCTGTGGATGAGGATGGCCCGGGATCACCCTGGGTAGATACTCTCCTCCAAGGCTTGACTCATCAGCAGTGTACTACAAAGGATTGGCTGGACCTCGCCTAAGCAGTCCTTCCTAGCCCTACATATATTAAATGGTGTGCCCTCTTTAAGGAGGAATGCAGGATACAGGCTGAGAGGAATGCAAGTGCCAACCCACCGGTCCCCATTACTTTTGAGATGTTGACTGGTTCAAGTGATCGTTATGCCACAGAGGAGACACAGTCAGGCATTCCAGCCCCATATACAGAACAGGTCAGGGTCATAGAATTAAGTGCTTGGAGAAAATTAGATGAGGGGCTACCAAATCCCCCCCTGCAGGAATTACTAAAAAGTCTGGTGAACACCTCTATGACTTTATAGACAGAGTAGAGCTTAAAATGAAAATTACCCCCAGGCCCATTGAAGGAGCAATTCACTAAACTTCTGGTATGGGATAGAATGGATGCTGATCACAAGATAGCCTGTGCTGGCCTTAAGGACAGGTCCATGGGACAATGGATAATTGCCTACAAGGAGGTGAGAACCCAGAGGGGGCAAACCAAAGCCATGGTTGCTGTCTTACAGAAACAAACAGAGACTCTGACCCATGCCCAAACCCAGGCATTTAATTCACTTAATCTGGGACAGCAGGTAACAATGGGGCCTAGAGTGATAGAAGGCCCATGTTTTGGCTGTGGCCAGACTGGTATATTAAAAGAAATTGTCCTCAGCAAGAGAACCGGCCTAAACCTGGAGGTGAGGTATCAAAGAGACCCCCATGTATGCCCTGTCCCTGGTGTCACAAAGGTTCCATCGGCAGAAGGATTGTAAATCCAGATTTGATATTGAAGGAAAGCCTTTAAATTAAGTGGTGGCAGCCTCCAGCCCCATTGACAAAATTAGGACTTCCCCATGATTGGTTACATTTACAATGTCCTGGGGGAAGGATCAGGAGAGGAGAAAAACCTATGGTGAATTGGAAAGTCCCTATTATCCCTGGTGTAAGGCCCAAGATGGATTTTGAAATAGATGGCAGGATGTTCCACTGCCTAGTGGACATTGGGGCTGGTAGGACCATTCTTAGAAAGGAGGAGGTCCCATTATGATGGCATCTAGTTTCTGGGCCCAAATCCCAGGTGTGGGAGGATTCACCCCATCAGAGGAGACTCGAGAAATGGCTCACCTGGCAGGATGCAGATGGAGCTAAAGGAGAGGTGTGACCTGGTGGTGGCAGGGTTATCCGCCAACCTCATAGGACAAGATATTTTGGGGGATGCACAGGCCTGCATAACCACTGATAACAAGGCCTTTTATGATGACCTTTTGGATCTTGAAGAGTGTGATAGGCTTCCTGAGTCAGCAACTCAGGTGTTGTCTGACCATATTAATTACAGGGGGAACCCAAAGAAAGAATATTGGGTTCACCCACAATTCTAAGTGCCACTGCCCCTCAAGCTCTGGCTATCTAGTGGTCCCCTGGGGCAACAGTATGGGTGGAGCAGTGGCCATTGCCTGAGACAAAACTACAGGCTTTAAAGGAAATTATGCAGGAACAATTACAGTTGGGCCACATCTGGCCTTCTGTAAGTCCATGGAACACAGCTGTCTTTGTTATTAAGAAAGCCTCTGGCAAATGGAGAATGTTGCAAGACTTGGATAAAGTCAATGCTAGAATGACCCTGGTGGGTACACCCTTAAGGGGACTGCCTTGGATCCCTGCTATTCCCTCAGATTTATTTTTTCTTATAGTTATAGACATTAAAGATTGTTTTTTCTCTATCCCTCTACAACCCCAGGGTTGTGAAAAATTTGCTTTCTCTGTACCTTTCACCAACTTTCAAATGCCTGATGAGAGGGATGAATGGACTGTTTTACCCCAAGGTATTGCCAATAGCCCAGCATTCTGCCAAAGCTATGTGAAGACCCTTTTGGGGCCTGCTCACTTGCTGCCATATGCCACTGTGTACATTTATATGGATGACATAATCTTGTGAGCTCCAAGCCCCCAACAATTAGAAGAGTTATATAAGGTTACACAGAAATGTCTACAGAAAGGCAGACTCCATGTATCCACTGATCCGATAAAATACAGACTATTGCTCCCTTTAAAATTCTGGGAACCACACTCTCTTTGGAAGGAGTAAGTCTTTTAAAACAAGAACTGGCTGTCAAGCCCACTGTAATCCTGACAGAGCTAAAAAAATTATTAGGAGAAATTAATTGGCTATAAGCCTGGATGCCTATTCCCACTGAGACTTTTAGATGACTGCTTCAGTTGCTAGTAGGGAAACAGCCTTCAGAACTAATTCACTTGGCTCCTCAACACCTGGACATCTTACATGAGTTCCAGGATACCCTGGACTGAGCCCAACTTGCGGGTACATGCCTAGTAAAGATCTTGAGTTATGGGTACTCTCTGGTGAGACCCTGATGACATCCGTCCTTACACAGGACAGGAAGCCCCTTCAATGGGTGCATGCCCATTGTTTATACACGCACGGATCAATTAGCTGACCTGATTGAGAAAGGACGTGATGTAGCTCTGAGACATTATGGCATAGACCCTCTTAAAATTGTTATCCCTTATCAGCTTAGGGATTTTGAGTGGCTCTGCAGAAATAATAATCAAATGGCCATAGCCTTGGAAGGGTTCCTGGGAAATTTTTACTGTCATTATGGCCCTCATAAATGGGTGATCTCCTTTCACACCATCTGTTGGGACATTCCCTGGCTCTTTGTCAGGGAGCCCTGAATAAAAGCCTACAATGTTTTCACTGATGGGGGCAGATTTGGAGCTGCAGTGGTAGTATACCCAGGGGCAGATGAGAAACCAAAAAGATATGTCTGCACTTGTGATGGTTTAGCTCAATTCAAGGAACTCATGGCTATTGCTTTAGCATTGACAAAGATGAGTGAGCCCATGAATTTGTTTTCTGACAATCTGTATGTAGTCAATTTTCTTCTAGGGCTATTAGGTTCTCATGTCTGGAAGGATGGGAACTCCATTACCCCCTTGATGATTCAGACTCGTACGCTCCTTAAAGAGAGAGAGAAGCCCCTATTGTTTTTTTAATGGAACTCATGGCTATTGCTTTAGCATTGACAAAGATGAGTGAGCCCATGAATTTGTTTTCTGACAATCTGTATGTAGTCAATTTTCTTCTAGGGCTATTAGGTTCTCATGTCTGGAAGGATGGGAACTCCATTACCCCCTTGATGATTCAGACTCGTACGCTCCTTAAAGAGAGAGAGAAGCCCCTATTGTTTTTTTAATAGCATCTTAGGGGGCACCAAGGATTGCCTGGGCTTTTATTCCAAGGAAATGCAGAGGCAGACAAGGTGGCTTCCACCCAGGTCCTGTCAGCAGCCCTGAATGAAGCTCAGGGGTTACATAACCTCACTCATGTAAATTGGCGGGGACTCCATAAGAGGTTTCCTCAAGTTCCCATCAAGGACCTAAAGAAGATTGTACATACCTATAAGTCTTGTCAACCTTCCACAGGTACCGCCTCTGCAACAGCCAGGGGTAAACCCCTTATGGCAAACGGATGTCACACACTATGCTCCTTTTGGAAAGCTTAAGTATATTTTTGCGTCCATTGACACATTCTCATATGCCTGTTGGGCTACGGCTCATACAGGAGAGAAGTCTAAACATGCTCAGTCTCATTTTCTCCAGTGCTTTGCTATGTTGGGACTGCCCCAACAAATTAAAACTGATAAAGGACTATGTTTTGTGAGTAAAAATTTACAATATTTCTTTTCACTTTGGGGAATTCAACACAATACAGGAATTCCCTACAATCCCCAAGGATAAGCCATTATAGAACATAAACATCAAAACCTAAAAATTCAATTACAAAAGCAAAAAGGGGGAATAAGCCCCCACCAACAGTTTGGTATGGCCTTATTCACTATTAATATTCTTAATTTTCAAAAAAATCAGTTGGAATCCTAGTTTCAGAAGCATTGGAGATGACAGGAGCAGAAACCTGAGGTATGGGTAAGATGGAAGGACCCCATTCCAGGACAATGGAGAAGCCTAGATCCATTGTTAACCATGGGTCAAGGCTTTGGGTGTGTCTATCCTCCAGGAGGTTCAAACGCCATATGGGTTCCTGCACAAAACCTTAAGTGGATAGGCCAGGATCAGACTGACTAGCATGACAGTCCATGGACAAAAGGTCATGAGACAAAATTCCTCTATTTATATCCATCTGAGGTGAAAGACCCAGTTCCTTGGCTTCTTTGCCAGTTAGCCTCTTTGACAACTGGCTGATTATCTAAAGGGAACATGGTTTCAGAAGTATTTCAACTTGTCCTACGCCATGACTTTCTTTGTTTCTCTTGATAATGCTTATCTTTAAGTGTCTTTATCAGATAATTTGGCTACAGAGGACCCTTGGAACTGCCACGGCCTACCTCCTTGTGATTACGGGCTCCCTCAGGACCCCCCTCTGGTTGCCCATGCTTGGCTAACCGAGTTAGGCAGAGACTAAGACTGTCACGGGCTGGCATTACCCACACGTCTGCCCTTAATCACGGCACATTTTTAGCCAAGGGTGGGTAAGATGCCCCATGACAAGTACTCCTACGTCGACATGCACATGGCCAGGTGCATGATCCAGTGATGGGCAAGGCTTGGTCAGAGGTGACACAACCTAAGACAGGCAAAAATGCATAAGATTAGAGGAACCAGATAGCCATCTCTCCTCAGGGAGCTGCCTATGAGGCGGGTAACCCATGAAATAAAGTCAGCCCGGCTTTAAAATAAAACTAAAAATGGGGATATGTGGGGACCTAAAGGCCCCACATTGCATAGGTCCGAAACAAAGTTACTGGGGGCGTGGCCTGGCTTGCTTTGAAAGTCTGAAGAATACTTCTGCACTGCTGAGGAGTACATGATCATCACGTGACCATCCTTAAGATACACCCTCAAGGGGGGAGGGGGATATCCAGGTGCCTCAATAAGCTCTGTAACACCTCCAGTAAATGAATCCTTGCTTGACTAGACTCCCCATTGTGTCTGTGTGTCCTCTGTGATGGGGGTGGCATGGGCTGGCGAATGGCGCACTTACTCATCCCCAACCATCATTGCATGGGGGTTGCTGGTTTGAACCCCCAGCAGATAAATATAAAGAGAGATTGAAAGGAGTTACCCTAAAACAAGGGGATATTTCACTGAGTAGACACCACAAGCTAGCAAAGCAAATAAAGCTCAATGCTGGTGATTATTGCCAATCTTGGTTATCCTCTACAACTTGATATTAAGACCCTATTGCTGAAGAGAATACTACATGAGCAGTAGAACAAACAAGGAGAAATCAAGCTGGAATTGACTTCAAAGCTTCATCTCCCCTAACTAGATTTCATGGTGCTGGAAGGAACTATGTATGCTTTGAAAGAGAAAATTGATCACCAACTTTGCCTAACTGTGAATCCTGTGAGCTAAACAATTGGCCTAACAAGATAGCTCACTGGCTCAACAGTGACATGAATGTTTTGGGTGTAGCAAACCACTTTCTTATTGGATTTAAGGTCCATTTCATAAATGGCTCTTATACATGACACTAATATCTAGCCTAGGAATCTAGCTAGACAGGTCACTGTTCATATGAGAAAGTAAACTACTATTATTCTGCTAAATAGAGATAGTGTTAAATTGAATCCAATGAGTTGTGCACAAATCTTAATGCATTGCTCAACTCTAAGCAGAGAAGTTTCTTTATGCAGACAATGGTTGTTAACATAGAGATGAACAATTGGCCAATGAGTGGAGAATAAGAAACTGCAGGTTGTTTATTTCAGAATAGGACAACTATATCAAACTTCTGCACAGGAATCACTGTGGAAAAGAAGGCAGAAAGTTTCTAAGATACAGAAGTGCTTTATGAAGGAAGCCAAGTTTGACAGAGAACTCGGCAGTTATTCGTATGAACTTTCAGTAAAGTTGAAAATATGTACAAGTCCCACTTAAGTTGATACCACACAACATTCAAGCATAGAAACATTGAAGTTATTATAAAACCCCTATCATAGCTAAGAAACTACTGACAACTGATATACACTGTGAAAGAGAGTCTTATTTATTTATTTATTTATTTATTTTTTTTTTTTTTGGAAGGAATGACTCTGCATGGGTTAACCAGGTTCCAGTGGATGAACCTATATGGAAGGTCTTTTGGGGACCCATATTTTACTTAATTGGCTGAAATACTGAGGATGCAGAAAGAATAAGGTCAAATATGATGAAATTAAGTTGTAGGAAATTCACAAGAAGATCTATAAAAAACAAACAAAAAGAATTTGATGCTCTTTTCTATCAGTATTACATATTATTTGAAGGCAATTCTCAACTACATCTTTCAAGCATCTACCCAGGTGTCACAACATTATTTGTTTTAGACATTAAACCTCCTTTTTGGATAGTATATGAATGACATTTTGCACATTTCCATATATCCTTTGACTCTTTGTCTATATTATTTACAGAAATATTATGCAATTTTACATAGTATACTCTTTGGATTTTTTTTATTTAAAAACTCATAATTGTATTTTCAAGATTTTAGTAATGTTTCTGAATAAAGCAATTATATATGCATATTATATGTATATTTATATATACACACAAACACACATATATATGATATATATAGATAGATTATATATATACATATATAATCTTTTTGCTGCTTACAAATCCAAATTGACTACTCAAGCATCCATCTTTAAGTTTATAGTTGATGCTGCTGTGATTAATTCATGATTTTATGATATTAAGTTTATAATCATAATTCAGATTTGTGAGGCAAAATTACTCAACATATGGCATCACATTTTATTTTGCATGATAATTATTCATTCTCCAGCTGAGATATTTTTCTGAGACGATCAAGGAAAATAACATTCTGCTCAGTAAGACTTTTTTAATTCCATGAAACATACATATACATATATAATATACATATTATATATATCACAGAAAGCATGTTATAAAGGGTAAAAGAACACATTACAAATGCAACGAACTTTTTCATTGTTTTCCTTTGTCCTTTGTATTGTACAAGAGATTTTGCTTTAATTAGAAAAATATATTTGTATTATACATTATATTATGTATAATGTATGAATTGAATTATCTTTTCATGGGCATAATAAACTGGAAGACAAGTGCAGGCTAGGCACGGAGATATTAGACAGGGAATACTGGGATTGGGGACTTGGGAAACTCACAGATGTGAAAGAGGCCAGAAGGTTGTGGGACTCAAAGGTATGGAATGTCCATAGAGCTGCTTAACCTGAACATTCAGCAGAATATGGGGGTTCAAAACTCATAGTTTTGGGGGAAATAGAGATTACTACATCCCATAATAGAAAAATGAATGCATTAGAAATAGGATGTCAAAAGCTCATTTTATGGGGTGCGGGGAGTTCAATTAGGAAGTCCAGTTCATTCACTCAGATTTCTCAGTTGATTTCTGGTGGAAATTTGTAAGGCTTGATTTAATGATATTTCCATTGTTTGCTCTCTCAGGCTATTTGGTTCATTTCTGATGAATATTGTAAATTTCAGATAGATGATGTTTTGCTGCAAATGTTCTGTGTCTCTCTATCTGCTACTTGCTGTTTATCCTTTTATTTTGTTTGCTATATATTTACTAAACTCATTCATTTGCATTCAAAAGTATAGCTAGCAAAAATTGATTCTACAGACCACATAGAACCATATCATTCAAATGATCTCATTTTTAGGAAAAAATCAATTGGGAATTATCATTACTTGCTTATAATCAAAATAAGGAGACCAATTTTAAGTACATAAGTGTCCATAGTGAAAAATGAGTCAACAAATGTCCATTTTCAGAAAATGAATTTTATTAAAAATTCTACCATATTTCTCCTCAATTGAACACTTAATTAACATAACTGGTTGTAGTAATGATGCACTAATGTTTTTACAAGTGGCACAGAGTTTATTCCCTAAAATTTGTGACACTGTTATTTATATTATAAAATTAAAATTTTACATGAGATAAAGTATTAAAGAATGAATGAGATGAGAAATATAAGAAATAATAAATAAGAATGTATTATGAATGCAATCAATGCATCTGGTGCTTAGTTTAAAATAGAAGTCAATTCGGACATTATTTCATTTATTAAAATACAATATACATCTGATAAAATTTTCTTATATACTAACATATTGAAATATTTTAAATGAATTTAAATTAAAATAGCATAGATACTACCTTGATGAGGATGTTACATTCATTTTTGTTATTCTTTGCTGTAATCTTAGGTAATAGTTTCATTGTAGCTTTACTGTCATCATGTAATTACCACATTGCACTGAAACAGTTCTTTTTAAATTATAAACCTATGTTTGTATGTTTGTGTTGCCAAATAGACAAAGACACAGAAGGGCACAGAAATAAACATGATATTGTTATTAGTGTAATTTTTCAGAGTGCCATATATATGATTCAAAAATTTAATTTGATCACTCTATTATCTAGAATCATGAAAACAATTTAATATTCCTAGTAGCATGATATTTCTTCCCAAGCATATTTTGTTCCTTGTAACTGCTATCCTTTTTTTAAAATTTTACCTGTAGAAAGTAAATGTCAAAATAATTTCTCTATAATACAATGCATTATAATTCAGAATGAAAATAAATTCCATAAAAACATAACCCCAGAATGCAGATTTATAAAATAGACATATGCATTCTAAAACTGTAATTAATTTCATCATTCACATACATGGTGGTTCGTATTAAATTTAGTCTAATAGACAACATTTCACGTAACAGACTATAGAATTAGATTAGGCAGAAAGAAGAGATGAGATATTTTACTGAGTAAAAGAAAATAGCAAATAAAAGGTCCTGATTTCAGAAAATAACGTTGACACTGCTAAGTGTCTATTATGTGTCATGAATTAATGTGAACTATTTTACAAGTTTTAATTCATATAATTTCTCAACAAGGTCAGTAAGGTATCCTCTGATTGTCACAGATTTATTGATTTGTGAAAATGTGAGGTGGAGAAAAATACTCCCTCAAATGACACATAGTCAAGTATTAGTGTAATCTGGCCAAAGGCAGAAATCCAGACAAGTAAAAACAAACAATAACCAAATGAAAACCAACATATAACAAAGGAAGCAATAGCTCCTGAGTATAAAATTGACACAGAATTATAAATGACTTTAATGATAATGTATCCTGGGTACTTCAACAGTCAGACATAGATTGTGGAGGGGGCCATGTGGCTCTACCCCTCCCTCCTTCCTGAACTATAAGCTAGCTACTAATGCATTAGAGGGAAAGGACAGACATTTACAGATGAGGTCACCATGTTCCAGAGAATAGTTGCAGACCACTGAAACACAGTTGCAGACCACAAAACAAAGCAAAAAAGACATAATTGTGGAAAAGGCAGTTATATGGGATATAGAGGTACTGAGGGTGGAAAGGAAGTAAAGTGAGTGATAATCATCTTAGTGTATCACACACACATACACACACATACACACACACACACATACGCACACAGACACACACATACATACACACACACAGGAGATTGTAGAAAGCATGAGTTTAAACAAAAAACTGCCCTGTTTTTTATCCAATTTATCAATAGAATAATTTCAGGTAATAAATTCTCCAGCCCTAAATATTAATGTCCTTAATTGTAGGCCAAGCAAATGTAAAACCTGACTTTTCAGCTATGCATGTTTCATTCTTTTTATAAGAAGTTTTACTTAGTAACCTGATTTTTTACCCCCAAATATTATTTCTCCTTAAGCAAACAAATTACACAAAAGCTCCTTTTCATTAGGGCTATTTGTATCAGATTGATATTTTTTGGAAGAGATATGATATTCTGTTTTGCATGCTGTTTTTATTTCTGCATTGGGATTTACACATCAGCCATTTGATTGTTGTTTGAGTTTTTCTTTCTATTTTTCCCAAGACACCTTATTTAGCAGAGGTGTATATAATTTTAAGTGGGAGGTGGTTCCTCGCAGGATTGGCGTGTTGATTTCTTCAATCTGGTACTTACAGCTACAGCCTCTATCCTAGGTTACAGTTTAAAAAGAAAAATCACAGGACACTGTAAATCTCATAGCTTCCCAGAGGAGGAGAATGGAGACAAAAATACATCATGAAAGTCAGTCCCATGGTGATCTGTAGACACGTGGCAGGAATGGGGACTTTAGAAGAAAAGTAAGGGAGCCCAAAGTACCAGGAATTTTAAAAAAACATACTGAGGCCTTTGCCAACATTTAAAAGAAAAAGAAAAGTCAGAAGAGAAGATGTCTTCCTGAGTCTGGATTCAAAGAGATGGGCAGACCCATGGCAGCTGGCGGGAACTCCACTAGGCAATAGGGATTTGGAAACAGAAAAGTATATTATTGTTAAGATGAAACCACCTTCATGGTGTAGTCCTTTAGCAATTTCCCTGATAGTCCTGACAGGTCTCTGACATTCCCAAACTTATAATGCATGTGACAGAGGCATGTCTCCACCTAGAGGTAGATTCAGTTTTTTACTGTAACATATCTGCTTTTAGCTGCTGTTATTGATAATTATCTACTACTCAAAAGAGCCAGGGTGTGGTGGCAAGAGAAGATTATTGAAGACAGACACCACATTTTGATTACAGAACACAGAGAAATTAAGTTGGTTTTAAAACGGAAGTTTTCTCCCTCCTGGCTAGTTTTCAGTTTCCTGCAAGATGGTATGTGTGTTGCTCACAAGAAAATCAACTGTCTCATCCAAGTAGGATCTCAGTGCATGACAATGAAAAACTTGTAAAGACATGCCCATTGATACAATAGTGGAATGAACACACTTAGGGCGATCAATGTTTTGTTCTCGTTAGTTTTTTGGCCGAGCATCTCACTGTGTAACCCTAATTGACCTGGAAATCACTATGTAAACCAGGCTGGCCATGAATTCATAGTGATTTGCTGCCTTTTTCTCCGGAATGCTAGGATTAAAGTTGTGTATCACCATGCCTATCTTACCAGTGACATATTTATTAGACATAAGAGCATTTCCACAGGAAGAAGTTTTTGGGTAGGACTATAACCTGGGCAGGAATCTATGGCTCGGAGAATATAACCTCCATGGGAGATTTTTAATAATATTATTTTGTAAATAGAGACAGTATCCAACTGCCCTTTTTATTGTTTATTTTGAGATCCCTGTAGTCACAGCTGTCATGGAAATTTTTATGTAGACCATGTTAGTATCACAGAAATCCACTTTCCTCTGCCTCCCTAATTCTTGGATTAAGGCATGTTCACCACATCTTGCCCTAACTACTTTCTGGATATTTTTCTTGATATTTTTCTTTATACCTGTATGTTAGTAGAATATTCAGCCCTCCTTGGAAAAACATCTTTCTGCAGGTGGCAGCGGTTCATAAAAGGACTTACGACTAGTCACAGAGTAGAGGATAAGGGCCTGTGTAGTTCTCAGCCCTAAATGTACATCTAGCAACCCCCATCACCAAAGCTCAGGGAATACCACAGAAGAGGTGATTAAAATTTAAGAACAAGAGTTGAAGGAATACTGGAGCAAAACCGTGTCTCCAGCATATAACAGGCCTACTTCCCTCATGAACTAAAAGGTTTGATTGCCTACACAAATCAATCCTTTCATCATCCCAGCATGGACAGAGGAGGTGCACTCACAGCTCCATCCCTAGCTGAGGAGCTGTTGGTAACTGATAGCTGCTAACAGAAGGAGAACTAATTTTCTTTGGGGATATGACCAATGGTCAGTGGATGGTTCCATACCCATGTGCATATGGGCATTACTAATTTAACTCTGAAATTGGGTGTACATGTTAGGGAGATTCGAGGAGGAGTTGGAGAAGTGGTATGGGAGTGGTTGTGATTAAATCACATTGTATTCCTGTATGAAATTCTCTAAGAATAACAAAAATTCTAAAAATTTTCAAAATATTTTATAGAATAGACATTAGATTAAAGATTGATATCAATTTTTCAAATTTTATTTATTATTTTTATTTTATGTGTATGTGTGTATTGCCTGCATGTAGGTGAGTGCACCTGTGTTGAGCAATGCCCGCTGAGGACAGAAGAGGATGTAGGATCCCCTGGAACTGGAGTTACATTATGGGAACAGTTATTAGCTGCCATGTGGGTGCTGGGATACGAACCCGGGTCTTCTGGGAGAACAGTCAGTGTTCTTAACCACTGAGCCATCTCACCAGCCAGATATTATCAATTTTTTATATCTAGGGAAAATAAGCTATAAAAATGAGACCTTTATTTGCAATGTAATAATGTATATTTTACATATTTGCACTTGTATGCACAGTTGTCTTTTACCCAAATGCTCTTACTCAATACATGCCAATAAATAGGTTTTTCCTTTGATAACTCTGTATTCTTTTTGTCATGTAATGTATGTTTTAATTTTGATTAAATTAATAATGTTAATTTTCATATTCATGAACTAAGAAAAAGTTCTCTATA
>NW_008352267.1:1885906-1898506 GCF_000622305.1 Nannospalax galili | reverse complement strand
AATTTACTCCTATGAACTGGTATATTCTTAAAACACATTGATTTATTTCACTCATCAGAGAAAGAAAGTCCTTGTTTTCCAACCTCCAGAATGTTCTCTATCTTACTGAAGCCATTTATTTATTTATTTATTTGTTTGTTTGTTTGTTTATTTATTTTTGGTCTTTTTGAGACAGGGTCTCCCTGTAGCCCCAGCTGTCCTGGAATTCACTATGTAGACCAGGCTGGCCTTGAACTCACAGAGATCCACCAGCTTCTGCTTCCTGAGTGTTGGGATTAAAGGCTTCACCACCATGCCCAGCCTGAAGCCTTTGATTTGAAAAAAGTTAATGAAGGTGTCAGTCATTGCAACTAAGTGCTTACAACAAAACAAATTAAATTTTACTCTTCTCTTCCTATAGATCTTTAAACCCTGTGGCATAAGTTAACATATCGAGCCTCTGATTTCCAATGAACTGGCAAATGCTTCTCTTCGCTACATTTTGGAATATTTGCAACTGTCTTTTCTTTCTCTGAATCTTATGCATCTTTAGAAACAACCAAAAAACAAATGAAGATGTAAAGAAAATAAACATCTATATATATATATATCAGCAAATATATCATCAAATTCCTTTGTAAATAAAAATTTACATGAAAAATAGCAAATAAAGTAACAATTTTTTTATTTGTGGCCCAAATTTCTGCTTTGATTGCCTCAGTATGCTATATTATAGTATGAAACCAGGATCAATATTGTGCCTTTCAGCTTTCCTTCTATTTCAGAAACTTCCTGCCAGGGTACATGAACCATTTAAAGTACATGAGAAAATACTGTTTCTTGTTTTGCCTGACATGAGTCATGCTAACAGCCCTTTTGGAAACAACGAACTCTAAATTATGCTTTTACCAATGTAGTATTCTATACTTCCTCACCACTTGTCACATATAATAAAATTTAAATATTGCTAAACTTTTTAAAATCAATGATAGATGATCATTAAGCTAAAATCTGTCCATTTATGATGAAATAACACAACTACAACCAGACCATCAGAAGTCACAAAATTTTGTATGTGCAATTTTAATTATGAGGTGATTAAATATGTGTCAATAATCAACATAATTATATCTCAAACTGAAAAGCTTAGAAGTACTTTTTCCATATATGTCACATTAAAAAAAAACACTTCTGGAGTTTAAAACAATTACCAAGAAATTTTCAACATATGTTGCCATATTCAGACTAAGTTGGAAATAGATTGTAGATAGAAAGATAGAAACAATCTAATAAACTAGATTGCAGTTCAGTATGATTCAGTGTTAATGGTCACTCATATAAAGATAGTTATGTGGTTTAGAATTTAATAAACTGTTTACAGTATTGATATATGCCCAGAAATATATGCTAAAGAATAGAACGGAGAGTATAAACAAAGAACAAGAAAAAAGAGAAGAGAGAAAAATAATTGACTCCAGATATTTTCTGAGCAACAACAGAAGGACCAAAATGAAAGGACCTGAAGTTTGAGCAGGACTGCCAGGAAAGGGAAGGGTTCTATTTTTCTTTTGGTTTGATGTGTGTATTAGATATCGAAGCTCAGTGTCAATTAGACATTTCTGAGTCTGATGATGGGATTTAGGGAAAATAAATAACAAAACTTCTTTCTGTAGATTATATTTGACTTTCTTACATTTACTGAAAATATAATTTAAATAGATATGCCAACAGAGAAAGTTTAAACTGCGAAAAAGGAAAACACAGAACTTGGTCAAGGGCAGTATGAATAATTGAGAAGGAGGAAAAACTTGAAAAAACTCTCTCTGAGGAGTGGGTAAGTACTTTAGAGTTGAATATTAAAAACTCACATGGATTCCTCTTACCTCCTCATTTGAAATCCCTCCACAACCATATTCAAAATAGTAACTTTCAGTGTTGATTGCATTATAACATGGGATCTTTCAGACATTAGCCTATATTTGAATTCTGAGTGAGGGTAGGAAGTTATATGCCTCCCACCTAGCCAGGAATTTACTTCTAACAATTTAGAGTCCTAGAAGTCCGCAGTAAGGCTTGTTTTAGACACAGAAATACTCGCATGAGTGTACAATATTTGAATCACTAGGGCATTATCATTTCGTAGAAGGAGCTTACACCCACTTTTAGGGCACCAATTTCATTTATTACCTCTCAAACTCATAATATTATATTTTTGATGAGAATGTCACCATACGTTTTGGAAGGAGCTGGGAAGGTGTATCTAAGCCATAGCCAGAACACTAAAATGTTAAATATTCATTTGAGTATAGGAATATATTAGCAACAAAAATGTGAAAATCATGATATCCCTAACATAAAGTGGTTATGTAATATTTGATTTCAAACAATGGGAAAATAATTGATTTTAAAAGACTAAGAAAGAGAAAAGACAGTTTTTGTTGGTTTTTTTTAGCAGTGAGAATTTTATGTTTGTTTTTAATTTTTAAAAATTTTTTAGAAGAAGCATTTCATTACAGCTTTAACATACCCAATAACAATTTCCAGAGAAAGATACATCTCTTTCAAAAGCGGTTATAGAATTTTTAGGTTCACAGTTGAATTAACACAGTTACACAATATGGAACTCTGTATAAACCCTATAAGATATAAAATTGAATGAGTCTTTAAACTTTAAAAAAGATCACCATTTCATTTTAAAATATACTGTTTCTTACAGAAAGACCCTTTTTTTTGCTAATAATGCTTAGATCTTGGCACCCGTGTCTCTAATCTGTATGTATCTGATTATTACTGGTCATGGTCAGTTGCACTCAGATCCTTGGCACCTGTGTATGGATATAAAGTCATCAGGTAGATTTCAGTGGTAATGTTTATCACTTCTACTAATTGACATGAAGTAAATTTTTATGCTTCCTTCCTCAAATAGCTCATTTTTTAAAATTTGTTGATTTTTTTTGTGTGTATATCACACAGAACATCACAATCTTTTTCAACTATACACCCACATTCCAGATAGCACCCTCCCATAGCCTCCCTACCCCCACTGACTTCCCTGCTACCATCTGCTGTGTTGTAGGCACTCCCAGCTGTTCCCCACTACTTGTCCATTGATGAATCTAGTCAGCCTATCTAGAGGTCTTTTTTGTTAGGAAGGTCAGCTGTTCCTCATCTGGTATCAATCAGTTGTCAATATTCTTTTACATAAGATTGGGGTCTGCTGTTCATTTTCCCAGTTTTATGCTGGGTTACAATCTGGGAGTCTCCTGGGCCACCCTGGTCAAAAGCTCCAAAGAAGATATCTCCAATCTGGCATTGTTTCTTGTTATGTAACCTTTAGCTATACATACGGACTCTTAAAAAATTATATTGGCTCCTTTGATTGTAGGTTATGCTTTCCTTTTGGGTGTTTAAGGCCATACAGTTGGCCCAGATAAACCAATTTATTTTTACTCTTAGGGCTGTTTGAGAATCTATTCCTCAGGGGTCACATGGGCTTGGAAGGAGACCCTGGCTCCTTCCTTTGCCAGTTCCATCTGTGTGAAGATAAGTCAAAGGTCCTACTCGACCATACCTGGCTTTGCTTGGAAGCATGGAGGAGCTGCTTCCTCTGTGCTGACACTCCTCTTTGTAGAATGGACATTGGTTCAAACCCATCTTGTGGGGTATCCTCGGACTCCTTGATCAAGAGGACAGGTGACTCCTCCAAGTTACAGGACATTTTGAGAGATGCTTATAGTCCCCCGGATCTAGTTGACCTAGGAGGGCAAGGAGCAAAAAGTATCCTTTATTTCCCTCTGACCAAATTATTATAGGATTCAAAGTATGTCTGTTAAACATACAAGAAGGTTAGTTTCTACCAGTCTGGTACTCTTAATTACCATGTGCCATGTAGATAAAGCTTGGGAAAAGACCAGTTGTTCTCAAATAAACCTTGCCTCAACATATATTTTTTGATCTGGTATGTACAATTTGTCAGTGGGTTGTTGGACTAATATGGTTCCCTCGGTTTTTTAAAACTAGCTACGCATTATTTATCTCTTGAATTGTCTAATACTTCCATCATAGCTTCCCTAGTTAAGGTGCCTCCATTTCCCCCATTTCTACCTCAATAATACCCTTATCCTTTGGCCCTACCTCTCTTGATCTCCTTCTTTCCCTTTATCCCTTAGATTACATGGATGTAAAAGTGTCTTTGCAATAGGATGTGTTCTTTGGGTATATGCCAAGCAATGGTATAACTGGGTCAAATGCTAGGTTCATTTGTAGTTTCTTAACAGTTCTCCACACTGCTTTCCACAGGGGTTGAATAAATTTGCAGTACCACCATGAATGGATGAGTGTTCCTCTTTCCCCACATCCTATCCAACATTTGGTATTATTTGTTCTCTTGATCTTAGCCAGTCTGATTTGGGTAAGATGAAATCTTAAAGTCGTTTTAACTTGCATTTCCCTAATTGCTAGTGCTGTTGAATATCTTTTAAGATGCTTCTTAACCATCTTTATTTCTCCTTTTGATAAATCTCTGTTCAGCACCTTATCCCATCTTTTAATTGGGTTACTTCCTTTATTGATTCTTTGTTTTTTGAGCTCATTACATATTCTGGATGTTAAACCTCTGTCAGATATATTGCTTGTGAAGAGTTTCTCCAAGTCTGTGGGTTTTTCTTCGCTTCCCTGGTTGCCTCCTTTGATGTACAGAAGTTTTTTTTAGTTTATTGAGGTCCCATTTGTTGATTCTTAACCTTATTTCCTGAGCAATTGATGTCGGGTTTAGAAAATCCTTTCTACAAATATATCTTGTATGTTTTTGCCAATGCTTTCTCCTAACAGTTTCAGAATTTCAGGCTATACATTGAGACCTTTGATCCATTTGGAATTGACTTTTGTGCATGGTGAAAGACAGGGGTTAATTTCATTCTTCTACAGGTAGAGAACAAGTTTTACCAGCACCATTTTCTGAACATTCTGTCTTTCCCCCAGTGAATGTTCTTGGCCCCTTTGTCAAATATTAGGTGGCTGAAAATATGTGTACTCTTATTTGGGTCTTCAATTTTGTTCCACTGCTGTATGGGAATATTTCTGCCAGTACCATGTTGTTTTTATGACTCTGTTATACACTTTAAAATCTGGTCTAGTAGTCCCCCCAGCATTCCTCTTAGTGCTCATAGTTTATTTGGCTATCCGAGGTCTTTCTTGCTTCCATGTGACTCTTAAGATGATTTTTTTTTTCCGAGTCTGTGAAAAATGTCATTGGGATTTTGATTGGCATTGTATTGAATCTATAAATGGCTTTTGGTAGGATGGTCATTTTCACAATATTAATTCTTCCAATCCATGAGCATGGGAGGTCCTTCTGTCTTCTGATGTCTTCCTCAAACTTTTTCTTTAAAGATTTAAAATTTTCTTTGTAGAGGTCTTTACTGTCTGTTCAGGTTTATTCCAAGATATTTTATTTTATTTGTAGTTATTGTGAAGGGGAGTGTTTCCATGAACCCTGTCTCTGATTGCTCGTTATGGATATACAGGAAGGCTACAGACACTTGTAGATTTTGTAACCTGCCACTTTACTTAACATGTTAATAATTTCCAGGAGTTTCCTGGTGGATTTTTGGCATCTCTTAGATATAATATCATATCATCTACAAAGGGGATAATTTGATTTCTTCTTTTCCAATTATTACTACTTTAATTTCCTTCCATTATCTTATTGCTCTTGTAAGAGTTTCAAGAACTATGTTAAAGAGGAGTGAAAATAGTGGACAGCCTTGCTGGGGTCCTGATTTCAATGGGAATGCTTCCAAGTTTTTCTCAATTCAGAATGATGTTGGCTGTGGGTTTGTTATATATGGATTTAATTTTGTTGAGGTATGTTCCTCTAGTCCAATTCCCTCTAGGACTTTGAACATAAATGCATGTTGAACTTTGTCAAAGGGCTTCTTTGCATCTATTGAGATGACCATGTGGCTCTTGTCTTTGAGCCCATTTATATTATTTGTGACTTTTATTGACTTAACATATTGAACCATCCCTGCATCTCTGGGATAAAGCCAACTTGATCATGATGAGTCATCTTTTTGATGTGTGTCTGTATGTGGTTTGTAAGAGTCTTGTTGAGAATTTTTGCATCTATGTTCATTAAGAATACAGGTCTATAGTTTTCTTTTTGGGTTTTATCTTTACCTGGCTTGGTATTAGAGCTATGGTGGCTTCATAGAAGGAATTTGGAAGTTCTCCCTCCATTTCTATATTTTTGAATAAATTAACTTGTATTGGACCTAGATCTTCTTTTAATGGCTGGTAGAATTCTGCTGTGAATTGATCTGGTCCTGGGCTGTTATTAGTCGGGAGGTTTTGTATTACTGTTTCAATTTCTTTTTGTGTTATGGGTCTGTATAAGCTGTTAATCTCTTCTTTGTTTAATTCTGACAGTTCTCATGCCTTTAGATATGCATCCATTTCTTTTAGGTTTTCAAATTTAGTAGCATATAGGTTTTTAAAGTATTCCCTTATAATGTATTCCCTTATAATATTCTGGATCTTTTTTTGTCTGATGTGATGTTTCCCCTTTCATCTCTGATTTTGTTGATTCAGAGGTGCTCATTCTTTCCTTTGGTTAACTGGGATAGTGGTCTGTTAATCTTGTTTACCTTTTCAAAGAACCAGCCCTTGGATTTGTTGATTCTTTGAATTGTTTTCTTTGTTTGGATTTCATTAATTTCTGCTCTGATTTTTGATATTTCTTCTTGTCTGCTGGGTTTGGATTTTATTAGTTTTTGCTTTTCAATTGTCTTGAGTCACAATGTTAAGTCATTTATTTATGTTCTTTCTGATTTTTTAATGTAGGCACTTAGAGCTATAAATTTCCCTCTAAGCACAGCTTTCAGCATGTCCCAGAGGTTTTGTTGTGTTGTGTTATCCTTTTCATTTAGTTCCAGGAATACTTTGATTTATTTATTTTCTTTATTTCTCTTTTGACCCATTCATCATTTGGGACTGTGTTGTTTAATGTCCATGTGTTCATGTGGTTAGGTTACTAGGAGTTATTCCAGTGTTGATTTTAAGTTTTATTGCATTGTGGTCTGAGAGAATGCTTGGATTTATTTCAGTCTGTTTATATTTGTTGAGGTTTGTTTTGTGTCCCAGTATATATTGTCAATTTTGGAGAAAGTTTCATGGGGCACTGAATAGAAAGTATATCCTTTGGTACTTGGGTGGAATTTTTGGTAGATGTCTGTTAGGTCCATTTGATGTATGGTATTGTTTAATTCAGATGTATCTGTGTTAACTCTCTGCCCTGTTGTCCTATCTAATGGACAGTGGGGTATTGAAGTCCCCTACTATTAATGAGTTGGGATTAATCTGGGTCTTAAAGTCCTATAGTACTGTTTTTATGAAGTTGGGTGCACCAGAGTTTGGTGAATATATGTTCATGATTGTAGTATCTTCTTGTTTTGTTGTTCCTTGGATCAGAATGAAGTGGTCTTCTTTATCTCTTCTGATTAATTTAGTTTATAGTCTATTTTTTTCAGAAATTAGATTTGCAATGCCTGCTTTTTTCTGAGTACCTTGTGCTTGGTTTAGTTTTTTTCTGTCCTTTCACCTTAAGGTGCCTGTCCTTGAAAGTGAGATGAGTTTTTGCAGACAACAAAAAGATGGGTTTCTTAATCCATTTGCCTAGATTTTGGCTTTTGATATTTAAAGTTATTAATGAAAGATGTTTATTGAATCCTGTCAATTTTATTTCAGTCACATTCCTGATATAGATGTGCTTTTCCACAGTTATACCTTCATTGAATTTCCACAACTGTTTGGTAGTCATTCCTTTCTTCAGCTCTATGTATTGTTTCCAGAACTCTCTGAAGGGCTGGTTTTGTGGACGTGAATTCATTCAGCCTATTTATGTCATGGAAGTTTTTTTCTTTCCCTTTGACTATAATAGACACTTTGGCTGGATATAGTAATCTGGGTTGACATCTGTGGTCATTTAAAACTGGGAATACTTTAGTCCAGGCTCTTCTGGCTTTCATAGTTTTCACTGAAACGTCTGCTGTAATCCTGATGGGTTTTCCTTTATGTGATTTGTTGATTTTCTTTTGCATCTTTCAGTATTTTCTCTTTGTTCTATAAGTTTAGTGTTTTTACTGTGCTGTGTCATGGAGAGTTTCTTTTTTGGTCCTGTCTATTTGGTGATTTATATGCTTCTTGTATTTGTATGGGCATGTCTTTTTTTAATTTTGAGAAATTTTCTTTTACCATTCTGTTGAAGATCTGGTCCATACCATTATCTTGAGATTCTTCTCCTTCCTGTATGCCTATGATTCGTAAGTTTGGTCTTTTTACAGTGTCACATAATTCCTGCATATTCCATTCTTTTATTTTCTTAAATTTTTTGTAATCTTTGCTTAAATAGTCTAGCTCATTCACTTTATCTTCCAGTCTTTATATTCTGTTTTCCATTTCATTCATTCTATTGGTGAGAATTTCTGACGTTATTTCTAATTGACTTACTGAGTGTATTAGTCAGGGTTCTCCAAAGAAACAGAACTGCTAGAATGAATATATATCAATAGAAATTTATCAGCTTAACTCACAAGATAGAGTCTGAGTAGTCCAACAATGGCTGCACCACACTGGAGAGGATGTGAATCCATAGTTGCTCAGTCCGCAAGGCTGGATGTCTCAATAGTCTCAATCTGGCACTGAAGGTCTGACAAATTCCAAAAGATCAGCTAGTCTTCAGTCTACAGCAGCAAGATGAACTCACCATCAAGAGAGAAGGAAAGCAGCAAGAAGCCCAGGATCCTCCTCTGCCTTGGCCTTTTATGCAGGCTGCCATCAGAAGGTAACACCAATATTTCAGGTGTGTCTTCCAGATTCAGAAAACCCAATCAAGAAGATCACTTTCATTTCAGTTAATCCCAGATCCAGCCAAGCTGACACTCAGGGTTAGCCATCACAAGTCCACTCCTTGTCAATTTGACAACCAATAGCATCTCTCTATGTCATGCTTAATTTTCAAATGAAAATAATTTTGCGGTCATAATTTCACATAACATGATATGACTATCCCATCATACAATGACCAATGCATTATATATCTTAGAGTAGGTGATAAGGTCTTCAAGGGATGCATAGTTCTTTGGTGTCTCATAACCCAATAAAATCATATAGGGTCACAACACTTAACCAGTTAAAACTTATCTCAATTAAACATTCAAAAAAGAATAACTCAAGTATCTGCTTAACATATGCATATACATGCACAAGACTATTCTTAACCAAATAGGACCAAAATACTCATGTCAATTACAAGCCATGATTCTGCAACTGGTCACGTGGCCTATGTTGTATTTGCAACTTCCTTCCTCTACTACACATTCTGTATTTCCTCTGCCATTATCAAGCACCTCTGCAGGTCTTGGCTTTTTCCCTGGAGGAGTGACCCATACATTCATTCCTGAAGGGTCTGGGGGATTTGTTTTCCTGTCTGGATTGGGCTGTTGCAGTTTCCCATTTGTGAGAGATAAGCTTGAGTCTAGGGTGATATTGCAACCATCAGGGTCCAGGAATCCTGGCTCTGTAATCTGAAGCCCAGTATGCTAATGAGGCATCATTCCCTCTATTTTGTGAGAGGATGTTAAGTCTGTTATGCTAATGAGGTATCCTACTTGCTGTGCTGTGATTGGACCACTATTCTTATTTAAGCTTGTGCCTTCCTGCAATAAAGCAGACCTGTGTCACTAAACCTGGTCTCCTTTCTCTGAATGCAGCTCTGCTGATAGTCTCATCACCAGGCCTGGGGTCTGGGACTAGGCAGAAGCAGTGATAACAGGAGGCAGCACAGGGCAAGCAGAACAGCTGCCTCAGCACCAGGTGAGCAGAAGAGTGGCCTCAGCCCAGGGCAGGCAGAAGAGCAGCCTCAACCCTGGGCGAGTGGAGGAGCAGCCTCGACACCCATGAGAACAAAGGAGCAGCATCCATGAGAATGGAGGAGCAGCCACTGCTGGCGGTGACCGCAGCCAGCGCCCAATGTGGGGCTCGAAAAGCCCGACCCCATGAGTCTGTGGCACTTGGGTTGTAACACTCAGGGCTCCCAATGTCCTCTTTGCCAGTGATTCATCCCTGGGTGCTCGCCCGTTTTGTTCTCCTGTGCTTCTTCTTCTGGCTCGCAGTCTTTGGTTTGGCATGTTGTTCCTGTCTCCACTGATTATCTTCCTTAATGGCTCCTGAGTCCTTCTGGGTACATCTCACAGGGAGAGAGTCATCCAGCTGCTGCCAGCTCACGCTGCTGCACTGGTTTCTCTCCTGAGGAGTAGGCAAATTAGAGTAATAGAGAAGGAATAACTAAGGTACTAGATGAATTGCTAGCTCTTGCTCTTTGGTTTACAGATTCCTGCTGTTGGGATCCAGAGCAATGGGCTTGTGTGTTATTCATGGCCAGTAAGAGAGAAGTCAGGGAGGGGCCGTTCTACCCCATTGTGACTCCCATTCTGGCCTCGCTTCAGGGAGTTCCCCCTGATGCCCCTGAGCAGAATAATCTCATACTAAAAAACATAAACAAATAAAGCAACAGGATAGTAGGGATGGCTTGTCCCAGGCATTTCCAGTCAAAACCACACTGATTTATCTTATGATGCAGAAAAAATAACTGCTGATAATGAGGTAAAAAATGAGGAATTAGGATACGAGGGTTCCCCTGATGAAAAACGAAGTCAAGATCACCCTTGCCTCACCATTACGGGGCGGTGGCTACCCTCTGCCATCTTGTATTGGCTTTGATGAAAAATGGGAAGTTAAGGCAGCCTCCGCTCCACCATTACAGAGAGATGGCTACTTTCTGCCATCTTGCACTAGCTCTAAGGAAGTTTCCCCCAGTCCATCTACCCCTCCCTTCCAGAGGAGGACTGGAAGCCCCTCTCGCCTAGGCTTCTCTCCTATGATACAATGGGTGATTTTTCCACAGTTTTTCCCAGTTACCGTCAATCAGGGACTACAAAACCCTAATGTCTGGAATCCATATTATCATGATATTTGAAAAAAGCTGCGTAAGGCAGCCATTGAGGATGGCATTCATTCTCCTTGGTTTGGTCAGCTATTAGAAACAATCAGCCATGTGGCCAACACCCCCTATGATTGGCAGAATATTGCCTGTGCCTGTCTACAGGGAGGTGATTTTCTCTTATGGAAGGCTGCTTATCAGGATGAATGTGAACAGAAGGCAGAGAGCAATAAAAATGCTAATGTTCAAAACATTGGGTTTGATGCCTTGATAGGGCATGGCAATTTTGAAACCCCACAAGCCCAGGCACAGGGACCTCCTCACTACTTTGAACAAGTGTGGCTTTACGCACTCTGTACTTTCCAAAGTATGCTGACTCGTGAGGATACCAAATTGACCAGATTGATACAAAAACAAGGTAAGCCTTTTTCTGGCTTCATTAAAAGGTGCCAACAAAGTGTTAATAGAAAAATCAGCCATCGGGGCGGGGGTGCAGATTCTTTGCTTAAGAATCTTGTGTATGAAGACTGCTCTACCATGTATTGCCTTGCCTTAGGACCTGTTAGACACAAGGATGTCTCTGAATGGATTCTGGCCTGTCAGAATTGAGGATCACTTGAGCTTATGCCATGGCTCTCGCAGAGGGACTGGCTGCTCATTGCCTGCTTGCCAAGACAGACAAGAGTAAATGTTGGGCTTGTGGAGGACAGGGTCACTGGTCTTGCACCTGCCCTAACAAGATCTGGCAGTTGGACATTACTCACTTCCCTTCCTTTGGCAAGCTCAAATATATCCATCATATTATTGACACCTGTTGTTAATGCAAGGGTGAGGCTATGCTTATGTCTTTTGAGATAATGTTATCCCAGCTCGAAACATCAGAATTGCTTGCAGGGAAAGCCCTCCCTTGACAACCACTGACCCCAGAGATGGCAGCCCTGACCCTGGAGGAAGTGGGACACCTCTCAATCACTGAGAGACTGACCAAACGTGGCAGACAATGAAAGCCACCAACTGGGGGAGACCTCAAACATCTCTCTCCGTAAATAGAGACATTAGCTAAGCTAAGTCCTCAATCTAGAGGAAAACCTTTGACTATGTTCCTTATTATTTATGTTATCAGTATTGTTAACTCTCAAGCTCCAGCAATTCTTGTTAACCCCCACTAACCCATCAACCTAACTTGCCAATGGTTCCCTGAACTACAGATGTACCAAGCTTCTGTCTGCCTTAGCTGTTCCCCATATTATACTAACTCTTCTGGTTTTTGGACCCTGTGTTGTCAACGGTCTCCTTTATTTTATTGGGGCTCGTGTTTCTCTGTTTGGTTGGCTGTTGCCCTGCCTCCAGATCTTGCCAGGCATGTCTCTGAAAGCAGGGACCCACTGTTCCTTGCCCTTGTCAACCTATGGTTGGCCTCTGACAGGTTTTGGCAGATTCTTGACCCCTGAGGAGGCCTTTGGACAGGACAGTGCTGCCACTCCCTCTGCCAAATGACACAATGGGACCCACCCTTCGAGGGCTGGTAGTCAATGATGGGTAAGATGCCAACAGATGGGACAACCTAAGACAGGCATAGTCCATTATGCTGGGTGACCCTTGAGGTGGGGACAACAGTGCCA
>NW_008352267.1:1831596-1885868 GCF_000622305.1 Nannospalax galili | reverse complement strand
TGCTATTAAGGAAGCTCACCATCTTGAGGGAGGGGGCTCTTGATACAATGACCCCCTGAGCCATTGTACTTTGCCTTTATTTATCTGGACTGATATCAATATGCTATATACCTCACCTTTAAAAATAAAAAAAGGGGGGCATTGTGGGAGATAGGCTTGAGTCTAGGGTGATATTGCAACTGTCAGGGTCCAGGAATCCTGGCTCTGTAATCTGAAACCCATTATGCTAATGAGACATCATACCCTCTATTCTGTGATAGGATATTAAGTCTGTTATGCTAATAGGATGCGTACTTGCTGTACTGTGATAGGATGCTAAATCTGTTATGCTAATGAAGTATCCTACTTGCTGTGCTGTGATTGGACCACTACCCCTATATAAGCTTGTGCCTTCCTGCAATAAAGCAGACCTGTGTCACTGAACCTGGTCTCCTTTCTCTGAATGTGGCTCTGCTGACACAGTCTCCTCAACAGCCCTGCGGTCCGGGACTGGGCAGAAGTGGCGATGACTGGAGGCAGCACAGGGCAAGCAGAAGAGCAGCCTCAGCCCAGGGTGAGTGGAGGAGCAGCCTTGACACCCATGAGAACAAAGGGGTGGCACCCATGAGAACGGAGGAGCAGCCACCACTGGCAGTGCCCACACCCATTGACCATAATTAAAGGATATGGTAACACCAAAAGTTACCCTGAGGAATCTCCTGCATTCCAGATATAATCTTCATTACCTCCATTGTGGAGAATCAGTCCAATTTCCACATGGTAGTCTGGGTCAATTGTGGGGACCTAAAGGCCCCACCTTGCATAGGTCCTAAAGGAAATTACTGGGGGTGTGGCCTGGCTTGCTTTGAAAGTCTAAAGAAGACTTCTGCACTGCTGAGGAGTGCATGATCAGCTAGTGACCATCCTTAAGATACACCCTCAGGAGGGGAGGGGGGATTTCCAGGTGCCTTTATGAGCTCTGTAACACCTGTAATAAGTGAGTCCCTGCTTGACTAGACTCCCCATTGCATCTGAGTGCCCCCGGAACTGGGGGTGGCATGGGCTGGTGAATGGTGTGCTTACTCATCCCCAATCATCACTGTGCCGGGGATCGCTGGCTCGAAACCTCGGCAGTCAATCACCCCTCCTAATACTGTTATTCCTTTCTTAGCCTGCTGACTTAAGGGCATCAGAAGCCCAAGAAGCGTTTAAGGGGAAGACTTATCTTCCAGTTCAATAGAATGTTTCTTGTCTCTCCTGGCAGAAGCACTCCCTCAACTGGAACCAAAACATCCAAGCCAGGAGAGTGCAAAGTCAAGGGTATAGAAAGCAGAAATTTTCCTAGTGGGTCACCAGGGGTGATAGTGAGTGGAATCATTCACACTTCCACCCGTTGATTCCTGGACCCATGAATCCTAGCTATAGGAGATAATGTACCATATATTGGATGCTGATTCAATGCATACACTGCTTTCTGGAGGACTCTGCCCCAGCCATCTAGGCTAATGCCACTGAATTGGCACTGTAACTGTGTCTTTAAGAGACCATTCCATCATTTTATCAAGCCAGCTGCATCAGGGTGGTGGGGAATACTGTAAGAAGGTGGATTCCATTACCATGGGTCCACTGTTGTACTTCTTTGGCTGTGAAGTGAGGTCCCTGGTCAGAAGAGTTGCTGTGTGGAATACCATTATGGTGGATAAGGCATTCCGTAAGTCCCTGGATAGTAGTTTTGGCAAAAGAATTATGTGCAGGAAAGGCAAATCCATAACCAGAATAAGTGTTTATTCCTGTAAGGACAAAATGTTGTCCCCTCCAAGATGGAAGTGGTCCAATATATTCAACCTGCCACCAGGTTTCGGGTTGGTTGCCACAGGGAACAGTGCCATATCAGGGCTCAGTGTTGGTCTCTGCTGTTGGCAGATCTGGAACTCAGCAGCAGCTGTAGCCAGGTCAGATTTTGTGAGTTGGAATCCATGCTGTTGAGCCCAAGCATAACCTCCATCTCTGCCATCATGGCCACTGTATTAATGGGCCCAGTGAGCAATGACAGGGATAGCCAAAGAAAGAGGCTGACAATCCACAGAGTGGGATATCTGATCTACTTGATTATTGAACTCATTTTCTGCTGAAGCCACTTTTTGATGAGAATTTACATGAGATGCAAGTATGTTCACATCCTCTGCCCATTTGTAGAGATCTATCCACATACTTCATCCCCAAATGTCTTTCTCACCAATTTTCCAATCATGCTCCTTCCAAGTCTCTGACCATCCAGCCAAACCATTGGCTAAAGCCCTTGAATCAGTATAAAATCGCACTTCTGGCCATTTCTCCTTCCAACAAAATGCACGACCATGTGCACTGCCCCAAGTTCTATGAACTGTGAGGACTTTACTTCCCCCGTGTCCTCAGGGTTGTTCCTGAAATTGGCTGCAATGTCACAGCTGTCCAATTCTGAGTAGTGCCTGCTTAGCAGGCAAACCATCTGTAAACCAAGCCCTAGTCTTCTTTTCCTCAGTCAACCAATCATAGAGCACACCCCATGAAGCCATAGGTGCATGCTTGAGAACAGGAGGAATCTTAACAGAAGTAGCAACCATAGGCATTTGGGAAACTCTTCATGTAACTTGCTTGTGCCTTAGAGGCCTGCTCAAGCCTGATCACATATATGCCACTTCCATTTGATAATGGACTGTTGCTGTGCATGGCTTACTTTATGACTTCGGGGGTCAGATAACACCTAGCTCAGGATGGGCAGCTCTGGTTGCATGGTGACTTGGTGGCCCATTGTCAAACGTTCAGTTTCCACTAAGGCCCAATAGTAGGCTAAGAGCTGTCTCTCAAAGGGAGAATAGTTGTCCACAGATGAAGGCAAAGCCTTACTCCAAAATCCCAATGGCCTCTGCTGTGATTCCTCTATGGGGTCCTTCAAGAGACTCCAAACAGCATCTTTATCTTCCACTGATACCTCAAGCACCATTGGGTCTTCTGGATCATGTGTCCCAAGGGGTAGAGCAGCTTGTACAGCAGCATGGACCTGTTGAAGGGCCCTTTCCTGTTCCAGGTCCCACTCAAAGCTAGCTGCCTTCTGAGTTACTTGATATATGGGTGCTAGTAACACACCCAGATGAGGAATGTGCTGCCTCCAGAATCCAAACATGCCCACCAAGACTTGTGCTTCTTTCTTAGTGGAGGGAGGGGCCAAATGCAACAACTTTTTCTTCACCTTAAAAGGAATGTCTCTGCATGCTCCACACCACTGAACTAGAAATTTCACTGAGGTAGAAGGCCCTGGAATTTTGGTTGGATTTATTTCCCATCCTCTCATGCACATATGCTTAACCTACCTACAAGTCCAGACTGTCTGCTACCACCTGATCACTGGATCCAATCAGCATAACATCATCAATATAGTGGACCAGTGTCAAATTTGTTGAAGAGTCAGGTAATCAAGATCCCTTCCAACCAAGTTATCGCACAATGCTGGAGAGTTATTATACACTGGAGGCAGGACATTAAGGTATACTGTTGGCCTTGCCACCTGAAAGAAAATTGCTTTTGATAGTCCTTATGAACTGGTATTGAGAACAAAGCATTTGCCAAATCAACAGCTGCATATCAGGTACCATAAGACATATTAATGTGCTTGAGTAAGGAAACCACATCTGGTACAGCAGCTGCAACTGGAGACACTACTTGATTAAGTTTTTGATAGTCAACTATCATTCTCTATGACCCATCTGTCTTCTGCACAGGCCAAATAGGAAAGTTAAAGGGAAATGTGTTGGGAACCACTACCCCTGCAATTTCAATTCCTTAATGGTAGCACTAATTTCTGAAATCCCTCCAGGGATGGGATAATGTTTTTGGCTCACTATTTTCCCTGGCAGAGGTAAGTCCAGTGGTTTCCATTTGGCATTCCAACCAAAATAGCCCTCACTCCCCAGGTCAGGGAACCAATGTGGGGATTCTGCCAATTCCTAAGTATATCTATCCCAATTATACATTCTGGTATTGGGGAAATAACCACAGGGTGAGATCAGGGACCCACTGTCGGTCGGACTTCAGCCAAAACTCCATTTATCACCTGACTTCCATAAGCCCCTACTTTAACTGGAGGGATACAATGCTTTTTAGGATCTCCCAGAATCAATGTCAACTCAGAACTAGTATCCAATAGGCCATGGAAAGTCTGATTATTCCCTTTCCCACAATGTACAGTTACTCTAGTAAAAGTCCCCAGGTCCTTCTGGGGAAGGATGGGAGAGAGGTGAACAGCATAACTCTTTGGTACTGTGACAAAGTCCTTCCTCAAGGGCACCCAGTCTTCCCTTCATTCAAGGGGTTCTGGGTCTGTAAACTGTCTCAATCTAGAAATTGGTTGACTGAGCGAGATCCTCTATGGCTATGATCCAATACTGACTTCCTTTCATTTGTCCTCGAGCATTTCTGCTTATACAGATCAAATAAAAACTTAGTAAGCTTCTTATGTATGTGGTCCCTGGAGACACCATGATTGATTAGCCAGTACCACAGGTCCATTCGAGTTTTGTTTTGCCTTTGCTGCCCATTAAGATAAGTATACTCACCTTGCCTTTGGTAATTCAATATTGCCACCTGAACCCCTACTCCGAGGTCCTGTTACACCTATTATATTTACATTTAATTTATGCAATTGAGCAACAGTATCTCCAACTGTCAGATTCATCATAAGGAAAAGAGCCAAAACAAAGCTCTTCAGAAGTTCTGGTGTCTCTCTCAGTACTTTCCATTTTATAATATCAGTAAAAGGCATGTCCTCTGGGCCCTCCCATTGTGGAGGATTTGGTGTCGCACTCTGAATCCACTAGAGCATACCAATTTGCCTGAACTTTACAATCCCTTCATCAACACTAAGCCAAGGGATATCAGTTATGTCCAGCTCTCTGTCAGTAGGCCATCCTTTGATAAATACCTCAGCCAACCAATCAAGAACTTTTAAAACCATTTTTAACTGCATGAGGTTCCATATTAAACCTAGAATCTTTAGTGAGGGGGCCCATGTCAATAAATTCAGCCTGATCCAATATTATATTCCTTCGACCATTATCCCATACCCTTAAAATCAATTCCCAGACATATTCATTAGACTTCTGCTTGAAAGAAATAGCAAATTCACTGAGTTCTTTAGTGGTGTAGTGTACCTCCTTATGGACTACACTTTCTATCTCTCTTCTTGGGGCCTGCTTAGCTTTGAGTCTTGTTATAGGTCTAGAGGCAACAATAACTGGGCCCTGAGAGACATCAGCTTCTTTTTTGCTGAATGGGATTAGCTTTCTCAATGGGATTAGTTGCCTCAGGCAAGGGTGGGGAGGTTGGGCTGATGAGGGTGGGGAGATTAATTCCTCAGGTTAATCAAATTCCTCAGTGTCTAAGGATTCAAGATCCTCAGCCTCCTCAGGTTTCTGCCACACATCTCCATTCCACTTGTCTGGATTCTAATCTTTCCCTACCAATGCCCTCACCTTTACTACTGACATCCTTTGAGGCTGGGAATTAAATTTGTATTGTAGATCAGCCAAATGTATAATAATGGCTCCAGCTTGATTTTCTGCAGCTTTAGCTTTCTGGCTGCTGGAGAGAAGATTCTCTTCCAGGGCACACTTGGAAACAATTAAACTGTTGATTCGAATCTGGAGCTTGTCAATTTTATCATTAAGTTCATTGTTTATCCTCATCACTTTATCCAGAGATGCTGGAAGTAACCAGCCAGCATCATTATTTTTCTTGTTTTTCCACAAATTGTCAAATGTTTTATGTATAGAGTCACTAAATTTCTTGCTCTTCACAAGAGGTGAGTTAAGAGATTCAAATGGGTCTATCTCCATAATTGTTTCAAATAGTCTGTCCCACGAATTTTCAGTACTCTCCATGCTATTTGAAGACTCTGACTTGGAGAGTCTGCTCCAAATACCAACAAGCCCCTTGAAGAAATTCATCCTTTCAATTCTGTTTCTCTAGAACCACTCCTGGCACCACAATCTGTATTAGTCATGGTTCTCCAAAGAAACAGAAGTGGTAGAATGAATATATATGTATAGAAATTTATCAGCTTAGCTCACAGGGTGGAGTCAAAGTAGTTCAACAATGGCTGCACCACACTGGTAAGGCTGAGAATCTGTAGTCGCTCAGCCCACAAGGCTAGATGTCTCAGTAGTCCCAATCTGGCACTGAAGGTCTGATAAATTCCAAAAGATCAGCTAGTCTTCAGTCTACAGCAGCAAGATGAACTCACAAGTGAGAGAAGGCAAGCGCAAGAAGCCTGGCATTCTCCTCTGCCTTGGCCTTTTATGAGTGCTGCCATCAGAAGGTAGCACCCATATTTTGGGTGTGTCTTCCAGTTTCAGATGATCTAATTAAGGGGATCTCTCTATTTCAGTTAATCCCTAATCCCATCAAGTTGACACCCAGGATTGGCCATCACACTGAGTGTTTCACTTCCTTTTTCATTTTAGCCTGGGTAGTCTTCAATATTTCTAACTCTTTTCTGAATTCATTCAGAAATTTATCCCTATCTTCCTTCAGTTCATTTATTTCTTTGTGTGTTCTTTATCATGTTTATAATTGTTCTTTTGAGTTACATGTCCTGCATTTTCTCTAGGGAATTCTTATTGTATGCCCCCAGAGACTATTGGTATTTGGTGGGGATATGTTATTTTGGTTTTTCATATTGTTTTTTCTCTGGGACTTTGACATGTGAGATTCTTTTATAGTTTCTCCTTCTTGTGTGAGACTCAAGCCTTCAAGTGTAGGTCTGCTTCTTTTTGTAATCTTGATGGGACTCTGTGGTTTACTTGCTGGACATGAAAAGATTGTTGGTTTAGGCTTCTAGCTCTCTTTTGATTTTATATTGGAGTGGCCAAATTGCTTTCAACTTCAGGAATTCCCACAGAGGCCCACATCAGATGAGGATCAGATGCTCTCAGGCTTTATCTTCAGGTCTGGATCCCTCCAGGAAAGATTTCCTCAGTAATTTAGAGGCTAGACTGACCTGGAAGCAGGGACCAGGAAAATGCTGGTCTCAGACAGCTGGTGGAGTTGCCACCCAGGAAAGCAGAGGGAGGTGAGGGCAGGACCAGGCTCAGAGGGTTCCTGGGGACCTTCTGAAGGAAAACTGGTCTGGATGCAAAGGATCAGGAAGCAATTATAGCTCTGAGTCCAGCCGGTCAGCCCCAGTGTCTAGGGTGATAAGACAAGAAATGGGCCAGTACCCAGGCTAGGAGGAGAGATGGCGGGGTGAGACTGAGGGAGCCAGTGCTAGGTGGGCACTGCTGGACAGCTGGACTTATGCATGAGAGAGGCTGACGGGTTGTGCAGGTGTGGTGGGCGCCTCTGGATCTACCCAGGGGAAAGGTTGGTTTGCCCTGCAGCCCAGGGAAGGGAGGGGGGTGATGGAGGGACCAGGCCCAGTGGGTTCCTGGGGACAGTGAGAAGGAACTGCGTTAGTCTGGATGCAAAGGATCAGGAAGCAGTGGTGTTTACTGGCCTAGAGGTCAGCCCCAGTGTCTGGGGTGCCAAGACAAGAAATGGGCCAGTACCTAGGCTAGGAGGAGAGATGGGGTGGGGGAGCTGGGAGGGTGAATGATGCTCAGGAAGCCAAGGCCAGTGGGCTCCACTGGGCTCACCCAGGAGAGAGGATGCCAGGCTGTGCAACCCAGGGAAGCAAAGGGAGGTGAGAAATGATAGTTTATGTGTTCCTCCAATTCTCATTCACAAAAGCTGGGATGATGCCTCATCTTGGTTGTCATCTTGACTGAATCTGGAATCAACTAAAATGAAAAACACTGTATACTGCAGTAAGGGATGTTCTTGATTTTATTATTTGACATAGGAAGACCCACCTTAAATATGGACAGAATCTTTTGGTAACAACCTAGATAAAGGGACTTTCGAGAAGAACATTTTGCTTTTTACCTGTTTACCTCTACTCTCGTTGGCAAGTTAATAAATCCTATTGCTTTGGCCTTCTCAACAGATATTACTATATTATTTACAACCAGGTTCTTCAAGCGTTCAGTATAGACTGAATATCAGTTGAATAATCAATTTAAGACATGTCAAATTTATACAAGTCTTGAAATTAAACATTTTTAGGGAAATATAGGAAAAGCATCCTAATCCATGGACAAAAGCAAGGGCTTTCTGAAAACATTCTAATTGCTCAGGAAATAATGACAAGGAATTTGCAATAGATTCTTTTTTAAAAAAATATTTTTTTTAAATTTGTTATTTTCTTTAATTAATTTTTAATTTTTACAAAAACTTTATTGAGAATTTCATACATGTTTATAAGGTGTTTTGATCAAATCCGTGCCCACTCCCTCCCCTCCAACATTTCTCCCTCTTAAGACGTAACCTTAAAATCTTTTAAGGATTAAATAAAAGCTCTCAAATACTTTTAACATTTTTGCCCTTGGAACAGAATATGTTGCTAAGAGGCCCAAAGACATTTTGACTTGTAGCCAAGAAACTGGCTACATTTCTTTGGGGTCTTTTTACCCTAACTGCTTAGCCAATTCCTACCTTCTATTTTTATCATGCCATCCTCTGAAGGGGTTACCCAAATTGCCAGTAGGGAATAGGGACGTCAACCGCTCTGGCTCCTTCCATGCTGAACAGGGAAGCAGCAATCGGAGTACCCCTTCAGTGAGTCTATCTAAAAGACTCCAAAATTGCATAAATTTTGTCTCTAAGGGAAGAAGAAATTCCTTGAATCATGAATGGGAGATGTGAAGGAGAAGTAAAGGCAAGAGTAATTAACATTACAAGTTCTAGACAAGGAACTAGAAAAAAGTCAGAACAGGGCAATTTTCAAATGTTCATATGAGAGTTCATTGGTGTTTCTTGACAAGGGTTTCCAAAGGCATCCCTCTATTGGGTTCTTCCTCATTTTTCTTTTGTCTTCGAAGGCTGGACTAGTTCACTGGGAAGAGTAACTGGATATTCAGGTGAGGGTCTAGTCACCCTGCTTGGTATAGTCACAACTGGGCTTGTTGATGGTTGTGCTCATTCATTGAAGGAGTGCCAAGCAGCGTCATTGGACCCTCACCTGAATTATTTATTATTTTTTATTTTATGTGTATTCATATATTGCCTGCATGTAGGTAAGTGCATCAGCGTTGTGCAATGCCTGTGGAGGACAGAAGAGGCTGTTGGATCCCCTGGAACTGGAGTTATGGACAGTTTTCAGCTGCCATGTGGGTGCTGGGATATGAGCCCAGGTCTTCTGCAAGAACAGCTAGAGTTCTTAACCACTAAGCCATCTCTCCTGGCCCCTGCAATGGATCCTTATGATATTAAAATATTCTTGCACAAAAAAAGACACAAATAAATGGAGTAAAGGAAATGTCAAAAGAAAGAATAAAATATTTGGTCACTCCATAATTCTGAGAGGGGACTGATATCAAGGAAACATAAATAATTCAAATAACTAAGTGATATCAGTATGACTATATAATTCAGCTAATTGGACTTACAGTTCTCAAAAGAAGAAATGAAAAATTGTCAATAAAACTCATGAAAATATATTCCTCACTATCTTTAGCCATTTTGATGATTAATATTGTCAACGTGTCAGACTCTAGAGTAATATAGGAGACAAACATCTATTGACATCTCAGCAATTATTTAGAATATATTAGCTAATAGGGGAATACACACCTTAAATGTTGGTCGCCTTACTTCATTAATTGGGGTCCTGTGTGAAAAAGGAGCAAGGTATTTGGCCACAAGCATTCATCCATCTCTTTGTTTCTTCTATGGATGCAAAATGACCAACTCTCTTAGGTTCCTGTCGGGATGACTTTGTGCAATGATGGACTGAACTCCAGAAATACAAGATAGAGCATTTCCTTCCTTATGTTTGTTCTGTCAGTGCAGTTTATCACAGCAACAAAACTATTATCTAATTAAAACTATATTGAGATACCATGTCACACCAATGAGAATGGCTATCATCAAGAAAACAGATTTCCTCAAATGTTGAGTTTAAGAATAAAGAATGATCCTTATATGCTGTTGAAAAGAGTATAAACTTGTACCCTTGAGAAAGTCGGTATGGAGATTTTTTTTTAAAATCTCCAAAGAATTTTGATATGCCCCAAGTATAGTATGGCTGTGAATATACCCAAAGAATATGTTCATCTTTCTAGGACATATGCACATCCATATTTATTGTAGCAATATTTACAACAGATAAGGTATGTTACAAGCCTAGATAACCACAGATATAAAGATAAAGGAACTATGGTAAATATATATTGTTCAATCATTAAAATAATAAATTTATGCTACTTTCAAGAAACTTTATGAATCTATAAATGATTTTTAATCAAAGTAAGCCCAACTCAGAAAAAAATATCTCATTTTCTGTCATATTCAGTCTCTTCTTTCTTTTATATATGTGTTATATGACGTCAATGCTATGTATTGTGGGGAGGATTGGGATAGCAAGACAGGGGAGAGTGTTCGTGGAGTGAAAGGCATGTGATTATTAGCACAGCACAATATTTTATAACTATGAAACATCATAATTATTTACTAAGAACTAAACAACCACTAGAGAAAATTTTGTCTACCAGGAAATTGTACATTGATTAATGTTTGTATTAATAAAGATGGATTGCAATTTCAAGCACTTTTCCTTATGCAGTTAGGGGAACTTTTTAATAAAATGAGAGAGAGAGAGAGAGAGAGAGAGAGAGAGAGAGAATGAGAGATGCACAGACCAGACTCACACAGAATGAAGTTCATGGGATGAGAAGACTGAAACTGGAAAGGTCATGTACAAGGGAGTACAACGACAACCAGCTAGCAAGAAGGAAAAGCTGTAGGAGTTCAGGAAGGAGTCTTGTTGAGAGGAATGAAGTCCTACTGACAACTTGTAATGCACTTGTAGGACCCAAAACCTGGAGAAAATTTGCTTTTCCTCTTTTTAAATGTCATTTTTGAATAAGCTCTTATGCCCTGAAATAAAATATAGAATTTTAACATTTGTAGCATAACTGTATTTCATGTAAAATGGTCAAATCTGTCCTGATGCTAATTATTAGAAAATTTAGACTCTGTGGTAATTATATTTTCTTCTTAAATTTGGTTTGTACAGGTAAGTAGTCTAGGATGATAAATCAAGTAAATTTTCTTGCCCAACTCCACTCTGTTCCCTATGTGCCTTGGATCTCAGCAGGACCCAATCTTCTGCCTCAGATCTGTGGGTTAGCTTCACACCACTGCAAAATTCCCTGGCTCGCCAGAGCAGTGACACAGACTTGCCCAGCCAGGATTCTGGTGTGTCTGATCCTGCCCATTGCACTTGTATTCCATTCCTCTTGCCCACCCCTACCCTGTTCCCTGCCAGCATTGGACCCAGGCAGGCCACAATTCCTTTGCCTCAGATACTTGGACAACCATCCTAACCCTTACTAGCTGAACTCCCTAGCATAAACTTTACTGTCTCATATCTGTCTGATACACCTGTCCTAACCCTTACTAGCTGAACTCCCTAGCATAAACTTTACTGTCTCATATCTGTCTGATACAAAGCAGTCCTCCTACTTACCTGACCAGCATATCTACTACCCTGTCCCAATATATACCTAGAACAGTTCACTATCTTGGAAGAACATGAAAAACACGTGAATTTATTTTCCATACCTGAATCAAAAGCAAGTAAGCTACATAATCAATATAAGCAACCAAAATTAAGTTAAACAAAAGCAGAATGGAAGTTCCTACTGGACACATAACCAACAAAGAACATCTGTTTTCCAAAGCAGCAGGACAAAAACAGAAATAATATGAAAAACCAAGAGAATATTTCTCCAACAAAATAAACATGATCAAATCATAAACATGATCAAAGAACTTAAGGAAAACACAGACAGATAACTCAAAGAACTGAAAGAGGAAAGTTATAAACCTGTGATGGAAGACCAGGAATATACAAATACATGGCTTAAGAAAATATATAAAAAAATCAATGTCTTGAAAAATGAATTCACAAAAGAGATTGAAATAGTGAAGAAAACCTAAGTGGAAATGAACATGAGATTGAAAACCTCAATAAATCAATTAGAAACAACAGGATAAAGCCTCACAAATTGAATGAATGAAACAGAAAACAGAATATCAAGGGGTATATATTTTCCCTCATTTACAGATAATAGCATTAATCCTCTATATGCTTATATATGTATGTGTGTGTGTGTGTGTGTGTGTGTGTGTGTGTGTGTGTGTGTGTAGATATAACCCAGGAGCCAGGAAAATGGAAAGGATACACCGAGGTAAAAGAAATGAAGAAACCTGAAAGAAGCGGATAAGAGGGAACAAATTTTACCAGGGGAAACATGGATCAAGTGGGAGTGTTTCCAGGAAGAAGACTGAGGAACATGCAAGAGTCCAAGTTGTTTGAGGGAAGGAAGGAATTCAGGGGAGGGGGAACGGTGGGAGGCAGTAATTACTGGGGGGATTATGGGCATAATGGCCACATTGGGACTGGGGAGGGAGTAGCGAGGCTAGATGAGAAGAATAAGAATAGAAATGAATGAATCTTGGGGGCTTAAAAAACTCAGAGGGAAATGTGATGTCCCAGAAACCCCATGAGAAATTCCCCATATACTGTCTTAACGTTAGTGCATATGTATAACTGTGAACTGCTTGGCAAGGAACACAGTTCCAGAAAGAAGAGACCTCCCTTTGAATGTTTGGAGAGAGTGGTCTGGTAACTCCAAAAATGAAACAGTCTTTTACAAAACATCTTGGTTATCTCCCAAAACTTGTAGTTAAAACCCTACTGCTGAAGACAGGACATGTTTCAGGTATAATACTTAGAGCAATGGAGCTGAAACTGACCTGGAGGTCTTCTATCCAAAGTTTGGCTATTATAATGCTAGATGATAATTTACAAACTGTCAAGGGAGAAAACCAGTTGATAATCCAACCCAGCTTTAAACCCTAATAACCATAATGACCAGCACAACAAATGACCTCTTTTGTTGCAGTAGTGACTCAATTATCTGGTGGGCAATGAATAGCTATCTAATTTGACTTAAAGCCCTCTCAGTGGGATGGAACTCATTGTTGGCACTATAAACCCAGCCAAATAAACTTTGCAGGAGAGAATATAGATCCTAGAGAAAACCCTATCTTTTCCATATTTCTACAAAAATGAAATTTCTTACCATATGCTAAATCGTGATACTTATATTTACAGACAACTATATTGTACACTACTCATCATAGAAACTTCTTTTTTCAATACATGGATGCTACTGTAGAAATCTACAACTGCTAAGACACAGAGAATATATGCCTGAGAGATGCCAATGATTAGATGACATATTCACAGCTGAGCCTCTACATCCAAGGCTTATGGAATATAGCAGAACAATGGGTAGAAAGAAAACGAATGCATCCCTGAACTCTCACCAGCAAAGCTTCCACAACAGAGAGTTATGCACCCAGAAGGCCACAACTGGGCAAGCTTTAAAGAATAAGAGACTGCAGATTGTGAATATTGGGATGGGATTTCTAGCTTGAATTTCACCCACCCAGGACTGAGGGACTATTGAAGAAGAGGCAGTGGAAATACTGCAAGAGCCAGGGCACCTTCATCAACACAAGGAAGGAAAGTCCTTCAGGCCACTGGAAGCCTGCACATGCAAGCTTGTGAGTTATCATGAGTCCCATGCTTGAAGTCACAGTTGCATGTGCAGGCTTCCATACCTTATGTATTTCACCACACTTATTAAGTCCCATCCCCTCAAGCATCTGTCAGCAGATGTCCTTCAGTGTAAATTTGTCCACAAGAGTTTAGTCAGCCCATCTAGAGGTTGTCTGTAAGGCATACTCTCCCACATCTACCATCAATCCATCTCCACCTAGGGCTGGCCCACAACTCATTTCTCTCCTCTCCTCTGGTGGAATACATAAGGTGTGTTGGTGGGATGGGGGGCTTGTTTGGGGGTGGGGTCCTATAATTGAATTGAGATCTGTTGTATGCAACTTTAAAACCTCAATAAAAATTAAAATAAAACTCAAGTAAATGATTTCTATGATATGCTAATAATGTTATTTGGGATTAAGAATTAGTAATATTTTTAAGAAACAATCAATTTCCAGTAAATAAAAAATTATGGAAATCAATTTGATATTTTTTCTGTGAATAATCAACATAGAAAAAAAGATCTCTCTTAAATTTTTATGGCATTCTTAACAAGAGAAGGGAGGATACATAATTTTTATGTCTATTTTATGTTTATTTTCATGTCTAATTTAGCAAATCCCCTGTTGTAATAGGTGACATATTTGCAGTAGAACCTGTACAGTTAAGGCTCATGGAACATGTCAGAATATGGAGTAGGAAGAGGATGAATGCACCCTCAACTCTCACCACTGAGGCTTCCTTGTACATCAGAGTGAAAAGCACACAGAAGGCCATAATTGACTATGTTTTGGAGATTAACAGACTGTAGAGTATAGGATGGGACTCCTATATGGAACCACACCTACCCATGACTCAGGGACCATTTCAGAAGAGGAGGCAGAAAGATTGTAAGAACCAGGGCTATTTCATAAACACAGGAAGGTGGAGGCTTCCAGTCCACTGGAGACTTGCTCATGTGAGCCTTTGGCAGCCATGGTATCCAGCACATTACCCCATGAGGTCAGCTCAATTAAACAAGGGCCCCAAGGGTAGGTGAGAAATAGGTGGCAGGTCAGCACTAGATTGAGAACTACTTGAGACTGACTGCTGCTGGGTGAAGGGGAATATGACTTACATATAACCACAGAATGGGTTGACTCATCTCCAGTGGATGCAATTACACTGAAGGACATTTGGATACAAAGTCCTGAATGAATAGAACTGTGCATGTGTGGCAGAGTGCATGGGGTTCGGTATGGGGGTGGGGGTAGGCATGGATGGGGAGGGGGGTCTGGATTTGAGTGGGAAATGTATGAACTCTAAAAAGCTTAATTAAAAAAGTTTTAAAGAAAACAAGCTGAACACAAGCCACAGGAAACAAGTAACTACAGTACCTGCTTCTAGTTTCCTGCCCTGAGATCCAGTCCGGGTTCCCACCATGATGAACCGTAAGCTGTAAGGTGAAATCAACCCTTTCCATCCATGCCTCTCCAAAAGAATTACCTCATTATCTGAAGTTAATAATAGGTACTAAAACATTTTTCTAAGTTATATAACCTTACACCATAAAATTCATCCACAGAGTTATCTATTATTCTTCAAAATATTCTAATGGAAAGATATTTATGTTATATAATAAGAACTGCTGAACATAAAATAATTATGCTAAGAATGGGAGATACCTAAGGAGCACACTGGAAAAATGAAATATTTATGTGGTTCTACTGCATCAAAAACTTTAACATTACCAAAAGGACTATATGAACTTGAGCCAAAAAACCTGATATTTTAATGCATTGAGATAGTAGGTATGATTTTTGAATTGAGAATAACTTTGTTGGTGTAGATTAATGGTTTAAATGTAGTTGACATGTGTTTCCCTCTATTGTTAGCATTTTTCTGGTTATATAATTTTATTATCAACATTTTATTATAACTACGTGTCAATCACTTCTCATTTAGTTACAAAAAGGCATAAATACATAGGTCTCATAATTAACTTTATCTCTACTATTTTTTCTCTGAATGTATTCACACTGAATTAGTTGACTTGAAATAGGGCATTTCAACAGATTGAAAATATATTTCCCCACAGATCATTTCAAGATTTAGCTCAATAAAATAATAGTGAGAGGTAAATACTGTTACATTAGAAATAATAATTTTCTCTCCTTTGGCTCTTTGTTAAGTGTTGCCCATTAGCTTATATTCAGGGTCTACCAAATAACTAAACATTCAGTTACGTGGAGTACAGACATTTTTCTTGCTTCAGTGTTGTGTTCATTTTTCCACTCATGTCAAACTGTGAAATGTTTATATATCTGATCTTTCTGGTATTCTTTGCAAGTGGCACATCACTTAGCCATAGATAATGTCAACAGCTGTCTAATATTCTAGAAAACATGAAGGAAGACTGCAGGATTAAAGACAGAAATGACAATCTTTCTGGATACCTAAATGCTAAATTAGTCTCTTACTGTGTTAGAGAATAATTTAAGAGACTTTACAAAAGGCATCTTAAACTATAAGGCAACAAAACTAAAGCATAGTGCTACTGAGACCTTATTTACCCTAACCATACTAAGTGATATGGTTATTTTCTTGTTTTATTTAAAGCACGCCTTCCTTATTAAAGGTATATTGATTCTTTTTTTAAATTTTTTAAATCATTTATTTCAGATTATCAGAACCGTTATGGTTCATGATAAGCTCTTTTGAACTTTTCACATTAGATCTGTACTTTAGCACCATGAGCCTTGTGGAGTACAGATGATTCTGTGAGTAAACACAATTTTAAGAGCTGAGAACAAGCTGACATTGTAAAACTTGCATAAGTAAATTCGGATTACTCAATGTGAAATGAGATGCCTTTTCCCTTTTTAAAAAAAATCATTTCTTTAATAACCACATGATTAGAAGAAGCATTTCATTACAGCATTAACATATTCACAACAATTTCCGAAGCAAAGATACATCTTTCAAAAGTGGCTATAAATTTTTAGGTTCACATTTGAATTAATACAGTTATACAATATTGAACTTAGTATAAATCATATAAGACACAAAATTAAATGAGGTTTTAACCTTTAAAAAAAAAGATGTCCATTTTATTTTAAAATATACTGCTTCATACAGAAAAACCTCATGTTTTTTTTGTTTTGTTTTGTTTTTTTGGTATTTTTGAGACAGGGTCTCCCTGTAGCCCCAGCTGTCCTGGAACTCACTATGTAGACCAGACTAGCCTTGAACTCACAGATATCCGCCTGACTCTGCCTCCCGAGTGCTGGGATTAAAGGCATGTGCCACCATGCCCAGCTCAAAAACCTCAGTTTTAATGCTACTAACACTTAGATGTTCGCACTTGTATCTCTAATCTCTATATATCTGATTTTACTAGTCATAGTTGGTTATACTCAGATCCTTGGCACCTGAGTATGGATATAGTTATCAGGTAGATTTCAATGGTAATGTTTTTCACCTCTACTAATTAACATAAAACAAATTTTTATGCTTCTTCCTCAAACATCATTTTTTATTTGTTGATTTCTTTGTGTGTATATTATACAGAACATCCCAAACAATCATATTCATCTATATACCCACTTCTGAAATGGCACTCTGTTACTGTCCATTGTGTTTTCTGTGCCCCCAGCCACTCCCCAGTGCTTGCCCATCCACTGAATCTAGTCAGCCTATCTAGAGTTCCTCATTTTAGGAAGATCAGCTCTTCCTCAATTCCCTGAATCTAGTCAGTCTATCTCAAGTTCCTTGTTTTAGGAAGATCAGCTCTTCCTCATCTAGCAGTAATCAGTTGTCAATATACCTTTAGATAAGATTGGGGTCTGCTGTTCATTTTCCTGCTTTTGTGCTGGGTTACTGTCTGGGAGTCTCTTGGGCAACCCTGACCAAAAACTCAAAGGAAGGTTTCTCCTATCTGGCATTGTTTCTTACTCTATAGCTTTTAGCTATACACATACACTCAAAAAATTATATTGATCACTCAACTTTGGTTATACTTTACTTTTGAGTGTTTAAGGCCATACAGTTGTCCCAGATAAGCGAATTTATTTTTACTCTTAAGGTTGTTTGAGATTCTGTTTCTCAGGGGGCACATGGGCTTGGGAGGGGCTCCTTTATTTTTCACCAGTTCCATATATATGAATATAAGTCAAAGGTAATGCTCAACCATGGCTGGCATTGCTTGGAAGCATGGAAGAAATATTTCCTCTGTGTTGACCCTCCTCTTTGTAGACTGGACACTGGTTCAAGTCCATTTGATGGAGTCTCCGTGGCCTCCTTGATCAAGAGGACAGGTGACTCACTGCAGTTACAGGATGTTTTGAGAGATGTTCATAGTCTCCTGGAACCTAGTCAGCCTAGGAGGGCAAGGAGCAAAAACTGCCCTTTATGTCCGTCTGTCCAAATTAGTATAGGCTTCATAGTATGGCTGTTAAACATCGAAGGTTATTTCCACCAGTCTTGTACTTTTAATTACCATGTGCCATGTAGGTAAAGCTTGGGGAAAGGCAAAGCATTCTCAGATAAATGTTGCTTAGATATATATTATATTCATTGAGCTAGTTGTATGTGTAATTTCTCAATAGGTTGTACAATTACTATGGTTCCCTCTGATTTCTTTTAAACTAGCAAGACATTATTCATCTCTTGTATTGTCTAACCCTTCCACCATGGTTTCCCCTTTTAAGGTGCCCCCATTTTCCCATTTCTCTCTTAATAATATCCTTCTCCTATGGTCCCATCTCTCTTGAGCTCTTTCTTTCCCTTTATCCCCTAGGTCCTTGTGTACCCTTCCCTCGCCCATCCCCTTAAAATTACCCCATTTTTATCCATATCTCCCTTATGAACACCTGTTTCCTATTGTTCTTCTCTATCAGATTCTTTCTTTACCTTTACCTCCTTGGTTCCTTTTATTATCCTGGTTCTTGTAGTTATGTCTGGATACATAATCATCAGGATTTGGTGCTAGGATCCACATATGAGGAAGAACATACCACGGTGTTTGTTTTTTTTTTTTTTTTCCTGAGTCTGTGTTACTTCACTTGGTATAACAGTTTCTAGTTCTATCCATTTACCTGAAAATTTCATGATTCCATCTTTCTTTACTGCTGAGTAAAGCTACAACGTATATATTAACCAAATTTTCATTATCTACTCATCAGTTGAGGGACACATAAGTTGCTTCCATCGCTTAGCTATTGTGAAAAGAATAGCACCAAGCATGGATGTACAAAATTCTCTGCAATAGCATGAGTTCTTTGGGTATATTCCACGGAGTGGTATAACTGGGTCAAATGGTAAGTTCATTTGTAGTTTTTTAAGAGTTCTCCACACTGCTTTTCATAGGGGTTGAACAAGTTTGCAGCCCCACTAGCAGTGGATGAGTGCTCCCCTTTCCCCATATCCTCTCCAATATTTGGTATCATTTGTTCTCTTGATCTTAGCCAGTCTGAATGGGTTAGGTTGCTATCTTAATTTGGTTTTAATTTGTATTTCCCTAATTAAAAGTGATGTTGAACACTTTTTAAGATACTTTTTAGCCCTCTTTATTTCTTCTTTTGAGAATTCTCTGTTCAGCTCTTTAGCACATCTTTTAATTGGGTTACTTCCATTCTTGATTCCTTTTTTTTTCCAGTTCATTATATATTCTGGATGTTAAACCTCTGCCAGGTAAGTTGCTGGTGAAGATTTTCTTCCATTCTGTGGGTTTTCTCTTCACTTCCTTTGTTGCTTCTTTTGATGTACAGAAGCTTCTTAGTTTAATGAGGTCCCATTTGTTAGATTCTTGACCATGTTACCTGAGCAAATTAGAAAATCCTTTCCTACACCTATACCTTGGAGGTTATTGCCAATGTTTTCTTCTAACAGTTTCAGAGTTTCAGGCTTCACATTGAGGCCTTTGATCCATTTGGAGTTGTCTTTTGGCAAGGTGAAAGATAGGGGTTTAGTTTCATTTTCTACAGGTGGAGATCCAGTTCTACCAGCACCATTTGCTGAAGATGCTGTCTTCTCTCCAGTAAATGTTCTTGGCCCCTTTGTTAAATATCAATGTAGCTGAAATTGCATGTACTCTTATTTGGGTCTTCAACTTTCTTCCATTGATCTATGGGTCTATTTTTGTTCCAGTACCATGTTGTTTTTAATGACTGTAGCTCTGTAATACGGTTTAATACCTGGTATAGTAATCCCCCCAGCATTGCTATTAGTGCTCAGGGTTGCTTTGGCTATCCAAGGTCTTCTGTGCTTCCACATGCAACTTAGGATGATTTTTTACACTTCTGTGGAAAATGTCATGGGAATTTTGATTGGCATTGCATTGAATCTATAAATGGCTTTTGGTAGGATGATCAATTTCACAATATTAATTTTTCCAATCCATGAGGATGGGAGGTCCTTCCATGTTCTGATGTGTTCCTCAATCTTTTTCTTTAAAGATTTAGAATTTTCATTGTAGAAGTTTTTAATGTCTTTGCTCAGGTTTATTCGGAGATATTTTATTTTCTTTGCAGTTATTGTGAAGGGGAGTGTTTCCAAGTATTCTTTTACTGATTGCTTGTTATGGGAATATATAAAGGCCACAGTCATTTGTAGATTAAATTTTAACCTTCCACTTTACTGAACATGTTAATAATTTCTAGGGGTTTTCTGCTGATATTTTTGGCATCACTTAGATATAATATCATATCGTGTGCAAAAAGGGATAAATTGATACCTTCATTACAATTACTACTCCTTTAATTTTCTTCTCCTGTCTTATTGCTCTTGCAAAAGTTTTAAGCACTATGATAAAGAGGAGTGGAGATAGTAGACAGTCTTGTCTGTTCCTGATTTCAATGGGAATGCTTCCAATTTTTTCCATTTAGAATGATGTTGGCTGTGGGTTTGTTGTATATGGCTTTAATTATATTGAGGTGTTTTTCCTCCAGTCCAATTCCATCTAGGATTTTGAACATAAATGCATGTTGAATTTTTGTCAAAGGCCTTCTCTGCATCTATTAAGATGACCATGTGGTTATTGTTTTAGCCAATGTATATGATTTATAATATTTTTTGACTTACATATATTGGAATAAAGCCAACTTGATCATGGTGGATGATGTTTTTGATGTGTGCCTATATGCGGTTTGCAAGTATTTTGTTGAGAATTTTTGCATCTATGTTCACTAAGGATATGCATCTATAGTTTTTTTTTATTTGTCTTTACCTGGCTTTGGTATTAGAGTGATGCTGGATTCATAGAAGGAATTTGGAATTTCTCCCTATATTTCTGTCTTTTTGAATAAATTAAGTAGTATTGAGTGTACGTCTTCTTTAAATGTCTGGTAGAATTCTGCTATAAATCCACCTTGTCCTGGTCTTTTTTTAGTAGGGGTTTTTGTATGACTCTTTCAATGTCCTAATATGTTATGGGTCTCTTTAAGCTGTTAATCTCTTCTTGGTTTAGTTTTGGTGGTTCCCATGCTTTTAGATACCCATCCACTTCATATAGGTTTTCAAATTTAGTAGCATATAGGTTACAGTGTTCCCTTATATTGTTCTGTATCTTTTTTGTGTCTTTTCTGAGGTTTCACCTTTCATGTCTGATTTGGTTGATATGGACATGCTCTTTCTTTCTTTGGTTAACTGTGCTAGTGGTCTGCAAATCTTGTTTATCTTTTCAAAGAACCAGCTCTTTGATTCATTTGAATCTTTGTATTGTTTCTTTGTTTCTATTTCATTAATTTCTGCTCTGATTTTTGATATTTCTTCTTTTCTACTGTGTTTGGGTTTCATTTTCTATTTCTTTTCAAGTGTCTTGAGTTGCAATGTTAATTCATTTATTTGTGTTCTTTTCTATTTTTAATGTAGGCACTTAGAGCTATAAACCTCCTTCTAAGGACTGCTTTCAATATGTCCCAGACATTTTGTTGTATTGTATTATCCTTTACATTTAGTTCCAGGAATACTTTTATTTCTTTCTTAATTTCTCCTTTACCCATTCATCATTCAAGAGTGTTTTTTTAACCTCCAAGTGTTCACATAGTTGCTGAGGCTTCTTCTGGTGTTGATTTTAAGCTTTACTGCATTGTAGTCTGATTAAATGCATGGAATTATTTCAATCTTTTTGCATTTGTTGACGTTTCTTTTGTGCCTGAGTATATGGTTGATTTTGGAGATATTTCCATGAGGTACTGAATAGAAAGTATATTCTTTGGTGCCTGAGTGGAATATTTGGTAGAAGTCTGTTAGGTCCATTTCATATATGCTATTGTTTATTTCAGATATCTCTCTGTTAATTCTCTGTCCTGTTGACCTATCTAATGGAGACAATGGAGTACTGAAGTCCCCTACTATTAGTGAGTTAGGATTAATCTGGGTCTTAAAGTCCTATAGTACTGTTTTTATGAAGTTAAGTTTACCATAGTTTGGTGAATATATGTTCATGATTGTAATACCTTCTTGGTCAATTTTTCTTTTGATAAGAATGAAGTGGCCTCTTTTATCTCTTCCAATTAGTTTTAGTTTAAAGTCTATTTTGTCAGATATTATAATTGCAATGCCTGCTTTTTCCTTAGTACCATTTGCTTGCTATATTTTTTTATCTTTTCACCTAAGGTTGTGTCTGTCCATGAAAATGAGATGAGTTTCTTGCAGACAATAAAAAGATGGTTTTGTTTCTTAATCCATTTAACTAATCTGTCTTTTGACTGGGGAGTTCAATCCATTTATATGTACACTTATTAATGGAAGATATGTATTTAATCCTGTCACTTTTATTTTTCTTCACATTCTTGCTATAGCTGTATATTTCCACACTTATACTTTCATTGAGTTTCTTTCTGTAACCCCATGGGTATAGTCCTTCCTTTCTTCAGCTCTTTGTATTGTTTCAAGTACTCGCTGGAGTGCTGTTTTTGTGGACATGAATTCTTTCAGCCTTTTTATGGAAGATCTTTCTTTCCTTTTAGACTATAATAGACATTTTCCCAGGGTAAAGTAATCTGGGTTGGTGTCTGTGGTCATTTAGAACTGGGAATACTTTAGTCCAGGCTCTTCTGGCTTTCATGGTTTGCACTGAAAAGTCAGCTCTAATGCTCATGGGTTTTCTTTATATGTGACTTGTTTTTCTTTTGCAGCTTTCAGTATTCTCTCTTTGTTCTTTACATTTAGTATTTTTACTGTGATGTGCCATGAAGAGCCTCTTTCCTGGTCCTGTCTATTTGGTGATCTATATGATTCTTGTATTTGTATGGGCATGTCTTTCTTTAATTTTGGAAAATTTTCTTCTACAATCCTGTTGAAGATCTGCTCCATATCATTATCTTGAGATTCTTCTACTTCCTGTTTGCCTACGATTCATAAATTTGGTCTTTTTATGGTGTCAAACTATTCCTGCATATTCCGTTCTTCTGGTTTTTTTTTTAAAGTTTTTCATTATCTTTGCTCGAATGGTCTAATTTGTCCACTCTATCTTCCAGCCTTGATATTCTGATTTCAATTTCATTCATCCTATTGGTGAGGCTTTCTACTGTCATTTCTGTTTGGCTGAGTGTTTCATTTCCTTAATTTCTGCCTGAGTATTCTTCAATATTTCTAACTCTTTTCTGATTCATTCAGAAGTTTATCTCTATCTTCTTTCAGTTTTTTTATTTCTTTGTGTGTTCTTTAAATTCACTGAATAATTTTATCTTGTTTATAATTGTTCCTTTGAGTTCCATGTCCTGTGTTATCTCTAGGGTGATTTCCTTGTACTCCTCTGTTGGTACTTGGTGAGGATGTATTATTTTGATTTTTATGTTATTATTTTTTCTCTGTGACTTTAACGTGTAGATTTCTTTTTTACTTTCTGATTCTTGTGTGAGACCCAAGCCTTCCTTTGTTGAGTTTAGGTATGTTTCTTTTTGTAAACTTTATGTGCCTTTGTTGTTTGCTTGTCGGGCATGAAAAGCTGGTTGGTGTAGGCTTCAGGTTCTTTCTTTTGATTTTTATATTGAAGTGGCCAAATTGCTTATGTCTTCAGGTGTTCCCACAGAGGCCCAAGTCCAATGAGAACCAGATGTTCTCAGGCTTTCTCCTAAGGTCTGGATCCCTCCAGGGAAGATGCTGACTTCAGGAATTTGGGGGCTGGGCTTGCCTGGAGCAGGGCCCAAGAAAGATCCTAGTACCACTAAGCAGGTGCCTAAGCTGTCCAGGGGAGCAAAGGTAAATATGGGCAGGCCCAGGCCCAGAGGGTTCCTGAGGAGCACAGGGAGGAACTGGGATGGTCTGGACACAAAGGATCAGTAAGTAGTGGTGCCTCTGTGCCAAGAGGTCCAGGGGTCTGGGGTGCAAAGACAAGAAATGAGCCAGTAACCAGGCTAGGAGGAGAGATGGGGTAGGATACCTGGGAGGGTGAATGGGACTGGGGGAGTCAAGGTAAAGCGAGCACTGGAGGACCCACCCAGGAAAGAAGTTAATGACAAGCTTCTTGCATTTGTATTTATTAAACACCTGGCTTCTTTCGGAGATCTTTTCAATTCTATCCAAAGGTGTCTTTATTAATGTTAACCTTTGTATTCTTCTCTAAGCATTCTCTTTGTCCTGTGGGATTTTCTCTTTTATCATTTTGTTATAACATTTCCAGTTTTCTAAAGAGCTCATACATGGTTACTGTATTTGAGTTGAGTCATTTCTACCTCTCTCATTCCTCCTCCAATGTTCTGCCTCCCTCTCCATTTCTTATACTTTTCTTTGAACAAGCACACACACATACACACACACTGTATGTATATTGTACTGAATCCATTTCATGATGCTCATATGCACAGGTATTTAAGGCTGATTACTCAGGATTAGATAATCTATCAGGAAACTTGTCCCTATAGGAAACTGTTTTCCCTCCTTCAGCATCCATTGATTGCCTAAAGCTCTTCATCTAGAGGTGTGACACTATGTTATTTCCTCATCCATATTGGTCTGTAAACTGGTGCTGTTATTAACCAAATTTCATTTAGGCAGTGGTATTGTAGAGATTTATTGGGACAACTTCCCTGTTATGTCTAGAATGCATTTTCTAACAACAAGTACCTTGGTCTTCTGGCTCTTACTATTTCTTCACCCCCTCTTCCACAATGTTAGGTATGACTTTGTAACTGAACTTTAGGTGTAGAAGGTTGTATTTTGGATGTATCAATTGAGTCTGGTACCACATATTAGCTTACTGTCTGCATTTGGACCACGTGTGGAACTTTGTAATAATCTCCCTCAGTTGACAAAAGTAATGTCTTTGATGAGTGGTGAGAGCTGAGCTTATCTGTGAATATATGAATAAGTATTTATAATATAATAAGAAACTGTATTGGTTTAGGGAAGTGGCCCAATAGATTCTTATCTATGGCTTATGACCTGTTTAACCTTGTGTTCTTGGCTCTATTTGGGGTACCATGCATTGATTACCATCTATAGAGTACTACTAAATGCAGTTGGACAGCTATTGATTACCTCCAAGATAAAAAGTGTCACTATTGCATTAATAGAGATGTTTTGCTGGGGTGGTCAGTGTTGTGGTTTGTAGACTTTACAGTTGGGTACAACCAGTGAATGGATTTCTCCCTTAGCACCTTTCATAGCACCTTCTGATGCTCTGAGAGATATTACTCAAAGAGAAGGTTTCAGCTCAAATTCTCCAAGCCTGTGTCTAAAATCTGTGCTTTCTCCAGCAATAATATCTTATGTTTAATTTTAGGAGGCACAAAAGAGCTATGGCAATATCATATTATTTTGGAAATTTCTTGGATTACCCTGACCTCTAACTGAAAGGAAACTTTCCCTTGCCTGGTGCTAGAAATTTTGTAAAATTGCTTATGAGATTAACTATGGTTTATCAGATAACCTCAGGATTCTTTCTTTCTTTTCTCTGCCACCCAATAATGCTCCCTCCACCCACCACATTTAAACTATCCACCATATTTCCATTTTCTTCTTGATAGCTTTGTGTATTATTATTCGACTCTCCTGTGTTCCTTATTCCCCTCTCTTGCCACAGATTCTTTCTCTTTTCTTGGATCCTGCAACTACTTTAGGATATATAGTTATGTCTCAATATACCAAGCTAATATCCAAGAATTTGAGGGACATGAATTGCTTGTTATTCTCAGTCAGGATTAAGTCAATTTCAGTATAATAGCTTCCTGTTCCATTCATTTACCCGAAAATTTCATGATAATATTTTTCTTTACAAATGAATAGAACTCCCTTGTCTGAATGTAGTACATATTCATTATCTCTTCAACTGTTGGGGGACATTAACTTTTTCCCTTTCATAGCTATTGTAAATATGGCTGAGCAAGTTTCTCTATAGAAGGATATCAAGTACTTTTAAATATTCTATTTGTTATTTTTATGTGTTTGAGTGTATTGCTCATGTATATAAGTACATCTGTGTTGTGATGTTGTGAAATGCCTGCGGAGAAGGTTGTTAGTCACCATCTGGGTTCTGAGAACTGAACCTAACTCCTCTGCAAGACCAGCCAATGTTCTTAAACACTGAGCCATATTTCCAGTCCCAGATATCAAGTACTTATTATATGCCAAAAAATGGAATAGCTGAGGCATACTGTAGATCTATTTTTACATGCTGATTTCTACAGTGTTCATAGCAGTTTACAAACCCATAATCTGTGAATGAGGGTTCCCTTTCCCCATTGTCTCATCACCATTTGCTGACATTGATTTTCTTGATCATGGCCATTCTGCCTTGCATAACATGAAATTTAAAAGCAGTTTTAACTTAAATTTCCTTAAAAAGTAAGGATGTTGAACCCTTAAAGATATTTCTTAGTCATTTTTTTTCTTCTGTTGAGAACCCTCTGTACAAATTTGAAGCACATTTTTCAACTGGGTCATTTGTTTTTCTGGTTCTTTGTTTTGTAAGTTCTTTGTATAGTCTGGAAATTAATTATCAATCAGATGTATAGCTAGCAAGGATTCGCTCTTAAATTGTGGGATTCCTCTTAATTAGATCGATACTTTGCTGCAGAGAAACATTTTAGTTTAATGCTACAATTTGTTAATTGTTGGTCATAATTCCTGAGGGAATGGAGTTGGATTTTAAAAGTCCTTTCCTGCACCTATATGCTGTATCTGCCTAAGTTTCCTTCTAACGGTTTCTGGATTTCATACTTGAAATCTGGTATGGACTTAAAGACAAAAATCACATTGTCTTTTAAAAAGATACAGAAAAAGCCACTGGCAAAATCCAACCTGACTTAATGATAAAAGTTTTAGAGGGATTCAATCTCAACATAACAAAACTATATAAGATAAGATATATAGTCTAACATTCTAACAGTTTCAGCATTGCAGGCTCCACATTAAGGATTTTATTATCATTATTTTTATTTTAATTTTATGTGTATGAGTGTATTGTATGCATGTGTGTAATGCACCTGTGTCGTCCCCTGGAAATGGAGAAACAGACAGTTGTTAGTCACCATGTAGGTGCTGGGAATTGAACCTGTGTCCTCTGAAAGAGCACTCAGTGTTTTTAACCACTGAGCCTACTCCCCAGGCCCCACATTAAGGTTTTTACTTTAATGTTTAAATTTTGTGTGGATTTTTATGGAGGGTGACAAGTATGGATCTAATTTCATTTTTGTACAAGTGCAGATCCAATTTTGCCAGCACCATTTGTTGAAGATGCTGTCTTTTCCTGTGGGATCTTAGCACCTTTGTTAATTATTGGGTGGCTGCAATTGTGTGCACTGTTTTGAACTTCTATTCCATTGTCTACAAATTTACTTTTGTGTTAATAACATGCTGATTTTATCACTATGGCTCTGTAATAGAGATTGAGGTATTGTGTGATAATTCTCCCACATTATTTCTGCCATATCCCTAGACAAAATTAATCTCTTACTGTATTCTGAATATGCATCCTCACATTTTCAGACACGTGTGCCTTTAAACCTCATCAAAAAAACCTCTTTTTATACCATGTGGACACTATCACAATGTTAAAGAACTGGACAGAGAATGAGAGTCTCTGGGAAGATTGCCCTAAGTGACACATTTACCATGCAATCTTTACATGTAAGATGAATGCATCCCTCACCTCTAATCAGAAAAATTTGCTTATGCAGCAGATGGAGATTAATACATAAGAAAAGAAAAAGGAAGAAAAAATAACCACAATTGACCAATGTGCAGAAAACAAGAGACCAGAGAGTGCTTATCTCAGAAGAGGATACTTATTTCAAACCTCTGCCCCCAAGACCCAGAGATCATTGAAGAAGAGAAGGTAGAAGATTGTATGAAAATTGAAAAAAAAATGCTGCATACAACAAACCTACAGCTAACCTGATTGAAAGTGGAAAAAACTTGAAGCACTCCCATTAATGTCAGGAACATAACAGGGCTGTTCATTATCCCCACTCCTTTTAATAAAGTGCTTGAAATTCTAACTAGAGTAATATAACAAGGGAAAGAAATTAAAGTGATACTATATGGAAAAAAGTTCAAGTTATCTTTATTTTTAAATGAGAGATTACAAAAATTTTATCAGAAATCTTCTAGAAATGATTAACAATATCAACAAATTGACTAATTACAGAATCAACTTAGAAAAGTAAGTTGCATTTTTTTCTTTGTTAAATTTTTATTGAATTTCTGTTTATTCCATATAGAACATCTCAATCATCTTTATACCCCCTTTCCAGTCAGCACCCTCCCATAGTCTCCCCATCTGGATTTCATTCATTTTGTAATTTGTGTTAAGGCCTATTGAGTCAAGTTAGTATCCCCAGATGTCTCTCATTGCAACTTCATCCACTGAGGTTCAGTCAGTCTACCTAGAGTCCCTCGCTTTGAGAAGATCAGCTGTTCTCATCCAGCAGTAATCAACTGCCATTTCTATGTACCAATAACAAGCAGTCAGAGAATATATCTAGGAATAAATCTAACCAAAGTCATAACAGGCCTATACAATGAAAATTTTAGATCCTTGAAGAAAGAGATTAAAAACATTAGAATGTTAAAAAATCTCTTTTGCTCATTAATTGTTAGAATAAATATTGTGAAAATGACCATCTTACAAAAAGAAAATTAAAGATTCAATTCAATTCATATCAAAATCCTGATATATTATTCAGAGACATTAAAAATATCCTAAAATTCACATGTAAACATAAAATACTCTGCAGAGGCAAAGCAATCTTGAGCAGAAGGAACAATGCTGAAGAGATTCATGGGAGAATTTTTTTTTTCATCCGGTTTCTTTTCATTACTTTTTTCATTTTAACTTTTTTATTTGATTTGTAAAATTGTATTTTTAACTTATGTTCTCTTTTTTTATTTGAGTATTATTTATCCATCTTCATAAACTCTTTAATAAATTTATTCTTATTATTACTTATTAGGTAACTATAATTCCAGTTTGAATAATTTCTACACATTAATGCTTCCAAAAGAACTTCAGTGAACTTTTTATAGTTTACAGATACTAAAGAACTTGAATACCTCATCCTTCTTTTTAATGACACGTTGATCAGATGTGAAATTCTAATAAAAATATTTTAATATCTGTATTGGTGAATTTTCTTCTGTAATGATAAAACACCATTACCATGAGAACTCATAGAAGGAATAGCTTATTTGGCTTATGGGTCCAAAAGAATAAAATTCCCTCATGTCAGCAAAAGTACAAGAGAGGCAAGTAGGACAGAGAACTGTGCACCCATATATTCAATACTTGAAGGGGACAGAGAGAGAAACTGGAAGTGGAGCAATGTTATAAAATATTAAAGTCATCCCATAATGGTATGCTTCTTCCAGTAGGTCATATTCTTAAACCACCTCAAACAGCATCACTGTGGCAGTTTGAATGAGAATGCCACCATAGGCTCCAAATATTTGAGTATATTGTCCCCAATTGGTAGTGCTGTTTTGGGAAGTCTTAGAAGGTGTGGCCATGCTGGAGGAAGCAAGTCATTGGAGGCAGGCTTAGAGAGTTCTTAAGCCTTGCTGCATCTCAAATTTTACTCTAATTCTTGTGCCTGTTTGAAGATGTTATGACATAGCTTCTGCTCCTCCTCCAACCACCTATGCATCCATACTTTCCTACCATGCTCGATTCTTGCCCCTTTGGAATTGTAAGCTAAATAAACTCTTCCTTGTATAAGTTCCCTAGGTCATGGTGTTTCTATCACAGCAACAGAAAAGTAACTAATAGAATCACCTACTAACCAATTGCTCAAATACTGGGAGGTCATGGGGGAACCTTCCTCAGTCAAACTATCACATTCTATTCCCTAGCCTCCATTGGCTCATGGCCATATAATGCAAAAATGCATTTAGTACAACTTTAACAGGCTCCATAGTCTTTCACAGTCTCAAAACTGTACCACAGCCCAAAGAACTAAGTCCCTTACGAGACTCATGGTAATTTCTTAACCGTGTTTGTAAAATCAAATGGTAAATTATTTTGCACTTTACCAGATTTGCCCAATTGGGCTTCATACCTCCACCATCTCAACTCTTAGGACAGCTTGGGTTTTTGGAATCTGTACCTTCCCCAGATTTGCATTCCTGAAACCCCAACCCTGAGTCATCCTAGTGTACTCCATTTCAGCCCCAGCCTTTCCTGGGTCATGGGGATCCTTGTCAGCCACAGATCTTTATATTCCATCAGACTTGTCTAGATGATTTCTCTCTGCCCCCATAATCTCAGCTCTCAAGCCAGAGTCCATCTCTGAGATTCTTCCCTGAGTTAGTCATGGAGTCCTGAGTTTCCATTCCTGAGACTTTCTGGTATCTTGCCATTTCAGCTCCCAGGAATTCTGAGTTCTTGTGTTTCTTCCTTACTCCAAACCTAGGGACTACTCCAGACCTTCTGGAGTCAGTTTTCTACCACCTTAGCTCTAAGGTCAGGTTGGATCACTAGAGCCATTTTCTGAACTTTGATACTGTGTTCCCCTTCTGAGAACTATCTACATCCCACCATTCAATTCTGACACCCCAGACCAGCCACCTCCACAGCCTAACCAACCAGCCAACCTTTGATTCTACCAGTTTGTAGCTCACCCTTTTGATCCAGAACCATGTGGAGTAAGCCCTGAACTTTCAAATCAAAAGTTTGACATGATTCTAGCTGAACTGAGACCACTTTTTCTCCCCATTTAGACATCAATCTAAGGTGTACAAAAAAAGAACACTAAGCCAAGATAAGCTGGGCCATAACCTGAAAAGTTGGGGAAACAGCAAACAAAGATAAAAACAAACATACCTTAAAGACAAGATCATGTACCCATAACAAGAAAAAGAAAATACCGCCACTCCAGTTGCTACCCAGGTCTCATAACACTAAGAACATGAATAACCAATAAAACATGTACATGAAAGAAGAAATTAGCAACCCCATTGTTATGTATCCAGAAAATGAGATGGATACCCAAAAAATTGTTTCAAAATAGCAATTATAAATTTGTTCAAGGAACCCAAAGAGGATGTATGAACACATGACTGAATGGAAACCCTGAAAACACAAACAATTAGATGAAATAAAAAAAAACAATTAAAAACATGAAATGAGAATTCAAAAGTTAAAATCTCTGAACAGTCGCCAAACTAATATTAGAAATAAAAATCTTAGTTACTCAAATAAAAGCATAAAGAGGCAAAAAAGTGGAAGAAATGGAAGAAACTTTGAAGACAAGCTTGGAGAAATGAACCACTCTATCAAATACAATGTCAAATCAAAAGTAACTGAAGAAGGAGACATGAAGAACCTCTTGAACACTGTAAAAAACAAATCTATGAATCATTGTCAAAGAGGAAAGAGAAGAAACAGAGGTCAAAGATGCCCAAAATATTTTCAGTAAAATCATAAAAGAAAATGTCTCAAAACCATGGAAAAAGGTACGTGTGAAAATATAAAAGGCATACAGAACACCAAGTACACAGAACCAGAAAAGAAACTCCTCATGCCATATAATAGTCAGAAAACTACATCAACAGAACAAAGAAAAGATATTGAGAGCTCTGTGAGAGAAAGATCAACTCACATATAAAGACAGAACCATCAGAATAACAGCTGACTTTTCAATGGAGACTATATAAGCCAGAAGAGCTTGGACAAATGCCCTACAAGTCATGAAGGACTACAAGTAGCAGTTGAACTTACTATACCCAGCAAAATTATCAGTATTAGTGGGAGGAAAAGAAAAAAACCTTTTCAGAGTAAAAACAGATTTGAGGAATTTATATACACAAAACCAGCTCTGCAGAGAATACTTGATGGAATACTTTGGCCTGAAGAGAAAATCAAACACTCTAAAGAGAGCACAAAGAATAAATAAATTGTGTCTGGAAAACAGTAGTAAAACAATAACATGAGAGTTATCAACAAACATTGACCAATGATAACCTTCAGTATTAATTATCTCAACTCCTCAGAAAAAGACAGACTCACTGATTGGACTGGTAAAGAAGGATCCATTGACTTGATGCCTCCAGGAAGCATACCTCACCAACCATGATTGATACTACCTATGGTAAATGGATGGAAAGAAATATTACAAGAAAATGGAACTAAGACATTAGCAAGTGTAGCTATTCTAGTATCTGACCAAATAGACTTTAATTTGATACTAGTCAGAAGAGACAAGATAGATCATTTCATAGGCATTAAAGGAAAAAATCCACCTAGAAGGTATTAGAACCTAAACATATTTGTGCCATACACTGGGGCACACAATTTCATAAAATAAGATTTCTTAGATATAAAATCTCACATTGACTCTAATACAGTGAGTGGATGATCACTTCACTGTCAATAATAGACATGTCCACCAGACAAAAACTAAATAGAGCAAATCTGTAATTGAATGAGAGCCAAAATCAAATGGACCTAATAGACATCTATAGAATATTCTACCCAAGCAGCAAAGAATACACTTTCTTCTCAGTAGCCCATTGAATTTTCTCCAAAATTGACCACATATTAGGATACAAGGCAAGGCCCCATAAATTTAAGAAAATGGAAATATCATCCTATACTCTATGTGACCATATAGGAACACAGCTAGATATCAACAACAAAAAAATGTGAAAATGTATGCCAACTCACAGAAGGTAAACAATACACTACTGAATGAAAATTGCATCAAGGGAGATGTCAAGAAGGATATCAGAAATTTCTAGATTGAATGAAAGTGAAAATGCAACATTTGTTAAGCTTAGGGATCCAAAGGATGGCAGTTCTAAGAGGAAAGTTTATGGTATTAAGTGCCTGCCCAGAAAATTATAAGTATCTCAAAAATAAATTAATGGTGCACATGAAAGCCTTGTAAAACCAATAAAAATCGAAAGTTAAAAAAGAGTAGATAAATAAATGAAAGAATAGGTGAAAGAAGAGATAAATAAAGTCAAGACAAATTAATAGAAATTAATGAAAGAGGAGTAGATGAAAGAAGAGATAAAATCAAGCCTGAAATTAATGAAACAGAAGGGAAGAAATCAATGCAAATAACAAATAAGACAAAGAATTTCTTCTTTGTAATGATTAACAAAATAGACAAACCTTTTTCCAAATTAATGAAAAGATAGGAAGAAAGGATCAAAATAAACGAAGTCAGAGATCCACGGGAAGCATTACAATAGACAACAAGGGAAGTCATAAAACCATAAAGAAATCTAAAGATCTGTATTCCACTAAGCTAGAATAACTAAAATAAGTGGTTTAATTTCTAGGTAAGTATGACTTACCTACATTAAATAAAAATGACATAAATAACTTAAACAGACCCCTACAATGGCCAATACAATAATTTAAAATTATGAAATAAAAGAGATCAGGAACAGATGGTTATAGCAAAGAAGTGTACCAAGCCTTCGATTGAGTGCTAATACAAATACTCCTCAAATTATTCTGTAAAACAGCAAATAAATACTCCTAAGTTATTCCTATGATGCCAATATTATTATAATACCATCATGAGCAAAGAACTAAATATAATATAAAGCTATAGATAAATCAATGGGATGAAACTAGATGCAAAAATTCTCAATAAAATAAGGCAAACCAAATGTAAGACTACATTAAAATGATTATCCACCATAATGAAGTTTGCTTCTTGTCAGACATACAGAGATGGTTCAACATACATAAATCAATAAATGTAATGAACCACATAATTGTACAAAGACAGAAAACACATAATCATTTCATTAAATGAAGAAAAGAACTTTTAAAAGTTCCACATGCAATCATGATAAAATTCATAGACAATCTAGGGATAAAGGGGACATATTGCAACATAATAAAGAGAATATACAGCAAGCCCACAGTGCATATAATACTAAACTGAGAAAAATTCAAATTATTCCTATTAACATTAGGATCAAGTCAAAGATATCCACTCTCTCCATTATTATTCTATATAGTACTTGGACTCTTAGCTAGAGAAAAACAATAAAAATCAAATAGAGTTGAAAAAGAAAAAGGGAGACAAATTATGAAAGTCAAAGTATCTTATTTCCAGATGATAAGGTCTTATGCATAAAAGACCCTAAAGACTTCACCAAAAAACTCTCAGAGCTTATAAATACATTCAACAAAGGAACAGGATATAAACTTAACACCCTAAAATCAGTATCCAGAAAATAGAGGACCTACAACATTCATGTATTGTAGGATTAACATAGCTATGGTCATCCTAACAGTAAGAAGGGAGACATGAATACACCCTGGAGAAAAGAGAATACGTTCCAAAAATGGTGCTAATGAAACTGGATCGAATCATGTAGAACAATGAAAATAGAAACCTATCTCTTCCCATACACACAACTAAGCTCTAAGTGGATCAATGACCCAAACATAAGACCTGAAGCCCTTAAGCATATAGAGAAGAAACTGCAGAATTCATTGGAACTTATAGATAAAGGAAAGAACTTTCTGAACAGGAATACTATAGTGCAATGATTAAGCACAATTGACAAATGGGATCTCATAAAGCAAAAGGGGTCTCATAAAACCTTTTTAGCTTCCATACAAAAATGAACTTTATCATTCAAGGGAAAAGTGAACATACACCGTGGGATAAAACATTTGCCATCTATACCTCTGGCAATTGGTTAGTATCTAGAATATAGAAAAAATTAAAAATACAAACATCATAAAAAATTAAGAAGTGGATTAAAATGATTTACAGAGAGTTCTCTGAAAATGAAATGCAAATGACTCTGGAATATTTTTTAAAATGTTCATCATCTTAAATCTTCATGGAAATGCAAATTAAATCACTTTGCTATTTTCTCTTACCCCATTCAAAATGGTTAAGATACAAAAACAAACAAAAATTCTGATGAATATGTATAGAAAGGATAACTCTTATCCACTGTTGTTGGGTGTGCACACTGGTGGGAATGAGTGTGGAGATTCCTCAATAGCTCAAAATTTATCTACTGTATGGTCTGGCGCATATCTATCTGTAATCGATTTAGTTCCACTTCATTGAATAGAGCCCATGCCTGTCACTGATAGCATGCCTAGGAACTTGAGGCTAGACAGGTCATAATATATAGGGAAGTACCTAATATTATTTTTCTGCTCAAGTGATATAGCATTAAACTGACTCCTAATGATTTAGAGTTATACCACCCCTAAATAATATGTCTTTCAACTCTCATCAAAGAAACCTCTTTATGAAGCCAATGGTGATTAACTCAAAGAACCACAACTGACCAACATACAGAGAATAAGAAACTGAAGACTTCTTTATAGGACACCTATATCAAACTTCTATCTCCAAAGTTGCAGAGTTTGTGGTGGAAGTTGGGGTTGGAAAAATGTGAGACCAAAAGAAAACAGTTTTCCAGACGACCACTGGTTAGTTCCTCATACGAGTACATTAAATTTGGGAGTAGAAAGAGGAGGTGCAGATAGGGGAGTGGACCTAATTATGATCTAAATGTATGAAAAGTGCAAAAATTCAATAAAAATGGAAAAAGCAAATCACACGCTTCCAACATACAATAACAACTAATACACATTCCCTCTCCAAAAGAGGACAGAGGCATAGCAAAGGAAATATAGGACCAAAGCAAGACCAAAAATCCAGTACTAAAATAAAACCCTAGAGCTCCATTTCTAATATCTGGGACTTTAGTTCCAAAGGGTTAAAGGTTGGGTTAACCCCTCCAGCAAGCATTTCTCTCTTGGGCTGGTATCACTCCCTACATACATCTTTCCTTGGTAAGTGTCTCATGGCTCTGGCAACTCCCATGTATTTGAGTCTCCATTGTAATCCAGATATAACTTTTATAGCTTCACTGACTGGTTCTCAGGGCCTTTTCACCCACCAGGGCATTCTCACAGGGAATCCCCTGTCTGTGTGACTTCACTAGTTCTCAGAAATTGCAGACGAGAAAACTCTTGTTTGGTTGATGCTTCTTCAACAGCACTGCCAATCTACTTGCTGCCAGCTTGTGATGTACCTTGCAGGCATCATCAGCATTACCAGCAGCTTTTTGTTGTGGTGGTGGTTTTCTAGGAACAACACACTCCTTAAGCATTTTCTTTCACATTTTTCAGCTTATCTGGGAAGGATCTTGCCATGACTTCATCTTTGCATTGTTCAGTAGGTAAGGAAACCACTCCATAATAGCTCCAATCTCAACAATGAGAGATGTCTTTCTTCCAGAACAGACTTATCATGAAACATTAAGTTTTCTAGTACCCATTTCTTTCTCTCTGCCTCACTTGCTTTTTTTTTCCTTATGGATCTGGATAATATTCACCGAGGGCCCAGCCCACTGTGGGTATTGCCACCTCTGGGAAGGTGGGCCTGTATTGGATAAGAGAGCAAGCTCAGCAGGGGCCATGGGAGCAAGCCAGTAAGTAGCGTTCCTCCATGGCCTGTGCTCCAGTTCCTGCTTCCCGGTTCCTGGAATGAGTTCCTACCTTGGGCTTCCTGATGAACTGCAACCTGGGAGCTGTAAGCTAAATAAACGCTTTCCTCCCCAAGTTGGTAGTGGTCAGAGTGTTTTGTCACAGCGGTGGAGAAACAAACTAAAACGGGGGAAGGGAATATTAGTGCATCCTTCAGTTCTCACCAGTGACGCTTCCTTATACAACAGAGCATGATGCACACAGAAGGGCACAACTGACTAAGTTTTAGAGAATAAAACTGTAGAGTGTGTATCTGTGAATAGAACACCTATATTAAATCTCACTCACCCACAGCTCAAAAACCATTGCAGAAGAGGGAACAGAATGATTTTAAGAGTCAGAGTTGCTGCATGAACATGGTAACAACTTCTTCATTAGTTTCTTTTATGTTGTTGTGATACAGTACCCTAACCAGGACAATTTATGGAAAGAAGCGTTTAAACGGTTTTTGGTTCCAGAAGAAAAGGAGTCCATCATAGTGGGGCAGGCATGGCAAGAGGCAGCTGGGTCAGAAAGCTGAGAACCCACACCCTCAAGCACTTGCAGGAAGCAGAGAAAGAGAGAGAGAAAAAAAAAACTGCAACTGAGGCAATGCAATGAACTGTCAAATCTTCCTCCAGTGACGTGTCCTTCAGCAAGGCCACACCACCAAAACCTCCCCAAACAGTGCCACCTAGTGACAAGTGTTCAAATAGTTAGAACTTTTTGGTGACATGTCTCATTCCAGCAACCACAGAACATGGCCTGAGAAAATCTCCCCCACTCCCTTGTAGGAATATTAACTATTGATCTAAATTTGACTCTTTTGATTTTTAAGAGACTATTAAGTTTAGTGACTTTTGAAATGAATCTCTGATGCTATTGTCATTTAATGTGTGGATTTTATTGTAGTGACTGTGTTTGAAACTGCAGGATTCCTTTCAACCATTAGTTAGTTTTTTTTATATTTTAGTAATTCTTTGTAATTCTCTGTAATTGTCCATATTTTTAGTGAACTTTTTGCCTTTCTTTTATATTTGAACACTGTTGATACTAACCCTTCATGTCTAATCATTTATATTTTCTATATTTCATATGTCCCTTAATCTTATGTATTTTATGCCATTTCCTTTAGAGCCTTTTCAGATATATATATAAACTCAAACTATGGTAGTTCTATTATTCCTACATTTATTGAGTTGCTTAGTTCATTATTTCCTTAATGCTTGTATTTAGTCTTCTACTTAAATTGATTACTTTGTACTGTAATGATGACATATATTCTCTTTGATCTGGTTTTCCTAATTTAGTGATTTCATCTGTCCTATCTAATCTGATTATTTAATATAGTTATATTTTTACAATTTAATGTCCTTATTATTATTGGATGGTAATATATCTTTTATTTTGATTAATGTTTGTAATTTAGCCATAAGATAGCATATCATGAATTTTTAGTGTATATAACTTAGAAAGGACTGTGATGAGGACTTTTAAATCTGGAAAACTCTTTTTTTTGGTCTCTAGAAGCAGAGTGGAAGTGTGTTTAGAAATGTGAAGAAACAGAGTACTAGTGTTGAGTTTGAACAATCAAGATATGAATTCTATCTCAGAAAATTCAGTTTCTCCATAAAGCTGCCTTCCCTTATTCTATCACATGTTCTACCACTTCTACATTTGTTGTATTTGGGGTAAAATAACAATATTCCTGCTTAGCTATTTTTCTGAAGCTGTGTGAATACTTGGAATACTTATATATTGTGAGCAAAATATTACTATTCTTAAAAGTTTTCTGGCTTTGGTTTCTCCCTCACCATGTTAAAGCATTTAACAGACAGAATCAGATTAAGGCAGACAAATTTTAACTATATGTAGGAACTTCTAATGTTTGTATTTTCCTCATTTATCTTCATTACTAGGAAAACATAACCACACATATTTTTTGATCCTTTTTGAAACAAGGTCTGTAGTCCCAGATGACCTGGATATGGAAATATAGAGCAGCATGGTCTCAATCTCATAGAGATTAGCCTGCCTCTGCCTTCTCAGTACTGGGATTAAACACTTGTGCCATCATGCTCAGCAGAAAATTATTTTTTCACATTTCTGATAGACTTATCCTTTATCATACTTTTTTACAAATATTATCCTAGCTTTGTCTTAAATACTTTACTTTCTTCCTATTGCTCTCATTGCATTTTAATATTATATTCAAAATTTAGTTAACTGTGATACTTGAAATCTATGCACAGGGTCCATGTAATTTTATCCTTTATTCACTGTATCCTTAAAACCTTTTATTCCAAGAATTCATTATGGTTTTCTTGGCTTCTGTGTTCTAACATGGCATTAATTTTGTAGCCTTTCCCTCTATCATTTTTCTTTGTTGTTTGGATTTATCCCTCAGCCCTCTGCTCCACAACCTGTAACCCTAATGGGATTATAGCACAATACTGAAATATACTGAGCACCAAAGACATTTTTTGAATGTAACTTATTCTTTAGCAATATACTTATGATACCAAATATATTTTATTGTATGTTCAAAATTGAAAATATTATTACATCTTTCTAGATGAGAAAAACTTAATAAACACTAGTTGCCATGATTATTAATTTTCTGTATTCACCATGACCCCCAAATTACAAGACTCATAAGATTCAAACACTTGTTTCCATATTTACTTTTATGGTTCTCTATAAGAAACTGTGAGTTTTATTTAGCAAGGCATTAAGTTCTTTCATTACAGTCTATGATTTTACTCACACTTTTAGATATAATTTCAGATATGTAGGCACTAGCACATAGCTGATAAATCACTGAGGTAAATTAATCAGTAAACAAAGTAATAAATTTAAAATTTTGAGAGGAAAATTATTGATTTACAGATTGGTTTTCTAGTATTAATACTGTGTAGTCAGTGAAAGAGAGAGACATGTCATTCTAAATGAGGTAACAAAGTTCACATTACAATTTATGTGTTAATACAATACAATAAAGGGATCATGTAATTTGAAAAGTATAAGTCATATCTGGGAAGCTCCATGTCATTTTGATGAATGAGGCAGAATCATTATTAGATCTAATATAATGTTGCTATGACTGTCAGGGTGATTGAAACACTTGATTATAATTTATAATTAATTAATTTGTTTATTTATTTATTTATTTTGAAGTGGGGGTCCCCCTGTAGACCAGCTATCTTGGAACTGACTATATGTAGATCAGGTTGACCTTGATCTCTCTGATCTCCATCTACTTCTGCCTCCCCAGTGCTGGGTTTAAAGATATTCACTATCATCAATGGCATTGCAACACTTTAAAATAAATCATTGTGTAATGTCTCGCATAAACCATATAAAATCTTTACATATTAATGTTAAAAATCTGTGTAAGACTTATATCAAGTTACCCAAATTCCTGTTTACCACAACCAGTCTGATATTTTTCACACATTTAATATATTTGTTTATATATAATAAAGGCTTATAATTATGAAGTAAAAACACTAACATTGAATGTTTAGTCTCTTTATTTCTTTCCTTTGAATATTTGACCTGAAATGAAGTCAGTTGCAACCCCATTGAGTTTAATAGATGTGGAATCTTGAATGCACTCAAATGTTTAGCGATCATAATTTAGCAGTACATGTCTTGAGTAACTTAAATCTTATATCATTACATTGAACAGGTAAACATTGTAAGACAATGGTACTGCATGATATCATTATTTAATAAAAAGTCAGTCTACCCTGAAATTCCTACTTGAAAATAGACAAATTAATCTCAAATGTTATCATTTCAAAGGCAAGACAGTCGAACTGGCATGCAGTCTTTAGGTAGACCATTGTAGACAGAATGGAAGACAGTGTTCAACATCAGTATATGAGGTTGGAAAGATAGTTTTTAAATGAACTATAAAAAATAAAATTAAAACCCTTTCCTATGCTTATGTCTTGTGGATTATTCCCAATGTTTTCTTCTAATAGTTTCAGAGTTTCAGGCTTTATATTGAGATCTTTGAGCCATTTGGAATTGACTTTTGTGCAGGGTGAAAGATAAGGGTTTAGTTTCATTCTTCTACGAGTGGAGATCAGTTTTGCCAGCACCATTTACTAAACATGCTATCTTTCCTCCAGTTAATGATCTTGGCCCCTTTGTCAAATATCAGGTGGCTGAAATTGCAATTACTCATATTTGGGGATAATGGAAAGGAACCAGGGAGGTAAAGGAAAAGAAATAACCTGAAAGAGAAGAACAGTAGGAAACAGGCATTAGTAAGGGAGATATGGTAAAAAAAATTGGGATAGTTTAAAGAAAGGGGGAGGGAAGGGTATACAAGGAACCTAGGGAAAAGGGAAAAAAGAGCTCAGGAGAGGTAGGACCATAGGAGAAAGGTATTAATAAGGGAGAAAGGAGTGAAATGGGGGCACCTTAAGTGGGAAAACCATGATGGAGGGGTGAGACAATGCAAGAGATTAAACAATGCCTAGCTAGTTTTGAAAACCAGCGAGAACCATATTACTCTTACAACCTACTGACAAATTATACATATGAGATCAAAAAATATATGTCTAGGTAAGAAAAAAATGAGAAGAAAGTTATTATTTTCCTTTAAGAGCAAGATTTTGTCAACTGTAATGTCTTGATCAGTGCTATGTTGTTATTAAAAGGTATTTTTGATGATTGTATAGCAGTTGTTAAAGTGATAGATTTCCACTAGGTATAAACTAGAAGCAAAGTGATTGATAATGAGATTATTGCCTTTGCCTTATCCTGTTAATATGGCTGCTTCTTGCTTAGAGACTGTCTAATATCTGCTTTAAAATGGAAATTTACTTCTCATAGCATTTTCTAAGAGAATGTTGAATAGAAGCAAATGTGCATTTCCCAAACCCAATTTAAAGTGTGTCTTTCAAACAGGTAGCTTGAATTAAATTTCTTGAGTTTTACATAAAAGCAGACTAGAGTAATGAACAAGCCACCCATGGAATTTCTAACTACAATGACACTGAAAAAAAGAAAGCAGAAAAGGGTCAAACCCTCACTTACTGCATTTTAAGTGCTACAGAGGACAGGTAATGAAAGTATAAAAACCAAGTTACTTTAAAGGAGCAGAAAGCTATTACTACATGATTTAATGAAATATTAACATGAAATGACTAACAATAGGGTACCAAGCTTCAGGAGAGATGTAAAATATGCTATTTTATACCCACAGATGTTCAAATACTATGCAGATAGCACTACACATCTGTAAATTCCACACCCATGAATTCAACCAAACACAGAGTAAATGAGTAAGAAACAAGAAATAGTTCTTCAGTTGTAACAATGATGAGCAAATACACTTTCTTTTCCAATCATTACTACCCAAATAATAGTTTAAATCTACTTACATGGAATTTCAATTAGACTAGTTTTTATAAGTAACCAAAAGATAATACATTTTCAAATATATTAAAAATGATGTATTTTCCAGTTTTGTGTTTTTATATCATTTGAGGCCCTTGAACAAATCCCCAACAGATGCAATGGCATGACTGTAATAGAAAGAATTACAAGATATCTGAGAAATTTCAAAGCAATTGAAATGTGTTATTTAGGTAGAGATACTTGACTAGTCCATTACAGCTTTGAACTACATTATTTATTAAAAAATATTTCATTGTGCAAAAAGATATGACCATATATCTCTACAGCTTATAGAGTTGGTTCTTTAATAAACAATGACAGCACTTTCACAGGATTACACATCCATATCCCTTTTAAGTCAAATTCGAAAATTAAATTCTGTTTCTATAAATTTCACTTGAAGTACACAAACAAGCCCAGTGAAGTCAGACACAGAAACCAGACAGATGAGAGTAATTTAATCAGCGACATATTGTTTTTAGATAGATGTTTTGAGTGAAATGCTAGAAGGAAACATGAATGATAAGTGTGACTAAAACAAAAACAAAGGGAAATCAGGAGCTTCACAATCAATGTGACCTTACAAGGATTTGGAAGTTTAGCTTCCTTATTTGTTAAGCCACACTTATTGTAGTATGCTCTGGTGCTGTCGTCTTCTTGCATGAATATAAGCACACAGTAACTTTACATACTGATTTGAGGATATTATAAAGAAATTGGTAAAGTACTTTATTTTCAGTTTACTCAATGACAAGCTGTTTTATGAAAGGTAAGAGATAATCCTGTTAAATTAGATTTATAGGTAGTCTTTTGTAGTACTAGAAATAAATTTAATTTTATTAATATTTTATTTCATATACATGCATTATGAATGTATTTACACAGATAGTGTAAAAATTATAAAAAATCTAATTTTACTAGTTTGGAATGAGTTCCCCTTTGGAAAAGAAAATGTCTTCGATTATACACACACACACACACACACACACACATATATATTTATATATGTATAATTACTGCTCTAGAGTAGATTTATCAGCAGATTATTAGTCACAGTAGAGCCTTGGCATGGTAAGTGGTAGGTGAAGTTCTTCCATTGAATCATCACAAGATGATAGAGTGTACCATTACAACATATCAGACTTAGAATGACTACTTCTTAAATCATCTTGCTTATTAGTCTTCATGTCAGTTAGCTTTGGAAGACTTGTTCTGAGTTTAAAAGATTTTCAAAATGTTTGACTATGTGATGATGGATATCAATTTTCAAGGAATATACAATAAAAACTAAAGAATGCCATTTCATTCTCTAAAGTAAGAGACGTAAGTACAAGACTATAGCTCTTACATTTCCCAAGCGTAAAGTTATCTTTTCCCTTTTTAACCATTTAACATTACTATGAATTAGAGAAAGACAAAAACATTCACATTGATAGGATCAGCTACAGAATTTTCATCAGTCACTGTGGTTTCACCAAAACCCAGCAATCTGGTTGCCAAATACAAGGAAATTAATATCTGTGAGATTATAAAATGTAGAATGGTAACCGAAATGCATATAAATGTGAACTGTGGAAAAGAACTGACTATCTGACTTTTGCAAAAGTGCATTGAATATAAAGTCTTGTTACTACCACTAGTACCATGCATCATTACTTCCTTTAGAAAATGTGAACTATTTGAGAGAAGACCAAGGATAGGTCTTTGAGTTTAGGTTAATCACATATTAAGTCACAGATGCCTCACAGTTAGTCTCTAAGTGGGAGTAAGTATTTTGAAACTTTTAGAATTTTTATCACTGAAAACACAAGGCTTTATGTGCAATGACAAATCAGCAATATACTCATATTTAATGGTCAGGAATCTTCTTTCTTTAGCAACATGAACAACACAGTTAAAACACTGATACATGCTTATTATCATGACCCAAGTCTACTTGAACTGCTGGATTTCAATAAATAAAATTACTGAACATATTTTCCAGATTATGGGAAATAGGAACTCTCATATAGGCCAACAGAATTATTCACATAGCTAAGACCTGAAAGAACTTTGTTTCTAGCTTCACAAATATTTAATAACCAGAACAATGGTTGAAATATTTAGGATCATGGTAACGATATAAACTGAAGTTACTAATAAATGTTGGCCTCTTTCATCAATAAACATTATGCATATGTTGAAATTTATCCCTATTATCATAAATTTATTGATGTTTTACGAGCAATGAATTTTCGTGATTGTGCAATGGTGTGTTAAATACACCTCAGTTTTATACCTATTGGGAAGTAATCTTATACCCATGCAGTATGATTATAACTTGGTGTGGTTATAAACAATGATTTATTTTGTCTCTTCATTTTTTTAATATTTTTTATCTTTGTCTTTATTCCTTTTAGAGTAAATATTCCTCCTTGGTTCTCATTATAGTTTCTCAGTTCTTTATCTTTCATTGCAACCTGTTTTTATTAATACTTTTGTTCATAACTTAGAGTAACCTTTGTATTTTAAATAAATTATTTTTTCAGCTGAGCTAAATGTATCTTCATCCTTTTTTTTTGTAAGAATCTGTGTTTTCTATTCCACTGACAGACAAGTCTAGCTGTTGTGATAATAGGAGAGAAAATTCATCCTTCTTCTAGACAAATTCAATTTTTTTTCCATTCTATTTGCAATGAGTCTGAAAAGCTTTAATTTGTCAACAATGGGTGATATAATTAATTTTCATGGATTTTTGTTGTTAAAGAGTTTCCAGAATGCTTTATATAAATCACTCATGTCACATACATTTTTCAGTAAATTGAACATTCCTTATATTTGACTGATTCAAATGGAAGGACAGTGAAGAACAAGATTTGGAAGGAATGAATAAAAGCAAAGAAATAGAAAGAAATAAAAGGAAGGTGGTGAAGAAAGGACAAAGGAGAGGGGATGAAGGGGCAGGAGGAAAAGGAGAGATGGGAAGGAAATGAAAGGAGTTAAGTAGATGGAGAACAGTAGACATTAATTGGGTACAAAAGACAGTTCAGTTAGACACTTCTCCATACTCTCTTTACTTATGTCAGGATACACTTTTGTGTGTACAATATTCCCTTTGATAAGGGAAGTGAAATTCTTTCCATAAATTCAATGCAGTATGCATCTGTGTTTGTGTATATTACTTTTCCTTATGCTGAATTATTCACTAATGTCTTTCTTGGTTAATGTGATACCTGATGTCACATTTCATTTTTAACTTTTGTAAGATAGTTAAAAATGTTTTTTCTTACCTAGTGCTTAACCCTATGTGCTTGGCTCCACAAAAGATCTATTATTAAATGTCTAAGAAATTCATATGAAATGTATTAGAATGGATAAGATTTGCAAGGAAACAGATTATATTGAGTTCCCAAACAACTGTTATACTTTAAATCCAACAATAGAATATTTTCTCATTTCATGTTAAAAAATAAGAAAAATGAGACATTACAAAGTTTAAATCTATAACTCATGGTTTTGGAAAGATGACCCAGAGTTTAAGAGCACTTGATGATCTTTCAGAGGATTCAGGTTTTCCTTGTTCCCACAAAATAGCTAAGAACTGTTCAAAAACCTAGTTCCCAGGGATCTGGTATCCCCTTCTAACCTCTTCGGGCATTGCATCATGCAGATGCATTGCACATACATTCATTCGACATACTCATAAACACAAACTAAAAATGATAAATAAAATATTGAAAAGTTGTAACTTAATAAAAATTTTGAATTCAAGATAATAATCATGTTGTAGGAAATGAGCATCACCAAACAAACAGAACAGCTTCCAAAAACATCAATGATTTTTTTGCCATTCATTCCTTTTATTCATAGGAAAGGGCAGCAGGTATGTTCTAGTCTTGTTTCAGAAAACTCATTACTTCTAACGAAAGTATTATTTCTTTCTTAGGCAGCTTTTTTTTCTATTCCCAGCATTTCAATTATCTCTTATTCACCTTGACATAAATACAGAGGGAGATGGCTTCCAACCACAATTCATCTGCTTTCCAGCTTGCTTGTCTTACTCTTATCACGTGCAAAACCAGCACTGTTCCTAGGCCATTGGGGTTTTCCTTTGTGTTCTTCACTCTTTGTCATTGGGTTGATATGTTGCTTCTGTCACATGTAACCCTGCATTTTCCATTTTACTATCCATTCTAAGTCTAGGTTGTGTTCTTACTGGAATGATTTCTTTTATCATATACTATTTTTGTGTGCGTGAATGGGGTGTTTATGCTTATATATGCATGTTTTACATGTGTGTGGGTATACATTTCCTTGTGTTGCATATGCATGTGCATTTGTGCAGGCCCCATGTTGATATAATGCTCAGTGAATAAGGATCTCTAACTCAAACCAATAATTTGCCAGTATGGTAATTCTCAATAGCCTCTGTAGTTTTGGGATCCACTGTTTCCTCCTTCATCCACAATTACATTTAGCCCACCATAACAACCTGTCATTTACATGGGTTCTGGAAATTGAACCAGGCCCTCATGCTTCTACAGAAAGTGATTGTACCATTGTGCCACATCCTCAAACCTGGAAAAATTTAGTTAAATTAATCATCTCTGCTTTTTCCAATGACGCTCAAGATGAAGGAAAAAAAAACTTTCATAAGATTTTCCAAAAGGTTTTTCTTAGGTGGTATTTAATATATCTTTATTGCAATATTTGATTTATCTTAATCTAACAATAATACATTAAATACTCTACACTAACAATGAAATTGTATTATTATAATATTCATAGGTTTTATGTAACCTTTTTTCTAACCCAAATTTTTGCCACTGTGATTGGTTTTCTGAATCTAGTGTCCTTCTTTGAGACAAAATACAGTTTGTTCATTGAATTCTTTCACTTCACATTTTCTTAGATGTTTCTGGATATCAGATAGTCTTCATGGTTCTGTAATCTCTAATAGTTTAAACAAATAACTTTTTTAAGATCATCTTTAATGGTTCAGATTGTCAACATCTCTGATTCTTTCTATTTCTATAATTTGGTCACTAATTACATAAATTGTGTGAAAGTGATGTTGAAAAATATGAATCCTTTTATCGTTCTTTGCTTTGTAACGTCACTGCTGTCTTTCTGACCATAGGATCAGTGTTATTGATTTCTCTGTAGTTATTCTTTCTTATTGTATCTATCCAGGTTTTTTGGATGCAGGACAGATAACCATTCTTTCAGCTTTTAATTATTCCAGTGAGAATTTTCCTCTTCATTCACCAAGAATTTCATGTGTTTGGCTGAGGTCAGGGAAGGTTCAACACCTAAACTTATAGTATTGGTCAAATAAAGCAAAGAGAATATTTTGAGCATTAAAACTTTCTTGTGATATTTCAGTGATTAATATAAGACTAAACATTTGTCTAAATGAATAGAACTTTATAGGACATTGATTCTGAGAGCTACAATAATGACTGGTCTGGCAAGATATGCCACTGGTTCAATAGGGACATGAATATTGTGGAAGTAATTGATCACTTTCTGATTAGATCTGGGGCCCATTTCACAAGATGAAGCCCCATATCTGATACAGTTATTAGGGCCAAGAAGCTGTTTCTAGAAGGGTCACATCCCATACAGGAGAATGCACTATTATATTCCTCCTAAATGTATATAATATTAAACTGACTCCTAATGGCTTGTTTTACCTATAGGTTCTTTGACCTCTCAAATCTCTCCAGAAAAACTTCTTTCAATAGATGGTGATTAACAGAGATCCACAACCAGGAAGCATGCACAAAATGAGATTTCAGTGTATGGTGTGGAGCATTTCATTGTAATGGAATATCTATATCAAACCCTGTCCTCTCAATGCTCAGGGATATTGAGGAAATAGGGAGATGAAATAATGTAAGGGCTGTAAGTGGTGAAGCACAAGAAAACCATGTTGTCACAATACAATAATATAGTTGTATACCACTTTAACATATTCAAAAAAATTGTATGGCTAAAAGTTTTAATGCATAAATTTACATAAATCTAATGATTCTGAGTCTCTATTTAGGAAAACAAGCCCTAAGCAATTATTTTAAAGTTACCCATTTCATTTAGTATCTATAAATTGACAGGAAAAGCACATTCAGAAATGCCAAAATGGTATTATTTACAAGTAATTTATCATGCCTTGATTCACACTTAGTTCAATTTGCTGTATTTGATTTTAAATGGCAAAAGATCAAATCTGGATTGATTATCCATCATCAAAAGTACAATACATCAACAAATTCACATCAATGCTCCAAAATTATGCAAGATGAGCATCATTAACTATAGAAAATATGAGAAAATATGAAACGATTGTCTTTGACTAGCATCCCAAAATAATTGGAAGTAGTTTGAAAGAATGTATAAAATGATGCAGTTTCATATCTTGGTGTTCATGTCAAAAGTCACAAGTCATCATTACATCCTATAAAAAAATAGAAATGTGATTTTTCCACTATGGATGAAAAAGCAATGTTATTCTCCAAGCTGTGTATGTCCAGCGTCTAGCTATAATTATAGTAGAATATCTTTATGTAAAATGCATAAAAGGAAGATAAGATGCTGTGTAACCTTTGTCAATTGCAAGAGATTAAACATTTTATCACAAGAAAGTTTGGTTCAAATGGAAGTATGTAATATTCTTAATATAAATTGCGTAATATTCTTAATATAAATTGCATTCAGATATTCAAGTTAAGATACTCATTTCTGAAGTGTTACGTTTACTATTTTAATGTTTTGTATTGTTTTTCATATTCTGAAGGCATGTATAGGGAAAGTAAATCACTAAATCTCACAAACTAAAATGTGGTATATCACAAAAAACATGATCCTAAAAAGGAAAGTGTTTACTTTCAGTGAAAAGTTACTCACATTTAAAGTACTAAATTTAACTCTGAAAACAGTCTGAAAATAAGATCAATGGAGTATATCATATACATTAGCCAGATTTTACTTTTTGCTGTGATTAAATACTCTGACAAAAGCAACCAAATGTGGAAAACATTATTTCAGCTCACAGTTGAAGTTTGCAGTTCCTTATGTGGTGGAAGCAAAGAAACAGGAGCTTGAGGAAGCTAGTCACATCTTCACTGAAGTATCAAAGAGCAATGAAGAATACATGCATAATCAGCTCACTTCCTCCATCTCATTCATCATGGGAGTCTCCTGTTTATGGGACGCCCCACATTGTGAAAGTCTTTCTACTACAATTATTGTAATCAATATAATTTCCAACTGTCTTACCCAGGAACCATATCTCAAACAATTCTAGATTCTTTCATGGTGATAACAATAACCATTACATATATACAATGACAATTCTACATGGAGACTATAGCACAGATGAGCCATAGGAATATCATGTGATTTTCCTTGTTTTCTTTTCTCAAAAGTAACAGTGGAATATTATTCAACTGTTAAAAAATGAGGTGGATGCTAATGCAAAGTTGCACATCTGGTCCGGCACAGAGAACATATATACCTGGTACATGACCAGTACTAGATAGATGACACATCTGCAGTCAAATCTCTACAACCAAGGCTCATGGAACATAGCAAATTAAGAGGTAGCGAGGCCTAATGCACCCCTCAACTCTCACCAGTGAGGCTTTCCTGTACATCAGAGTGTGATGCATACAGAAGGCCACAACTGTCCAAGTTTTGGAGAATAAGAGACTGTAGGGTGTAGTGTGGGAATCATATATGGAACCCCACTCACCCTCGGCTCAGGGACTATTGTGGATGAGGAAGCAGAAAGATTGTAGAAGCCAGGGGTGGTTCAAGAACATAAGGAATTGGAGGTTTCAAGGTCACTGGAGACTTACTCATGTGAGTCTGTGGCAGTGGTGACATCAAACATGGGACCCGTATCACCTCAATTTAACAAAGGCCCAAAGGAGAGGTGAGAAATAGTGGGTGGGCCACCAGCAGATTGAGAACTATTTAAGATTGATTGCTTGTAAGTGAAGGAGAATATGACTTTCAGACTGGCTAAGATGAAGAGAACAGATGGTATCAAATGCTGGCAAGGATGTGGAGAAAGGGGAACACTCATTCACTGCTGGTCAGAGTTGAAACTCATGCAAGCCCTATGGAAAGCAGTGTGGAGACTTCTTTAAAAACTAAAAATGAACCTACCATATGACCTAGTTATACCACTCCTTGGCACACACCCAAAGGACTCACCCTATTGCAGAGGCACTTGTACATCCATGTTTGTTGCTACTCTTTTCACAATAGCTAAGAAATGGAAGGAATCTAAGTGCCTCTCAGTTGAGGACTGGTTAATGAAACTGTGGTACATTTACACAATGGAATATTATTCAGCCATTAAGAAAAACAAAATTATGAAATTTTCAGGTAAATGGCTGGAACTGGAAACAATCATTCTAAATGAGGGTCCCCATTCCCAGAAAGGTAAACAACATATGTTCTCTCTCCTAAGTGAATGTTAGCTTTTAGTCTTTATGGATGTGTTTCAATTGGAAAATCCTTAGAGATCAGGAAACAAATAAGGTACCATGAGGGATGATGTGTGGCAGCAGAGAAAAAATGCAGTGATTTAAATGGAAAAGGGGAATAATAGGATGGGTTTTGTGGAGCAGGGAATGGAAGAAGAGAACAGAACAAGGGTAAAAGGAATGGTAACTAAGGGTCTATTGAAAGATTCATGTGAAAACCTACTATGTAGGCTTCTTTCAATATGTAAATACACGGTATACAAAAGAATTTAAATGACAAAACTGACTCAAATTTACTTACTTATACTTAATCCATTGATTAGTATAATCTTCAACTATCTTCAGAGAATATTTTTCTTGAAGCAGATGAGAATTAATACAGAGACCTACAAAAGGTCAAAAGAGTGCTTAGTCCTTAATGGGACATCTGTATTATACCTTCTCCTCTGAAGGCTCAGGGATCATTGCAGATGAAGAGGCAGAAGGATTGTAACAATCAGAGGTGGTACATTAATACAAGAAAACTGTTTTGTCTGGACACCCTAGGCTAGTTGCACATACGAACCCACAGCATTAATGACAGAATGTGCAAGCACCTAAATGAGGCAGGGGCACAGTGTGGATGGGGGAGGTGGGCAGGAATCCCCACTGTAGATGAGAATCTATTGGCAATTGATGCTGGCACATGGAAAGCCAGTTTTTTTTACTGGTTGACATCTGATAGGTTGATCAGACCTCAGGGTATGGACCCACACCCAGGGGCATTTTTAAGTCATAGAATGTAATCAATATGCCTTTTAAATGTAAATAAATAATAAATAGATAAAAGGATAGATAATAACGGATGATCTCAAATCAGGGAGCATAGAGGTGGAGGACTGGAGAGGGAGAAAGTGTTCTTTATATCATCAAATTATATTCTATAAAAATTTTTGAGTTAATAAGAAATTATGGAAAACACATTCAAAATGACAATTATTGATTTATTTGAATTATACAATTTTTTCAAAAAAAGTCTCACTATCAGCCCTGGCTTGAACTTATTATGCAAACCAGGAACTTATTATTTCTCTTCTTGGCCTGGAGCAAGAGACATTTGCCTTCCTCTTTTAACTTAGTGGTATGATTAAAGGTAGGTGCCACCATGCCAGACAACAATAACAATTCATTTTTTTCAAAGTATAATTTTTTATTGAATTTTTGTGCCAATCATACCCAGCCCTCTGTAACACATCTAGAATGGAACCCCTTCACCTAAGGTTCCTGGACATAGTGGATTCGGCGTAAAGAGAACACTAATGCATCTCTCAACTCTTGCCAGTGAAGCTTCCTTATGCAACAGAGGGTGGTGAACACAGAAGGCCACAACTTGCCAAAATGTAGAGAATGAGACACTTCAGAATGTTGTCCTTAGATAGGACTCATATTAAACTTCATCTACCCAGGGCTCAGGGATGACTATGGAAGAGGGCATGGGGAGATTGTAAGGGGGTAGTGCATGCCCATAAGGAAACAAAGGCTCTGGGAACTTGATTGTATTAACTTACAGCAATAGTGAACAGCATGTACAAGACTTATGCAAACTCAATCAGACAAAAATCAGCATAGAGATGGGAAATGGGCATCAATCCCCAACCTTAGCTGAGGAACTATGGGCAACTGATCACTACTGGATAAAGGAAATTTGATGTTCTTTAAGGAAGTGACCCTAGATAAACTGACCAGGCTCCACTGAGTAAAGTCACAGGGAGGGACATCTGTGTACACATTCGTGACTCACTAGGCCTTACCATTTATGAATGGATGAAAGTACAGTACATTTATAAACATAAATACAGTTAACCATTTTATTTATAACACATTTGCTAGCATATAGAGAGCATGTGATATATTGACAGAGAATATATGGTGCACACGTACATACAGACTTATTGTAAAGCAATTATTCTCATCACACCCTTTTCTCTCTAACTTCACATTTTTATTATTTCATTACTTGAACCAGTTTCCAGTCTGCAAAGAGGAGGATCAACACAAAGGAAACATTTCCTCCATGGTTCCAAGTGAAGCCAGCCACAGTCAAGCAGAATCTTTGACTTATCTTCTCATTACAAAACAGATTTTAAAAGTATGGAATTTTGTAGTTCTTGTTTTCTTAATATTGTAATTATTGGAAAATGGTTGGTTACTCCTGCAATATTAAATCCACTATTGAACAAGTGGGCTTATCTTGTCAGGCCAGATGTCAAAGCTCAAACTCACAGCTGGGGAAAGTCAATAATTAATTTTTCTTCTAGTAGAATGCATAGCAACGTCCAGTACTTAGCAAGCTAGCCAGTAGAGTTAAATCTTTATGGTCAGTATCACCCTGATTTCCCTTTGTTTGTTAGGTATGCCATATATGTTGTGTCTTCAGCAATAGTTTCCTCCTGTCAAATTTGCCTTCGACCATGATAGATAGTTTTGCTCGATAAAAGTATTCAGAGTTGGCATCTGTAATCATTTAGAAATATGAATACTTCTGTCCAGGGTTTTCTGACTTTGATAGTTTGCAATTTTAAAACAATTCCGTTTTAATTACAATGACTTGGTAGTACAAGGAACAAAATTTGAATAGTGAATATATCTTAGCTCTTTTCATAATATGATACAATACACTGACAAAGTAATTCAAGAGAGAAATAATTTATTTTGACACAGAGTTTCAGAGTACAGTTGGGAAAGTCATGGCAGCTGACCTTAAGGTTACGGTGATATTGCACCCACAATTAGGAAGCAGAGACAGTTGAATGTTTGTGCTCAGTTCTCTTTCTCCTTTTTGTCTAGTCAGGAAAACCTAGCTCATGATATAGTAATGCCATCCCCAGATTCGGTGGGTCTTTCCATACCAATTAATTCAGTCAAGAAACTTCCCCATAATCATGCCCATAGGCAAATCAAGTCTAGAAATCCTAAGGTTTGTATTATTGGTAATTTTAAATCTTGCTAGATAGGCAATTAATATTATCTTTCACTAACTACTTAGTCACCAAGAGTCAGAATGGAAAGAAAATAAGGTGAGTCAGAGTAGTAATTATTACTAGAACAACAGAAGAAATATGTGAAAGGAAGATAAGTAGATATGGAAATGTAAGGGAAGAGGTAAGGTATCTTTGGTTAAGGTAAGCTGAAAAGAGAAAGTAGAAATAACAAGTGTAATCAGTCACAAAACACATAACATAAATCAGTTCTCACACTTGAAAGGCAGAAATTCTCTGGCATAAAAAGGAGAGGAGAGGAGAGAGAGAGAGAGAGAGAGAGAGAGAGAGAGAGAGAGAGAGAGAGAGAGAGAAGAGAGAATATGACTGGTCCACAAATTTAAAGTAATGTTTGTCATATGTGGTCTCTAACCTTAATGAAGGTGCATATTGTTATCATGCAATTATTTGTGTGTACACAGACATACCTAGTGCTTATTCAGTTATTCTTTCTTGTGAATTTGTGGACTGTCTTTGCATGTTCACTTGATATCTCAGGTACAGACCATGTACTTGAGTCCCCCTAACCACTGAGTTCTACTAAAGGTTTCTCAGAGCTATTGCCCCCACCTGTGGGGACCCTGTACAGGTAAGGCTCGAGGGGGACCACTCCCTGAAAGGAAAAATGGGCGAGAAAGAAGAGACGGAACCCAAGCAAGTCCACTTGTCAAGGGTCGCTTTATTGTACTGCAAGCCTTTTTTTATATACAGTTTGTATTCAGAGGGGGTTGAAGAAGTTGGTCAAAGGTTACAGCATTCTTATGGGTATGGGAGGGGGACTGAGCAATTCAGCAATGTGACAG
>NW_008352267.1:1796550-1825675 GCF_000622305.1 Nannospalax galili | reverse complement strand
GGGGCAGGGACCTGCTCTGCAGCAGCCTCACCCTCTTCTTGTGCCTCTCCCTGTTCCTCATTATTAGAGTCTCTAGGCTCTTCTCTGTCACTACCTGACTCTTCTTCAGAGGAGAGGCCTTCTCTGGCTGCCTGCCTAGTGATTACAGGGAAGGCAAGGGCCCTAGTTTTGGTAGACTGGAACTTAGTCTTTCCTGCAGCTTGTGGCAAAGGAGCCGCAAAAATAGTTTTACTAACAGCCTTTTGTAGGGAAGAGAGCTCTGAGTTGAGCTCTGCAAACTCTTTTTGCAAAGAAAGAACATCTCTTAAAGCTCTAACTTGTTTACTTAGGTCATTTTAAGCTTTTAGAAGGATATCTGTATGGGAGGTAGTTATGGGAAGAACTAATCAGAAAGTGCTGCATGGTTGTAGGACTTCAAATCTTGGTCTCCAATACTGTAGTGCCCACCTGTAACTATGGGAGACAACCAGCTATTGTTCTAAAATGATGGATAAATTTGTTTTCTCCCCCTATCTAGAAGATTTGAGAGCAAACAGACACTGATTCTAACCACTCCAACAGGTATCAAAATACCTGAATGCAATTCCTGAGTCCATCAATCTAGAGTCCATCCTTGGAAGACAAAAGAAAAATGAAAAGGAACTCAGTAGAGGGATGCTTTTGGAAGCCCTTGTCAAGAAATTCCCATGTACTCTCATATGAACATTTGAAAATTGCCCTGTTCTGTTTTCTGGTTCCCTGTCTAGAACTTGTAATGCTAATTACTCTTGCCTTTACTTCTTCACATCTCCTATTCACAATTCAAGGACTTTCTTTTCCCCCTAGAGATAAGAGTTATGCAATAGACCCACTGAAGGGGTATTCTAATTGCCTCACCCTGCATCCCTGTTCAGCATGGAAGAAGTCAGAGCAGTCTGCATCCCAATTCCCTATGCACAAGTTGGGTAACCTCTTCCGAGGATAGTGTGATAAGAATAGGAGGTAGGAATTGGCTAGGCAGTTAGGGTAAAAAGACCCCAAAGAAAAGCAGCCAGTTTCTTGGCTAAAACTCACAATGTCCTTAGGCCTCTTAGCAACATACTCCGTTCCAAAGGCCAAAAATATCAAAACTATTTGGAGGTTTTATCTAATCCTTAAAAGATTTTTAGGGTTACCTCTTCAGAGGTGCCCCTGCCTGCGGGGACCCTGTACAGGTAAGACTCGAGGGGGACCACTCCCTGAAAGGAAAAACGGGCGAGAAAGAGGAGACGGAGCCCAAGCAAGTCCACTTGTCAAGGGTCCGCTTTATTGAACTGCAAGCTTTCCTTATATACAGTTTGTATTCAGAGGGGGTTGAAGAAGTTGGTCAAAGGTTACAGCACTCCTATGGGTATGGGAGGGGACTGAACAATTCAGCAACGTGACTGACCACCAGATGTTCCAAGAGATTACTGCATGACTCATTTTTCCGAGAACTGTTTGCAAGAGGAAGAGAAAGATAACCTTGCCATAAATTCTTTCCCAAGGTTACTTGTGCAAGCAGAATGTCCTGCTTAAGTCAACTGTTTGTAGACCTATATTATATTTTTTGGTAATGAATGTTGTTTCTCCAGCTCCCGACAAGCTATCACTTTCCAGAATGTAGCTGTCAATTTTCTCTATGACATCCTGTTCTTTCTTGGCTATTTGGATTGGTGTTTTCCATTGAGGGCAGTAGCTTTGGGGTATTAAGCTCTCAGTGGTGATCACTGTGCTGCTGACCCCTGGAGAATTTATTTCAGTTGGTAGGTACTGAAATCAATTGTTAGTAACCTCTTCACTGTGTGATTCCTTGTATTTTTGAGCACTTTCTACTGCCCATCTTTCTTTTGGGGAATGACTGAATCTAATTTCAATCTGTCTCAGATCAGATATCCACAGTATGGGACACAGAATGCTTCTGAATAAAAGTTAATTCACCTCTAGCAAGAGACATTCTGCATGACAAGATTCAGAAAATAGTGTCACAGTTGCTTTGGTTTGTCAGGGTGAGTCATGTAAAATCAGACTTTTGTCTCCAGAGACAATGTCACCAATTTGTGAGGAATCTGGCCACTACACTTTTCACATGCTAAGAACAGATCTCAGCACCAGCCCCAAAGATTCTTGTCTGCTTGAACAGAAAACCAGATCAGTGTTGTTCCAGGGATAGCTGTGTCTTTATGACTCAATGTGTTATTTGCATCTTTGCAATCTAACTTTCACTGTGTGGATACATGCTCTCTCTGTCTCTCTCTGTCTCTCAACCTCTCCATCTCTTCTCTTCACCTCCCTGAATTATTTAAATTATTTATTAGTGGCTGTGAGTAATGAGTGAATTTTTTGAGGTTCTTAAATCAAAGTTCCAAACCTGTGCAGTTGATCTTACTCCATTTTGGATGCAGAGTCGTTAGGGCTACATGCTCTGGAATGGAATTTAGCATAACTCTCTTGTTGCACATACATTTTTCCTCTCTTTCTTTGCTATGGAGAATAATTCTGCTTTTTTAAAAAAATTTACTGTTGTCACCCATGTCATGGTATTGCTACTTTCCAAGTATCCTTGAATTATTTTGGCATTCAATATCTGGGTATTATTTGCCATCTGCCTTTCTCTATTTCATTATTTTTAGAAATTGTCTGTGAAGATCTCTGTTTATTTTTGTCCCACAACTATATTTAATCAGACATGTCTAATTTCTACTCATAGTCACTTCACTATGCAAAAATGTTGTGGTGTCTTATAAATATCAAACTTTCAAGAAGCAATTTAAGTAATAAACTCCTCACGTTTATAACAATGCAAAGCCTTTCATTCATTTTTAAAATTATCATCCCACATAATATTAGTTCAGACTGAATTTGAATAGAAGTTCTTAGTAAATGAAAATGGTTATTTGGAACTAAGGTATTGTTAAATTCAAAGAAGTATTTCTAGTGTGCTAGTGTGCAATCAACTGACTATAGATAACAGCATTGTACGTTAAATTTCAAAAGTATAATAATGGATTTTAGGGAGCATTGACAGTTAAACATTCTTGAGTGATGGGATATCAACTTCGTTAGTGGTGTATCCATTGGTAAAGTGCCTTGTTCCCAGAATAACTTAAAATCTATCCTCTGGAAGAAAATTTAATTAAACGTAGTGTGGGTTTCATGCAAAAAAAAAAAAAAAAGAAAAAAAAGAGGTGAAATAAGGAGGGGCACCAAGTGAGAAATGATACCAGTGGTAGAAGGAGGGAAATAGGAGAAGAATAGAGGTGAATTTGACTATAATTCAATATACAAATGTTTATAGGGTCAAAAATAAAAACCATTGTACTTTAAAGTTTGTAAAACAGATAATAAATATCAGGGAAAATTGACATATATAATTATTATACATTATGTATTAATATTGAAGCATTTCAGAATAATCCATTAACTTCTGGCATATATAGGTTAAAATACATTTATTAAGGAAGAGTAAGAATGAGGAGAAGAAGAAAAAGAAAGAAGACAAGGAAGAGGAAGAGAAATGCATATTAACTGTGGAAAACAATAAAAATTTTACCTTACCTTTGTAATTATATACCTCAGAGAAAGATTGCAATTTTCTTCAGAATTTTACATTTAGTGTGAGAGACTGAAACAAATAAATTTCCATAAGGAGATTTATGCTTTACCTTTAACAAACCTTCTGAAGGCATGCAAAGAAATATTCCAGTTTTGTCTCCAGGAAATTTTTTGATGGTGGTAGTAGGTAGCAGTAGTAGTAGTAGAGTACTACTAGTAGTAGTAGTAGTAGTAGTAGTAGTAGTAGTAGTAGTAGTAATAGTATGAGTGCCACATCTACATGGCTCTTCTTGCTCAGTTTGGGACATGTGAAATTCCAGACCACTATCAACAAAGATTCTTTCCAATCCCACAGTGGCCCATAGACCTAGGCATGATATTTCTCATATGCTCTCAGAACCCCTCAATTCAGATCACCACAAAGAAACATGGCTCCTTCTCAGGGACCAATATCTCTCTCTGACTCTTTGTTGTTGTTTTTTTTTGAAAATACTTTGTTGAATTTTTGGGATTTACATACAATAAAATCTGATGATATTTAGATCCCCTCCCCCACCTACACCTTCCCTCACTTCCCTGTGTAAAATTCAGTGTACTCCACTATACATACAAAATGACATAAAGTTTTATTTTCTCAGTGCATGTCCCTCATCTTGGGTTCATCCACTGGAAGGTGGACTACCTACCAAGAGTTCTATCCCTGTAAGAGACTGTCTCTTCTATTAGCTATCATTTGTGAAAAGTTCCTTAGGTTGGGTTGGGATCTTATCCACTTCCCTTCTATGCGGGGATTTTGTCTGGTATGAGCTCATATGGTACTTCTGAAGGTTGTCAACATTGCTGTGAGTTCATCAAATTCTCTCTCTCTCTATATATATATAATAAATGAATCTTTAATTCTCACTGAGAGATTTTCTAAGATAATAAATGGTGATTAACAAATGGTACTTGTTTTTCCAAGAAGTTACCTCATTTAGTATAACAGTTAATTTTCTGTCAGATATGTACATGTGGAAGATTTTTCTCCCACACTGTAGGTTTCTTCTACCCTCATTTGGTCTTTTGATTTCCTTTTTACAAGATTTTGAGTTCAAGGAGATCCCACTTGTCAATTGTTGACCTTAATTCCTGAGCAATTGATGTCCAATTCTATAATCTTTCTCTGCACCTATAACTTGTAGTTCACTGTGTATGTTTTCCTCTAACAGTTCCAGCATTTCAAATTTCACATTTAGGTCTTTGATACATTTGGAGCTGATACTAGTCAGTTTATTAGATAAGGGTCTATAATTATTCAACCCACAGAGATCAACTTTTGCCAGCATCATTTCTTAAAAATGCTGCCTTTACTCCATTCTTGGCACCTTTGTCAAATATAAGGTAGCTGAAATTGTGTGCACTCATGTTTGTGTCTTTTAGTTTATTCCATTGATCTACATATCTTTTTTTAAATGCCAATACAATGCTATTTTTAATCACAAAAGCTTGGTAGTATAGTATGAGATCTAGTATGGTGATACATCTGAGAATTTTTATTTGAGATTAGGATTCCTTTTGTTATCTAAGATCTTTTAAGTTTCAACATAAATTTTAGAATTGGTTTTTCTAACTCTGTGAATAAATGTGCATTTTGATTAAAATTGCTTTTCATAGGATGGCCATTTTCACAATATTAAGTTTTCAAATCCATGAACATGGGTTAGGCTTATTCCCAAATAAACTTTAAGGTCTTTGTGAATGGGAATGTTTTTATGAACTCTCTTTCTGATTGATTGTAAATATGTAGAAAGAATACTGATTTTTATAATTAATTTTCTATCCTGCCTCTTTGCTGAAAGTATTGATCATTTCTAGAAATTTTTTATGTGGGATTTTTAGGATCTCTTATGTGAATTATCATATCATCTGCAAATAGGCATAATTTGACCTCTTTTCCAATTACCCCTCATTTAATTTCCTTTTATTTTTTTTACTATTCTAGTGAGAGTTTCAAGACCTATATTGAAATGGAGTGGGGGATAGTGGTCAGCTATGGCTGGTTCTAGTTTTAATGGGAATGCTTTCAGTATTTCTCGATTTAGAAATATGTTGGCTGTGAGTTTGTTGAATATAGCTTTAATTAGATTTAGATATATTCCCCCTAATCATATTCATATAGGTTTTTTACCATAAATGCATGTTGGCTTTCATCAAAACTTTTTCTGCATCTATTAAGATGAATATGTGATTTTTTTTTTAGTTTACTCTGTATGATTTACTACATACATTGAAACATTTTGGAATCTGTGAAATAAAACTGACTTGATCATGGTGGATGATTATTTTTAATCTATATTTGTATGTGGTTTTCTCAAGTATTTTGACAATTTTGCATCTGTCTTCCAGAGGATACGATCCTGTAGTTCTTTTGTTGTATCTTTATCTGGTTTTGTTAGTAGGGTAATACTGGCTTCATAGAAGCAGTTGTAGGGTTCTTCTTCTGTTTAAATCTTTTTGAAAAACTTAGGTAGCATTGTACATCTTCTTTGATGGTCTAGTGAAATTCTATTGTGAGACCATCTAGGCATGGACTTTTTTATTTGGGAAGTTTTGTATAACTGTATCAATTTCCTTTTTTGCTATAGGTCTCTTCACACAGTTAATCTCATCTTGATTTCATTTTGGTACATACATTGAATTTAGAAATTGATTCATTTTTCAAATTTAATAAAGTATAGGTTTTTAAAGTTACTTATAGTGTTCTTGAACTTTTCCAGATCTTTACTGATATTTACACTTATTTCTCTGATGTTGTTGATTTGAATTTTCTTTTTCATTGCCTTAGCTGGGCTTTGAGTAGTCTACCTTGTTTATTTTTTCAGAGAGCCAAGTTTTAGATTCATTTACTTATTTACATTATTTTCTTTGTTTCTATTCCATTGATTTATATTCTATTATTTTTCAAAACTGTTGGGCTTGAGTTTTGTTTGTTCTTGCTCTTCCAAATTCTTTAGTTGTATCATTAAGTCATTAATTTTTTATGTCTCTGAATTCTTAATGTAAGTGCTTAGAGCTGTACATTTCCCTCTAAGGACTGTTTTTCCTTTTCACAAAGGTTTTCTTGTGTTCTGTTATCATTTTAATTTAGTTTCAGGGATATTTGTATTTCCTTCTTGATTTCTTCCTAGATTAATTCATTATTCAGTACTGTGTTGTTAAATCTTCATGAGTATGTGCATTTTCTAGAGCTTCCCTTGTTGATTTTAATTTTGATTGCATTGTGGTATTATTATTCTTAATTTGATTGCATGGTATTATTTTAAATATTTTTGTGTTTGTTGAGGTTTGTTTTATGCCCTAGTATTTCAGAAAACCTTCTGTGAGCTGTTGAGTTGAATGTGTATTCTATGGTGCTTCTGTGCAATAGTCAATTTGATTTTGTCAGTCTTCTTTTAGCTCCATTTGATGTATGAAATAATTTAATTCAGATATTTCCCTGCTTATTCTTTGTTGAAATGATCCATCTAGTTAACAGAGTGAGGTATTAAAGTCAACTGTTATGCAGTTGTATTTAATCTGTATCCTGAAGTTGAGTAGCACTTTATGTTTTAATGAAATTGGGTGGAATGGAGTTTTGTGCATATTTTCATTATTGCAATGTCTTTAGGTGCAGTGTCCCCTTCACCAGAATGTAGTAATCATCTTTATCTCTTTAGATTAATTTTAACTTGAAGTTATTTATTCAGATATTAGATTAGCAATGCCAGCTTCTTACTTAGTGTGATTTGCTTAGCATGTATTTTAGCATCCTTTCACCCTGATGTAGTTCTTATACTTGGAGGTAAGACAAGTTTCTTGTAGATAACCAATAGATGGAGCTTTTTTTTTCTTAATCCATTCAACTAGCATGTCTTTTTACTGGGGAGTTGATGATATTGATATTTGAGCTATTATTGAAAATGGTGAATTGGTTACTATCATATTAATTTCTCTTTGTGCTCTTAGTCTTTTGTGCTCTTCGTCTTCTGTACTTAACCTTCATTTGTTTATATTAAGTAACTTTTCAAGAATGGTTATTTCTTCTTTCTGTTCTTTGTATTCCTTCAGTTATTCTCTGTAGGGATTGTTTGGTGGCCTTAAATTCTTTCAGTCTATTTTTATTCAAGAAAGAATTTTCTTTCTCCTTCGATTATGATAGAGAGTTTTGCTGGGTAAAGTATTTAGTGTTGTCATCTATGATCATTTAGAACTTGAAATACTTTGCTCCAGGATTTTCTTGATTTTATAATTTTCATTGAAATTTTAGTTGTAATTATGAGTTTTATATTCATATGTGATTTTTTTCTTGCAGCTTTCAGTACCCTGCATAGATTTTATCTTTTCATGGTGTTCCACATTTTCTGCATATTCCATCCTGTTCACTGCTTAATATGAAATATTCTTTAGCTATCAGGAAAATAAAAATTACAATTTCATTTAACCTCAGTCAGAATAGCTAAAATAAAAAAGAATGATGACACATTCTGGCAAGGGTACGGGGAAGGGTGAACACTTATTTGCTGCAGATGAGAGCATAAACTCAGGAAACTGCTTTGGAAATCCATGTGAAGTTTCCTCAAAACACGAGGAATAGGTGTCTACCGTAAGATCTAGCTTTACTACCTTTGAGTGCATACCAAAAGCACTCTATGTAGTACTGCAGAGAGGCCTGCACAGTCCTGTTCATTATGCTCTATTTGTAATAGACAACAAGTTGAAACAGCGTAAATGTCCATCAACTGATGAAAGGATAATGAAAATTTGGCACACTTACACAATATGATATTTTTCAGATGTTAAGAAAAATGAAATTATGTAGGTTATATCCATGTAAATGGATGAAACAACAAACTATTATTATAAGTGGGGTAGCCCAGTCTCTGAAAGGCAAATGTCTGTTTTCAACCATTTGTGGATGCTAGCCTTCAAACTTTGTTTAGGTTTGTTTTATTTGGAATAGACATAGAGGTCAGGAAATTATTAAGGTGAAAGGGAAGGAGTTTTCAGAGGTAAAAAAGGATTGAACACAGTGGTAAATATGGGTGAAGTGGAATAGAAATAGTTAAATAGGGTGCAGTGCAATGGAATGAGGCAAAAGTTAAATAACCCTGAAGTCATGTGAAAACTACTACCATAAAGCCTTCCTAAAATCATTGCATACACATACGTAAAAGGCATTTAAATGGAATTATCCTATTATGGGTTGACAGTACCTCTCCTAAACACAATAGACTAACAAAATGATATCCCAGTGCCAGGATCGGTTACCTTCTTAGGAGTAGCTGGGAAGTAAGGTGCCAAAGGCACCCAAATATTACAGGCTACTGTCAATGCTCTTGGTTTTCCTTCATAACTTGACAATAAGGCACTATTGATAAAAACATCACACATTAAAGACAATTAAATTGTACAAATTAAGTTTGTACTAATCTGGAAGCTTCATCTCTGTTGGCTGGATTTCATATTACTGAAATGTGATATGATGCTACCAGAATACAGAAGTAATCATAATCTTAACAAGATGTGATCCTTGTGAGCTGTAATTATAACTGGCTTGGGTTAATACTGACCCAAAGGTCATGGGAATAATGGATCACTTTCTGATTAGATTTAATACTCACCCCATGAAAGAAATTCATACTTTCACCATTATAGGTGCCAAGAACCAGTGCTTAGAAAAGTACCATGCCCTGAGTTTTTGCTATTACTGTTATTCTGCTAAGTGGACATAATATTAAATTGATCCCTAATAACGTGTTATACCCGTAAATTAGTGCATCTCTCACCGTCATCAGAAAATCTTCTTTTGGCAGTAAATAGTGATTAATACTGAGGCTCTCAATAGGTCAACAGAGAGAAAGAGAGTAAGGGATGCTCAGGCCTAACTGGGAAATTTATATTACAATGTGTTCTCCTAAAGCTCAGGGATCATTGTGAAAGAGAGGGAAAAATTATAAGAGCTAAGGGTGGCGATGACTACAAGTAAACAAGGTTTACTGGACAGAACAGGAAGTTGTGCATATATACACTCCGAAGTTGACAGCATACACAAAAGCAGAATAAGATCAAGTCAGACAAAAATCCAGCTTGAAGATGGAAGTCTGTAAGGATTCCTACCCTTAGCTGAGAAAGTATTGGCAACAGACACCAAATAGAAGGACAGTTAGTTTAGAGTATACCCATAGTAGAGTGGCCAAGTGCTAATGAATAGCTACGGATCCAAGAATATGTACACATCAAATTGACCTTGATGTGCTTTTAGATAACATAAAGGACACAAAATGTGTCATTAAGGAGCAGGAGTTGACTCACAAGTAGTAGGAGGAGGCAGGGTGACAATGATCAAAATAGACAGTAAAAAATTATTAAAGAATTTTTTAAAGACAAATTTGAATAGTAGATTACTAACTCACATTCGTGGATTTTACATGAGTAGGTAATATGGATTTTTGTGCTGGATAGCTTTAGTGTCAACTTGACACACCTGGGTTGAGGGAGCCTGAATTGGGGAATTTCCTCTATTGGACTGGCCTGTGGCCACGTCTGAGGGGCATCTTCTTGATAAGTGATGTGGGAGGACTCAGCCCTCTATGGGTGGTGCCACCCTTGGGCAAGTGGGCCTGTGTTGCATAAGAAAGCAGGCTGAACAGGTGCCAGGAAAGCAAACCAGTAAGCAGTGTTCCTCCAATGGCCTGTGCTCCAGCTCCTGCCTCCAGGTTCCTGCACTGAGTTTCTACTTTGGGCTCCTGGATGAACTGTGACCCGAGATATGTAAGCCAAATAAACCCTTTCCTCCCCAAGCTGGTAGTGGTCAGAGTATTTTGTCATAGCAATGAAGAATAACATAGGACAGAAATTTGTACCAGGAGTGCGGTATTGCTGTGCTAGACCTGACATTGGTGTTTTGGGGAGGACTGTGGAAATGTTTGGAACTTTGGACTGGAAAAGCTACCACATGCTCAGAGTTTGTTGCTGTAGAGCTTGGAAAAGTTATGCTGAAAGAGTTGTAGACAATGGAGGCCTGGCTTGTGAAGCTTCAAGGGAAATAAAGACTATCAGGTATGTTCCTGCGATATTTTGAATTGAGAATCTGTGGGTTCTGGTGAGCTGGGGCTGAAGAATCAGCTGCGATTAAGAAGAGATCAGAGCCTGAAGTAAAATTTTTACTGGGACAATTGATGCTGGTTAGCTGGGGCTGAAAAATCAGCTGTAAGTAACAAGATACCAGCATCACTATGGTAGAGTCTTCTGGGAGGTATTTCCTCAGGGTCAGCACACAGAGGGGACCCGCACCTCTATATCAAACTGGAAACAGGACTTGGTAATGTGTAAGAGTCTCCTGCATGGTTCTGGTGTTGAAAGCATGAAGTGGTCACAGGGAACAGCTGAGTTTCGGCACTCTGAGAGGTCAGGAAAGGCCATAGGTGAAAGTGCAGCTTTCTGAGGCTTTACACCAAAGAGGCAAGAAGAGGCCATTGGTGAAAGTGTACCCTTAGTTTCAGTGGACACCCCAGGTTTTTGGAGATGCCAGGACCATGAGATGACCCCGAAGGACAGAAGTAGGTATGGAATGGAGGCGGCCTGGGTTTGCAAGAGATGAGCTGAGTGTGTTGTGGACTGCAGAGTGAGAGCAGTGGTACTGCCAGTACCTTTTGGAGCCTGGAAGATCGTGAATGAATCCCAGATGTCCAGCCATGAGCTCCTTTGCTGGACTTTGGTTTTGCTTAGGTGTGCCAAGTCTTCCATTTGATATAAGACAGTACTTGTTTTGTATTTTAAAGAAACCCACCCACAGTTAAGAGACAATTAAGAAACTATGGACTTTTAAATGTTTGGATTCTTTTAAGGACTATGGGGTTTTTAAGGTTGTACTGTCTTATGTTTTGATATTAACATCAGATCTTGGGGACAAAAATTGGAAAGTTCATGGTTTAATAGTGATGTTTGTGTGTCAAGCTGACAAGGGGTCAATTATGCTGGATAGTTTTAGTGTCAACTTGACACACCTGGGTTGAGGGAGCCTCAATTGGGGAATTTCCTTTATTGGATTGGCCTGTGGCCATGTCTGAAGGACACCTTGATGAGTGATGTGGGAGGACCCAGCCTTCTCTGGGTGGTGCCATCCCTAGGCAGGTGGGCCTGTGTTACATAAGAAAACAGACTGAGCAGGGACCAGCAGAGGAAGCCAGTAAGCAGCATTCCTCCATGGCCTGTGCTCCAGCTCCTGCCTCCAGTTTCCTGTCATGAGTTCCAACCTTGGGCACCTAAATTAAATCTGACCTGGGGTATGTAAGCTAAATAAATCCTTTCTTCCCCAAGTTGGTAGTGGTCAGAGTATTTTGTCACAGCAATGAAGAACAAACTAGGACAGATTTATTTTTAAAAAGCTAAAAATTCAATAATCTGTTATTTTCAGATCCTTACTTTCTTATCATTGAAATGGTACTTAAAAGACAAATATACACATTTCAAAAGATATATCAGAAAAGACTGAAAGGAAATAGAAGTATGCTGTGAAAAAGCTTTAGAGCTTCATTTAATGAACTTTTTGAAACTCAATTTAAAAGGAATAAAACATGATTTAATTAATAAATTCCATCTTGTTTAGGTGTTATAATTTCTAGAATAGTAAAATTGCAAATGTCTGACAAATTTTGTAGAAAAATTTACATATGTCTTTAACTTAAAAGTAAGATAGATTTTGGTTATACTTTCCTTTTGGGTGTTTAAGACCATACAGTTGGCCCAGATACATCAATTTATTTTTACACTTAAGGTCATTTGAATATCGGTTCCTCAGGGGTCACATGAAATTGGGAAGAGCACCTGGCTCCTTTCTTTTACCAATTGTATCTATGTGAAGATAAGTCAGAGGTCCTGCTCGACCATGTCTGGCTTCACTTGGAAGCATGAATGCGATGTTTCCTCTGAGTTTACCCTCCTCTTTATAGACTGGACACTGGTTCAAGTCCATCTCATGGGGTCTCCATGGCATCCCTGAAGAAGAGGAGAGGTGAATCACCACAGTTACAGGAAATTTTTGAGAGATGTTCCATAGTTAACTTGGAACTTAGTCAATCTTGGAGGACAAGGGGCAAAAACTGTCCTTTAAGTCTCTCTGATCACATTAGTATAGGCCTCAGTCTATGGCTATTAAACATCCAATAAGGTTTAGTTCCATCAGTCTGGTACTTTTAATTATCATGTGCTATGTAGATAAGACTTGGGTAAAAAAAAAGCCTAATATTCTCAGATAAACCTTGACTATATATACATATTTTGTTCCTTAAACCAGTTGACTAAAATATGAACATAGGCATTTTAAGATTATGTAACTACTTCAGGCTTGGAAGACAAAAGAAAAATGAGAAAGAACCCAATAGAGGGATGCTTTTGGAAACACTTGTCAAGAAACACCAAGGGACTCTCATATAAACATTTGAAAATTGCCCTTTCTGACTTTTTTCTAGTTCGTGATCTAGAACTTGTATTTCTAATTACTCCTGCCTTTACTTCTCCTTCACATCTCCTATTCATGACTCAAGGACTTTCTTCTTCCCTTAGAGACAAGAGTTATGCAATTTGGGAGTCTTTTAGATAGACCCAATGAAGGGGTACTCCAATTGCCTCACCCTGCAAACTTTTTCAGCATGGAAGAAGCCAGACAGGTCTGGGTTCATTCCCTATTGGCAATTTGGGTAACCCCTTCAGAGGATGGCATGATAAAAATAGGAGTTGGTAGTTGACTAGGAAGTTAGGGCAGAAAGACCCCAAAGAAATATAGCCAGTTTCTGGGCTAAAAGTCAAAATGCCCTTGGACCTGATAGCAACACACTCTGTTCCAAAGGCCAAAAATGTCAAAAGGTTGTATCTAATCTTTAAAAGATTTTAGGGTTACCTCTTCAGAGGGGGGTAATGTTGGGGGGAGGGAGTGGGCATGTATTTGATCCAAACATCTTATATGCATGTATGAAATTCTCAATAAAGGTTTTGTAAAAGTTAAAAAACGATTATGTATATATTGTTTTTGTCTCATAACAAACCTAAACAGATCTTCATCACTTGCTTAGGCTTTCTCATTTTTTTCTATTTTGGAAAATACTTCCATTTCATATCCTTTTAATGTCTTCTCCAGTCTCATCTTTTATTTAAAAGAATAATTATGAGATATAATATCATTAACAAATAAATTTTCCACCTGTTGTGAGACTTCTTTCCTGGAGATGCTAAGCATTGCTTATTCCCATTCAAGGTTCTAGTGTCAAGCCAATGATTGCATGAAGTTTACTGGGGAACCAATGAATTTATTGAGCTTACTGATGGAGATAACTGAAGGGTTACTGAGGTCTATGTATGACCTGAGAGTATGCACACTGGAAACCCTTTACCCAGCATGGGTTATGCCTTCTCTTCCTAGTCTTCCCCAGATTATATATTTTAACCCTCCCCAAACCCAGAAAGCCATGTGTGATTAGAGTAAAATTACATACAGTTGGCTGGGAAAAGTGGCTTAATAATGTGGTGAGTGTCCAATGACTCTGCTTGGCCCTCCTTTATTGAATGTGCACACCTTCAACAAGCCCAATTTTGATGAAGTTTAGTGATTAGTCTCAGTTGAAGTGATGATGGTAGTGATTTTATGCAGGAGGGACTGCTGTATAGCATGTTCTTATTAAAAGGACCTGGTGTTTAAAAGGATTTGGTGCTAGGGTCCACATTGAAGGGTGAACATACATCATTGTTTTTCTGAGTCTGTGCTACTTCACATAGTATAACAGATTCTAGATCCATCCATTTACTTGCAACTTTCATTATTTCATTTTTTGCTGCTGAATAGAACTCCATTGTGTTAACTATACCACATTTTTGTTAATGACTCATCATTCGAGGGGCTCTTAAGTTGCCTCCATCTCTTATTGTGAAAAGAGCAGCAACAAATATGGCTGTACAAGTGACTTTACAATAGGATGAGTCCTTTGGGTATATGCCAAGGAGTGGTATAACCGAGTCACATGTAGGTTCATTTTGAGTTTTTTAAGAGTTCTCCACACTGTTTTTCATAGAGGTTGCACGAGTTTGCAACCGCACAGCAGTGGGATAATGTTCCCTGTTCTACAGATACTTGCCAGCATTTGGTATCATTTGTTCTCTTGCTCCTAGCCAGTCTGATTGGGGTATGACCATACCTTAAGGTGGTTTTAATTTCATTTCCCTAATTATTAACTATGTTGAACACTTTTTGAGATGTTTCTTAGTCATGTGTTTTCTTCCTTTGAAAACTCTCTGTTTAGTTCTTTAGGCCATCTTTTAATTGGGTCATTTGGTTTCTTGATTCTTTGTTTTTAGAGTTCTTTATATATTCTGGATGTTAAACCCCTGTCAGATGTGTTGCTGGTGAAGATTCTTTACCATTCTGTGGATTTTCTCTTCACTTTTTTGATTGCTTATTTTCTGTGTGGAAGTCCTTTAGTTTAATGACGTTCCACTTTTTGATTCCTGACCTTGACTATTGAGCAACTTCTGTCTGATTTAGAAAACTTTTTCCTACACCTATATCTTGTAAGTTACTGCCAATATTTTCTTCTAATAATTTCAGGGTTTCCAGTTTTACATTGAGGTCTTTGATCTATTTGGAGTTGACTTTTATAGAACGTGAAAGATAAGGATCTAGTTCCATTCTTCTACAGGTGGAGATCCAGTTTTGCCAGCACCATTTGTTGAAGATGCTGTCTTTCCTCCATTGTATGTTCTTGGTACCACTGTCAAATATCAGGTAGCTGAAACTGCATGTACTTGGATTTGAATCTTCAATGATGTTCCATTGATCTATGTGTCTATTTTTCTGCCAATACCATGCTGTTTGTGAAACTATAGATCTTTAGTATACTTTGAGATCTGGTATAGGAATCCCCCCAGTGTTGCTCTTTGTGCTCAGGTTTGCTTTGGCTATGCAGGGTCTTTTGTGCTTCCATATGAATTTAAGGATCTTTTTTTTTAATTCTGTGAAGAATGTTATAGGGATTTCGATTGAGATTGCATTGAATCTATATATTGCTTTTGGTAAGATGGTGTCTTCCTCAATCTCTTTCTTTTAATGATTTAAAATTTTCATTGTAGAGCTCTTTGGTGTCTTTGGTCAGATTTATTCCAAGATATTTTAATTTTTTTGCAGCAATTGTGAATGGGAGGATTTCCCTGTATTCTTTCTCCAATTGCTTGCTATTGGCATACAGAAAGGCTACTGTTTTTTGTAGATTGATTTTATAACCTGCCACTATACTGAAAGTGTTGATCAGTTCTAGGTGTTTTCTGGTGGAACTTTTGGGATCTCTTAGGTATAGTATCATACCATCTTCAAAAAGTGATAGTTTGATCTACTCTTCTCCAATTAGTACTGCTTTAATTTCCTTCTCCTGTCTTATTGCTCTATGTTGAAAAGGAGTGGAGATAGTGGACCTCCTTGTCTGGTTACTGATTTTAATGGGAATGTTTCCAGTTTTTCTCAATTTAGAAAGATGTTGGCTGTCTGTTTGTTGTATATAGTTTTAATTATGTTGAGGTATTTTCCCTCCAGTGCAATTCCCTCTAGGACTTTGAACATAAATGCACGCTGAATTTTGTCAATAGCCCTTTCTGCATTGAGATGACAATGTGTTTTTTTTTGTCTTTGAGTCCATTTATATGATTTATGTCATTTTTTGACTCGCATATGTTGAACCATCCCTGTATCTCTGGGATAAAGCCTACTTGATAATGGTGAATGATCTTTTTGATGTGTATCTGTATGAGGTATTCAAGTATTTTGTTGAGTTATTTTTGCATCTATGTTCATTAAGGATATGAGTCTATAGTTTTCTTTTTTGTTTGTGTCTTTATCTGGTTTGGGTATTAGAGTGATGCTGTCTTCATAAAAGGAATTTGGGAGTTCTCCCTCTGTTTCTAACTTTTTGAATAATTCAAGTAGTATTGATTGGAGGTTTTCTTTAAACGTCTGCTGGAATTCTGCTGGAAATCCATCTGGGCCTGGGATTTTTTTAGTTGGGAGGGTTTGTATTACTGTTTCAATTTCCTTATATGTTATGGGTCGGTTTAAACTGTTTATCTTTTTTTTTTTTTGTCTTTTTGAGACAGGGTCTTCGTGTAGCCCCAGCTGTCCTGGAACTCATTATGTAGACCAGGTTGGCCTTGAACTCACAGAGCTCCACCTGCTTCTGCCTCTGAGTGCTGGGATTAAAGGTATGCACGATTTGGTTTAACCTTGGTTGTTCTCATGACTTTAAATATCCATCCATTTCTTTTAGATTTTCAAATTTGGTAACATATAGGTTTTTTAAATATTCCCTTATGATGGTTTGGATCTTCTGAGTGTCTGTTGTGGTGTTTCCCCTTTCAGCTCTGATTTTGTTTTGAGTTTGCTCTTTCTTTCTTTTGGTTAACTGGGCTAAAGGTCTGTATAGCTTGTTTAGCTTTTCAAAGAACCAGCTCTTAGATTCACTGATTCTTTGTTTTCTTTGTTTCTATTTCATTAATTTCTGCTCTGATTTTTGTTATTTTTTCCCTTCTGCTGGGTTTAGGTTTCATTTGTTCTTGCCTTTCCAGTGTCTTGAGTAACAGTGTTAGGTCATTTATTTGGTCTCTTTCTAAATTTTTAATATAAGCACTTGGAGCTATAAACTTCACTCTTAGGACTGCTTTTAAAGTGTCCCAGAGGTTGTGTTGTGTTGTATTGTCCTTTTAGTTGAATTCCAGGAATTCTTTAATTTCTTTCTTAATTTCTCCTTTGACCCACTCATTGTTTAGCAGTGTGTTGTTCAATTGCCCTGAGTTCCTGCAGTGACTAGGGCTTTCTCGAGTGTTGATTTTGAGCTTTATAGCATTGTGGTCCAATAGAATGCATGGGATTATTGCAATATTTTTGTATTTGTTGATATTGTTTTGTGGCCTAGTATGTGATCAATTTTTGAAAAAGTTCCATGGGGTGCTGAGTAGAAAGTGTATTCTTTGTTGTTTGGTTAGAATATTTGAAAGGTGTCTGTTAGGTCCATTTGATCTATGGCATCATTTAATTCATACTTCTTTCTGTTATTCTTTGTCCAGTTGACCTTTCTAATGGAGGCAGTGGGGTATTGAAGTCCCTTGCTATTACTGAGTTGGGGTTAATCTTTTTCTTAAGTCATGTAGTGTTGTTTTTATGAAATTGTGTGTGCCAGAGTTTGGAGCATATATTTTAAGGATTGTAATATCTTCTTGGTTAACTTTTACTTTGATCAGAATGAAATTGTTCCTCCTTATCTCTTCTGATTAGTTTTACTTGAAATTTATTTTGTCAGATATTAGAATTGCAACCCCTGCTTGATTCTTAGTGCCATTTGCTTAGAATATTCTTTTCCATCCTTTTACCTTAAGGTAGTGCCTGTCCTTGAAAGTGAGATGGGTTTCTTGCATACAGAAAAGAGATGGACTTTGTTTCTTAATCCATTCACTTAGACTGTGTCCATTGATATTTAAGGTTATTATTGAAAGATGTATATTGGTTGCCATCATTTTGATTGCTGATTGTATTCTCTAATCTTGTGTTTCCTCAATTATACCTTCATTTATTTTCTTTCATTGCTCCTGGGGCATAGTCGTCTCTCTCTCTGCTTTTTGTGTTGCTTCATGTATTCTTTGAAGGATTCATTTTGTGGACATGTATTTTTTTTTTTTTCAGGCTATTTGTGTCATGGAAGATTTTTCTTTCCCCCTTTTCTATAATAGACATTTTTGCTGGGTAAAATGTTCTTGACTTGCATCTATTGTCATGTAGAACTGGACATACCTTGGTCCATGCTCTTCTGGCTTTCATAGTTTGCATTGATATATGAGCTGTACTTCTGATGGGCTTTCGTTTCTATGTGACTTGTTGCTTTTCTTTGGCTGCTTTCAGTATTCTCTCTTTATTCTCTACATTTAGTGTTTTACCTATATGTCATGGGCAGTTTCTTTCCTGGCCCTGCTTCTTTGGTGTTGTATATGCTTCCTGTATTTGTATGGGGATGTCTTTCCTTAATTTCAGGAAATTCTGTTCTACAATCCTGCCTAAGACCTGGTCAACACCCTTAACCTGAAATTCTTTTTCCTCTATTCCTGTGATCCATAGATTTGGTCTTTTCATGGTGTCCCACATCTCTTGCATATTCCATTGATGTTTTCTTTAAATTTTCCATAATCTTTGCTTGAGCGGTCCAATTCTTCAACTTTATCCTTTGTTGATATTCTGTTTTCCATTTCATTCATTCTAACAATGAGGCTTTCCCTGTTGTTTCAAGATGGCTTATTGAGTTTTCCACCTCCTTCTTCATTTCTGCCAGAGTTTTCTTCAATGTTTCCATCTCTTTTGTGAATTCAATCAGAAATTTATCCCTGTTTTTTTTTTTTTTTTAGTTCTTTGATTTGTTTGCATGTTATTTAAATTCATTAAATTCCTTGATCATGCTTATGATTGTTCTTTTAAATTCAGTGTCCTGGGTTATTTCTGGGGATTCTCCTTGCAGAACTCTTCTACAGAATTGATGGAGTTAGGTGGGAACATAGTGTTTTGGCTTTCCATTTTATGATTCTTTCGTTGTGATTTTGGCATGTGAATTTCTTTTGTTGTTTATGAACCTGATATGTTTGTATTATCCGAGTGCCTAAATCCTTTCTTTATTGGTTATGTAAAGCTGTTTGGTACAGAGTTCAGGTTCTCTCAGGTTTAATTTGGAGGGAACTGATGGCTTTAGATCAGCTATTCAGAAGTATCCACTTAAGCCCAATTCAGGTTCCAGTGAGGTATACTCAAGCTTCCTTCACCATGTGGAGGTAGGATCTGGGTGCTCTCAGGCAGTCCACCCTCTCAGGTTGTCTGCTAACATTTCAGCCTTAGCCTATAAAAGCCAGATCTATACGGGGGGCCTTGGGAGGAGCTTCACAAAATTCCAGGTAGGAGGATGGATATGGCACAATTAGGGGAAGCTCACCACCGTGTTGAAGCAGAATCCAGGGACTCTCAGTCAGTTCCCTGAGTTCCCAGCCCCTCTGTCAGATAGAGGCTAAAGGGAGGCCAGAACTTGGCACTCTCTGGTGATCTGCTGCCTAAAGTCTAATTATTATATTATCTCCAAAAATACAGCATTTTGACAAGTAATTCTTAAAAATTCCAAGTTTATCTCATGTTACTTGCTTTCTCCTAGCCACCTTAATTACTGTATGATCTTTCAGAGTTATACATATGCAAAAATATATTCATTCAGTTCAGATTAGATGAAGCCTTAGCAAAACAGCACAGAAAGTAGTTTAATTGTTTGGTGGTAATATACTTAATGCTCAGTTATTTGGGATCTTTATGCTTATCTATGTAAAAAAAGTTCATCTTTGTCTAGAGTTGGAACTAAAGTTTAATTTGCATAAATGCATTGGAATCCTTGTCTAAAGTGGTATAAGGAACATCCAAACTTTTGACATCAATAATTAATATTTTCATCTACAAAGTTAATGCACAATCACATTATATAGAAAAAAATCATTATATAAGAAATTTCAAAATGTTTTCACTTTTACAAAAGCTTGAAATTTATTGTTGGCCTTCATTCAAAGTTGTCCTCTACCACATACAGCATGCAGCCCATGGACAAGACAAGTTTGGTGCTTTGACAAAGCCTTAAATTCCACTCAACAGTTAAGAATATATCCCATAATGAGCTAGAAGAAAAATAGTTCGGGAAATATTGGGAAGATCTTTTGGCAGAGATTTGGCAGAGAACTGTACTTTCACAATTATACTAGGCTTTTCAGGGTTTTTCTTGTTCCAGGGGGTAAATTTGTGCTGTGACTCTCCTCCTTTTCCTTCTGTACTAACTATAGCAATGTATTTGATCTACAAATGATTCCCCAGTGACAGTGAGCAATGTAGAAGCTTTCCACGTCTTTTAACTATGTTTGATCCCTTTAGTATTTTCCATGACAGAGTCCCTTTTAATTTCTCATATTTCATTGTTGTTCTCATCTATGGAGATTCTACCCTGTTTTATTTTCTAGAGATTAATCTAGTAGAAATCTTGGGTGAAACTAAGCACATTTGGGTAGGTATTTTAACATGAGTACAGTTAAATTAGTTTTTAACCTATATCAGAATTTTTATAGCTTTTCTAAAACATTGAGCAACACAAACCAGATTAGGATGTTCTTTACTTTGACACATAATAGAAAATCAACTAACAATTTTTTTTTACTTTGTATTTAAAGTACATCAAATTTTGTTATATTTTACATCATATTATTTCTACCACAGACTCTTCATCAAACACGAGTTATATTTAAGTTTCTTTGGCTCTCATGTTTGTCAAGTTATTCATTGTTTGTCCCAAGTTTTAACGTACTTCACAGGAAATAGGCTCACCTTAACAGTTATTTCTGTGGTTTCTGCCTTGGAAATCCTCTGATAAGACAGAATATTCCTTATGCCTACAAGAGTTCTATTTTATATCCACTTGCCAGTTTTATCACTGATGGATCCCCCTGTGGAAGTTTTCAACCTGCAGAAAGGAAAAAAATGACTTAAATCTTCTTTGGTAGGATCTAGTTATAAAATATTCAGATGGTTTCAGCCTGTTACAGTGCCAGACCCCTAAAGGAATTATCAATCTAAAAAAATGTTGAATTATCTTTTTAAAACTACTTCCTAATGGGATCAAATTATAGTAAATTAGTCCATATTTAAGACCTAAACTCACACAAAACTGTGGGAGAAAATACTACTTTGGGGGACTAAACACAAGTTACAAGAGTGACTGCTATGAACAGTGTCATAAAGTTAGTAATTTTGGTTAAATTTAGCTGACAAACTTTGCACACATTGTAGTAGGTGAGGTGATACTCAGCCTTAAGTTTCAGCAAAAGTATAAATGCTTTACAGAAACACATATATTTAAACACTTACTCCCAAACTTGTTGCACTCTTTTGGAAGATTATGGAACTTTCAGTAGTTGGAAGCTAAGCTGGAAGGAGTTGAATCACTGGATACAGAGCCTTTACAATTTTTACCTAGTTTACTTCCAGTCTCAAGTATATGATTCCTCTTCACTACAGATGTAAAAAGCTGTCCAAACAAATTTTTTGTCAAGGAGGACAGAGTCATTCCAGTTGTTGTGCCCTGCTCATCATGATAACTCTATGATGTGGCCAGAATCTGCAATATCCCTCATAGGCTCAAGACCGTATTGTAATGCAAAGTGCATTTAGTACAGCTTTCAAAATCTCCATAGTCTTTAACAGATTCAACAGTGTTCAAAATTCTAAAGTCTATCCCAGGACTTAAGGCAATTTCTTAACTTCACACTTTGTAAATTAAAAAACAAGCTTCATATTTCCAAAATATATTACATTCAAAAAGAAAGGAATAGGGGTATAGTGGGAAAATATGAAACCCAGCAGGAAAATAAAAATCCTATGCCTTCACATATAATACCTGGGGTTTGAGTTTCAAAGGTCCTAGATCTCCCTGCCAGTCCAGCTTTTCTTCTTGCAACTTAAACCTCTTCCTCTGACTAGTTTTACCCTCTGTACGAATACCAATTTGGGAGATGTCCTATGGCTCTGCCAGCTCCAAAATCTTTGGTTCTCCAATCCAGGATTCAATTTCCCATCTTCATGTAATGCCTCTCAGGGTCTCCTCATAGGGATGTAGACCATGCCTCAAGTTACCTGTCCCTATACGCTCTCAGAAACTGTAGAGAAACAATCCATGACACCTTCAGTCTTGTATCTTTTATACTTTCAAAGCCAATATGCACATGAATTACAATGACAGGTACTGCTGTCAGCATTGGATGGAGACTGGTCCACTGGGACAACAGTTTAATCAGCTTTTGAATGCAAAGCTGATAAAAAAATGTATCTAGGCAATTTGTTAGTGGCAACAATCTATTTATCAGTCACAACCTCTTCTTCAGGATATGACTTCATTCCAACCATAATCTTCCAAACTCCATATTTAAAAAAATTCTTTGTACCCTACTTTCTCTTTTGCAATGAAAATCTGCATAAGTGTAATTGGTAACAACCACAGCATAGACCCACTGTTATGCTGTCTTGAAATTTCCTCTGCCTAAGAAATTAATCCATTACTTTTAAATTCAGGCTCATGCATTCACTAAGGGTATGGGAAAAATGCAAAGAGAGTCTTTGCCAAAATGCCCTCAGATCATTTACAGTGGGAGCTCTTGTTACCTTTAGAAGCACCATGAGCTGGGCCTCCATTATCTGCATTTCTCTCAGCATTACTGTCTTCCAAGCTCCCACTACAAAAATTAATTAAACTTTACTTACAACAGTCAATGGTTGGTCCATCTCAGCTATCCAAAATCTTCTACATCCTCCCACACTCCTGCCCCACAAGAGAAAAGCTTTAAAATTGCATGGTCATGTTTACCACAGAAGCAGCCCAATTTCCTGGTAGCAATTTCTCCATTAGTTCTTTTTATTTTATTATTTTTTTGCAGTATAAAATACACTAACAAAATGTAATAGAAGAGAGAAGGTTTACTTTGCTGAATAGTTCTAGAGGGTGTACTGTCCATCATAATGAAGAAGGCATGGCAGCAAGAGCCTGGAACTCATGAAGCAGAGAGAGAACAGAAGGTGGGATCAGTCTATACAATTTCAAAGCCCAACCTAATGATGTATTTCCTTTAGTGAGGTTCTGCTTCTAAGTTCTCCAACTATCTGGGGAGTAGTTGTTCAAACACTTGAGCTTCTGGAGGCATTTCATACTCAAAATTCAACAGTTGGCTAGGCTATGCTAAGAGGACATAAGTCAGTCAATAAATGTAGTCTGCTAGAGCAATGAGTCAAAAATCTTAAAGGTACAAAAATAATATTTGTTCCAGACTGTCAAGTGTAGTGGACTATGGTAATTATAAGAAAAAGTTGTCTACAATCCAGTATCTAGGACCCTGCATAGTGTTAACTGAAAGCATGCTGAACCTGTAGAAAGAAGTGGTGGTAAAGGTGTGAGAAGAGACCTACATAGAATCAATGGTCAGAGTGCTCTTTCTCAAAGCTTACATAGGTAATATAATTTTCAGTTACATTTTGCTATACCAAAGACTAACATGCAATCATAGACATTATAACATTTCTCAAAAGATCACCTAGCAACATGGAGTCATTTTCAAAAATTTAGAACTCATTCATTATGGAGGTACAGCAATTTGCTTTTATAGTTCTAAATATGTTTTGTTGTTAGTTACTTAGTTTTATTTTTACTGAGAGAATTGACTCGCCAGACACAACAAAATATATGCCTACTATATACCCACTTTAGAGGAGATTGGGACCCTAAAAAGCAGTGCAACAGATCCATAATAGATACTTAATATCAAAAAATGGGTACTTTGGCTGAGGAGAGAGGAAGGCAGTTAGTTACTCACGGGGAAAGAGAGAGAGAGAGAAGAGGTAAAGCTATGTGGTGTGAAGAGTCATAGAACAAGGTATTAATACAAAACTCCCCTGAATCTTACATATACAATATCTAAACATAAGGGCATGTGTGTATGTGCGTGTGTATAAACACACACATGCACACACACACACACACACACACACACACACACAGGGCATATAAAAAGAAACACAGTGGAAATAGGAGAAATCTCCATTTCAGGTATTAGTTACTTAGTCCAAGAGACTCCTGAAGTATCACAGGCTATTTTGACAGCCTTTAATCATCTCCCAGTACTTGAAGGTAAGAGGCTACTGCTGAAGACAGGATGTACTTTGGCCACAGAGTGATACAGCACTTTCTTGACCATAGCTATGCCAGGTTAAAATTTAGACTGACTCTAGCCTCTGAAATTGTCAGGCAGTTGGCCTAGGGTATGGGAACACAAGTCAGGAAGAACCAATTGTCTCAGGAACGTGTGAGTGTGTCCCGGAGGGCACCTACTCAGGACTTGAGAAACTGAGTTGGAGCTGTCCTGGTAGCCTCCTCATAGTCCTAGAGGATACTATGCAAGTAGCTATGGGAGAAAATTAATCAATGATTCAACCCAGTTCTAACGCCTGATAGCCACAATGCCTGGCACAGCAAACTATCTCTACTGGTACTGTAGCAGCATTATTATATAGGGAATAATCAACAGATGTATAATTAGACTTAAAACAATCTCAGTGGGACAAAACCCATGGGTTTCACTGTAAATCTAGCAAATATACATGACTAGAGAGGTTGTAGATCCTAGAGCAAACCCTATCTCTGTCATATTAAATGACGAATGAAGTTTCTTACTGTATACTAAATACGGATTCTTATATTTACAGACAAGTATACAGTATACCACTCATCAAAAAAAGCCTCTTTTTGGAACAGATGGTGGCTATTACAGAGTTCCACAACCGGTCACACACAGATAATATATGTCTGAAAGATGCCCTCCCCTAAATAACCCATCTAGAGTGGAACCTCTACAACTAAGGCACATGGACCATAAAACACGTCTCAACTCTTATAAGCAAAGCTTCCTCATACAACAGAGTGTGATGCATATAGAATGCTACAACTGGCTACATTTTAGAGAATTAGAGACTTATGAGTAGTTTCCCTGGATAGGATTCTTGTATTAAACTTCATCTACTCAGAGCTTAGGGAACATTGTGGAAGAGGGGGCAGAAAAATTGTACAAGTCAGGATTCTTTCATGAACACAAGAAAGGGAGGATTTTAGGACACTGGAAACTTGTTCATATGAACTTTCAACAATGCTGACATAATGAACAAGACTGATGCTGACTTAATCAGACAAAATCCAGCACAGAATGAGGGAAATGGGCAGCAGGCCCCAACATTAGCTGAGGACTTGTCGGCAATTGATTACTTTTGGTCGAGGAAGAGTAGATCATCTTTAAGGGAGTGACTCTAGGTAGGCTGACTAGTCTTCAGTGAATGAACTTGTACTGAGAGACATCTGGGTACAAATGCTTGACCTGATAGGCCTTAGCATATATGATAGAATGAATGAAATCCAGAGCAGGGGAGGGATGCAGGTGTGGGTAGGGGATGAGTGTCTAAATTTGGTTAAGTTTTATTATATAAAATGAAAAAAATCTCACTGTAAAATATACAGTTTAAAAAGAAACGGAAGATGGAATAATCTTATAGCTTATTAAAGACTGATGAAGCCCCAGGTTTTTAAGATTTCTGTGAGGTCAGGAACTTAAAAAGATTTGTCCAAACTGTGGCTCACAGGCTATTGGTACTACATGATCTGAGAATAGCTATGATTGTGTCTCAACACAAAATGGTAACCCTAGTTAAAAATCTTCAGTTTCCCCATTATTTGGTAATTTGAGTGTATGTTTCTCAAATGTAAACATCATAAATGAAAATAGTGTGCTGCAATATCAAAAGTTAGGCATCTTGCATATTAAACCAAACAAATATCTGAGTCCACATTCCTTAAAAGGAGACAATCCAGAATATGGAACAAAAATAAGATTGCTTAAATTATTTTACAAGGTTACCCAATTGTGAATTGGGTGTTTCTTTATCCAAAGTAATGAGGATCGGTCAAACCTCAGTCCTGACTCCCAGAGGAAAGATGCAGGCTAGCTAATGTGGGTCCCTCCTGCCAGAATGTCAGAAGTAAAACAGAATTTACTGAAATTGTGGAAATTATTGATCATAACTTCCACAGGGATATATGGGTGATGTAAAAAACCAAAGAGATTCTTTGAGGGTATATAGATGTTTTGTGCATGATGATAACTGGAAAGAATATTTCAGGATTCCTAGCCCAACAAATTTAAGACTACAGAGGGATCAGACTTTTCTCATATGAAAAAAAAAATTGACACTTCTAAGGGCAAGAGTTCCAATATAACCAACATAGAATAAGGGCAACAGAAGTCTTGAACCAAAGACATGGATGATCTCTTAAACACTGGTTATGATATATATTCTTATTTTCTCAAGGAGATCTGCTACTGCTAAATAATATCTGAACTTTTTGAAATTTTTATATAATCCATTTTATTTTTCTGATATTTGTTGTGTTGAAAACTAAGCATACTGTTAGTATTTTTTTCATGTAATAATATAATGATCTGTGGAAAATTAGTATAAATTATATAATATATTTATTTGAGTTAATGTATGTAAATTACAGGGGAAAACATCTAATGTAATTCCTATCTAATATGATCATAATATGTTTGTATGGATATAGTTTATGTATATTAATAATGGGTACTGAGTACTTAAAGTAAATTTGGGGTAATATAGACCTTATTTCATATTTTATGAATTATTCACTTATGCATTTTTTATTCCTATAGAATTCACATTTTACTCAAATATTATTTTTTAATGATTTCTGTTTAAAAAAAAATATTTTAAGGCACAGTTCTCTTTTTAAACATACTATCCTTTTTTATAATGTATGAGATTTTTAAATTACTTCAATTTGTTATTCACTATTCTGATTTAAATCATGGAAGTTAATGACCTTCTTGCGCTACTGAACATTTAATATTTTTTACACGGATACTATCATCTTACTTTGGGTTTTACAAGAAAAAGTGGCTCATAAAAAGCTTGTCTAGGAAATATTATTGAATGTAGGATAAGCATTCTGATTTTCCAGTTCACTGGTTTAATCCTCCCTTGCTCCCTCCATCACTGTGTAGCTAAAACATCAAAATCTTACTTTAGAAATACAAAGATACAGTGTCACAAAATAATATAAAAGTGATCCATTGCAGTTGGTTATTGTGTAAATTTTAATTGTACATTGACAAAAATGGAGAATTCATTGGTCATGCATGCACCTTTTGTTTCTCAAGAAGAACATGATTATCTTGGCAAAAATTGTGCTCATGAAGTTTTTAAGAAAAAAAACTAGTCAAGTGAAAATTCCTTATATCAATGACTCAGGTGAGTCATCAAATATGATATTATAATAGCATGCATTATGGACACGGTCACAAACATGTTATGGAATAATATCTAACAAAAGTTTTCATGAGTGTGAAAGAATGTGAAAAATCTAATAGCACAAATTTTAGAAGGTGAGAACTGTCAACTAACTTTCCCAGAGTGTGACTAGAGAAACTTTTCATTATGTGGGAATTTAGGGACTAAAGAAAGAGTAGTCATGTCTAAGTGTCAATGGACTTTTATAACCCTAATGGAGAATAAAGCTCTTTAAATCCGTGGGTCTTAAATTGATACTCATTCACAAAGTGCATCTTTGAAAAAGTACTTGCTAGAACAATAGTGGAGAAACTGTATGTAAAGTGCTGTGCAAAATGAAGAACTCAGGTTTATAGATCTCAAAACATATATTAATATACCAAAGAGTATGGATGTAATAAATTACATTAAATATGCACGTTGCTACTAACCTAGATTGAGAGAAAAATGGCAGGAAATTATAAAGTTAAGGAAACTGGAATTTTAATTATATGTCACAAAATCCATAAAATATTATGATTTTATTATTTGTGTGTGTGTGTGTGTGTGTCTGTGTCTGTGTCTGTGTCTGTGTGTCTGTGTATTTATCTGTGTCTGTGTATATTTGTGCACTCCACTGGACATGTTGAAATCAGATGGCAAACTTGAATTTCCCTACCTTTCACCTTCTTTGAGATAGGATCGTTTGTTGTTTGCTACTGCATAAGTCAGGTTACCTGGTCCATGACATTAGAGGCATTGTACAGTGTCCACATCTCATCCAAATCTGCCCTAGGAATACTACTGCATCTGGCTTTATGTGAGGTTTGGAGATCTGAACCTAGGTCCTCCTGTTTACAGAACAAATGCTTTACCACTTAGCCTCTCCTTAATACTGTCATTAAGTATTTTATAAAAATGTATGAAATTTACAAAAAACAAATTTAAAAATTAAATATTATACCACAATATAGTTTATCCTTTTACATTTTAGGAAAATATATTTTGTGTCTTTCTTCTTATGAAGTTATTTAAAAACACTTCTATGTGTATAATAGTTGAATTGCAAATCCTTCTGCTTTCAACCTGAAAGTGCAAGGATTCAGACATCTGCAATCTCGGCCTACATCCAGTTCATTTCTTTTTCCTCTATGCATATCATATTAAAAAGCAATCCAAGCCAAGTACAATCTTAGTAAATATTTATAGGATTAGATAATAAAAAACTGCGTTTGAAGGTACAGAGACATGCTTTCAGTAGAAGATCAGCGTATGTTCTATCAAGCAGGATATTACTATAGCGATACAACACATACTATTTGTAAAATGCATGTATACTCCACAAAATGACATTTGTATTAATAGATTTTCATATCAATCTATTTTTCCTGGGTAATAAAAACATATATATACATATTCTTTTTTATAATTAATTAATAGATAGTTTAAGATGTGTTGCATGAGTAGATTTTTAAAATCATACTACATACTCAGGAGGTAAAAATGAATCACTTTATATGTTTGTCCATATTTTAGCAGGGAGAACACAAAAACTTAGAAGAGCATCAAAATTCATTATTATTTGTATTT
>NW_008352267.1:1796253-1796429 GCF_000622305.1 Nannospalax galili | reverse complement strand
ATATTATATAAATAAGTCACATAATGAACACATTTTAAATCACTTTCAGAAAGAGTGATGATTAAATCTATTCCAAGAGTCAGAAAGATTTAAAATCTCTGTGGAGACTGGAAATTAGAAACAGAACATATAGATCCTCCCTGGAACATTAACTTTACCTAATTAAACTTCTCTAG
>NW_008352267.1:1752306-1796205 GCF_000622305.1 Nannospalax galili | reverse complement strand
CTGAAAAGGAATCAATTTATTATTTCTTATTCCAGCAATTCTGTGAGCACAAAATAAGCTCCAGAATAATTTCTCCTTTCATATGAAGAAAAAGGTATGTATTTGCCAAATTTTAATTGCATCACAATTCTTATTTATTTTCCAAGACAAATTATTGATCCTTGTATATAACTGAGATAGCTACTAATGGAATTATCGAATGACTAGTAACCTGTAAAAGATGCAAGAAGAACTGTTTTTTTAACACTGGGAACAGAACGATAATAAATTATTAGCACAGTGCCCTATAGGGTAATTTTTCTATGTTTTTAATATATTTTTCCCCAAATTCCAGTGACTAACATATTGATAATTTTGAAATACAAGACCTTTTACAGGTGATCCTTCTGATTTCATTAACCAATTAAGATTATGAAGGAAGAAATCACATCTACCCTCCCCTTCTGCCTTCTGCCATATACTAACACAATGACAAGACCCAGAGCAGACCATATCACAGTGCTCTGATCTTGGATTTGTCATTCTCTTCATTGAAGATAAGTTTTTGTTCTTCACAATCTATCTATTGATTTAGTTATGGAAGTACTAAAACACCTTTCCAGATGTTTGAATATATTCATACATATTGATCATTTTTTTTAAAAAAAATCTATGTATTTTCATTGATAGGAGATAATTTCAACAAAATTAGTTTGTTTAAAAAATACCTCTGTTGGGACTGGAGAGATGGCTGTTCTTGCAGAAGACCTATGTTTGAATCCCAGCACCCACATGGCAGCTAACAACTGTATGTAGCTCCAGTTCCAGGGGATCCGACAGCCTCTTCCGTCTTCCATGGGCACTTACCTACATACAGGCAATAAACGCATACACACAAAATAAAAATAATAAATAAAATAATTTTAAAATAATAAATAAATTTAAAAAAATGCATCTGCTAGGTGTAGTGACCCAAGCCTTTAATTTCAGCACACAGGATGCTAAGGCAGAAGGATTTCTGTAAGATAGAGGCCTGCCTTGTCTACATAGTGAGCTCAAGGCAAGCTAGAGCTACAGGGAGACCCTGTCTCAAAAAAAGAAAAAAAAAAGAAGGCTTCTGAATACTATTTCTATCTAATGGAAAGCCTTAAAAGTAATAGATTAAGGATTGCAATTTTAAACATAATTTATCCCTATTTTTCTTGGCAGATTTTAACACCACAATAACACAAACAGTTCAGTTTGCATGTTCCTTATATTAATATTTGTAAAATGTTTCTGTAAAAAGATGGAAAGCGAATAAATATGGAGTTCTAATTTTTGATAAAATGGTGTTAGATGAAAAAGATAGGATTAAAATATCTTAAATATATGTATATATGTATTCATATAAGCACTGCCTTTGTTCTTTTCTGTTTAACAAATTACCACACATTAATTGATTTAAAACAACCCCGGTTCATTAGTTCATAGCCCTAAAGTCAAAAGTATAAGCACACTTGAAAATTGAGCCCCCTCATTATATTTTCAACAACTCAAAATGACACTACCAGCAGAATGCTTCTTCTCTCAGTTTTCAGGAGGAATAGGCATCTAAACTCACTCATATTATTGGCCCAATTTTATTCTTGTAAGATGAATGACTGTTTCTTCACAGTCCATCAGCCAATTACCCAGAGGCTTCTTCCTACCAGCTGCCTGCATCTTTTCTCAGGTTTTCAGACATGCTGCTCACCTCCAGCTAGGGTCAGTAGAGTGCTACTCAGAGTTTGAACCTCTTCAACGTCACTCTATATCATATATAGTTTAATGAGTTTAAACAATGTTCTCCACTTAAGGGTTCACATGATTATGCTTGATCTGCCCAGGTAATACACGATAAACACTCTATTTTAGAGACTAAAACCTTACAGATATAAGCAAACCCATTTTTTAGGGTACTGTAACATAATCACCGATTCCAGGGTTTCCACTCCTTGTATCATTTTGGAGTCATCACTACTCCCACAGTTAGTGATATTATGAATGCCTCTCTACATAAATATCTATCAGTCTGTCTGTCAGTCTGTTGGTCAATAGATATATCTATTTATCTATCTATCTATCTATCTATCTATGCATCATCTATCTATCTATCTATAATCATCATTTTCTATCTATTATCTATCTATCTATCATCATCATCTATCATCTATCAATCATCTATCTATCATCTATCATCATTGGTCATCTATCATTTATATCTATATCTATCTATTTAACTATCATCTATTTATCAATCATCTATCTATCTATCATCTATCTATCTAATCTTTCATCTATCATCTTTCATTTATATCGATACCTATATCTATCTATCATCTATGTATCTAATCTTTCTAATGTCTATCTATCATTTATCTATCATCTATCTATCTGTCTATCATTTATCTATCTGTCTATCTATCATCTATTTATCTATCTATCATTTATCTATCTTTATGTCATTTATCTATCATCTGTCTATAGATATCTATCTTTATATCTCTCTATTATCTATCACCTGTCTATCTCGATACCTATATCTATCTATCATCTATCTATCATCTATCTATCTATCATCAATCAATAATCTATCTATCAATCTCTCTATCTAGTAGCTAGTTTCTGAAAGAGATTATTTTTCTGAACTTTAAGATATCATAATACATTTTCTCCTATTTAAGGATTAAAAATAATTCAGATTTTACTAGGCGTTATTCCTTAAATTCTCTTAATTTCTTTATAGTGGTGTATATATAAGATCACATTTCATTTAATAGGCAGTGAGAGATAGAATACAGTTTTAAAATTGATGATACAAGTTTACACAGCAAACAGCAGTCAATATATAATATATTTTTCATTCCTTCTAAAACTACTGAAAATAAATGGGGGTTAGCTGAAAAATATAGTGAATATGATTAATCTTACACAGGATCAGTTCTTTTCTATGGACCTGGATATTTAAGTCGTCTCCTAAGCTTAATGCTAAATTTTCTATTAATTTGCAAATTTTGCCTGTAATTTATCACATATCAGCTTATATTATCAATTGGTTTTCTTTTAATGTCTATTCAGAATAAAAATGAAAACAGATATAATGGACTTCATGTGGAAGAATTTAAAGAAGTATTGTCTCTTTATACAGATTGGATTTTAGAATAATGGTAACATTTCATATTGTCAAATAAAGTATTTAGTGGCATGAAGAAAACTAGAGGGCTTTCTAGTCAGCATTGATGAAAACGTGAATAGTGAAGTTACTCTCCTCAGCCTCAGTTTATCTCAACTCATACTATCATAGTTTCTGAGGTACATGCAGTACTTTCCTAGTGCTATTTTATTTGTATCCAGACTATTGTAGTAAAAAATTTTACTATGTTCAAAAAAATAAAAACAAAAAAGCTAATACTGCATTGTGTCATTGATTTTCAACATATGAGTAGTTGATTATTTTGCTGTACAGAAACTTTGTAAATTAATGAGATCCCACTTACTGATTGAACAAAGGCATAATAATATTGATGATACTTGCAATAACAGCAATAGAAATATTCTGGTACAAGTAAAGAAATTCCTTAACAAAGGAAAAACTGCCCAGATTTCCTTTTGTGACTAAAATTAGGTTTTTAAAACAATGAAGCGTCCAAAGACTAGATCATTACAAAACATCTCTGAAGTCATCTTCAAATAGGTTCTACAAGTTCTGTTGCCTTTCCTCACTACAGTATAATCCATCATCTTGGAAATTAGTTCTGTACTTGTAGCTAATATTTAGTGATAACAAAATTTTGAATATAATTATCTTAGTATTTGTTTCCTATGTTGTTATATAGCTTATTTACCTTTTACTAGTACAAAACAATCTGAGAATGATAACAATTTTTAACCACTAAGCCATCTCTCCAGCCCCAAGCAATTCACTATTTCTTACAATATGTCTTCTGAAAAAATATTAACAGGCTCTTCATGAAATTTTTCTTCATGCATAAGTACCTGCTACAAAAAGAATAATCTTTACACACTGCTTTGACTCTCTCTCTCTCTCTCTCTCTCTCTATCTATATATGCATATGTATATAATTATTATAATCACCTAATCCCATCCCATGAAGAGTAATATTTGTTCATGGCAAATAAAAATGTTCTCAAATATTTATCAAAATAGATATAAATGGATCCAAATATTGTTTTAGTGGGAGTATAAGATGAAATCACATTAAATTTCAATACTGTAATATGTGAATTTCAATAAAAAATGAAATAAAAATAATGCCTTGTATGCTTTTGCCACAAACATTTATTTCTCTTTGGACTTTTCATCACTTTGAAGCACAAAGTAATACTGAAATATACTTATCATGGAATAGCTTCTAATTACATATTATATATGAAACATATTACAACGTGGACATATTTGTTAAATATATATATATATAATTGGTCTTTTTAAGACAGGGTCTTCCTGTAGCCCCAGCTGTCCTGGAACTCACTATGTAGATCAGGCTGGCCTTGAACTCACAGAGATCAGCTTGCCTCTGCCTTCCAAATGCTGGGATTAAAGGTATGCACCACCATGCCCGGTTTCTAAATATATATATTTAAATATTTGTTCTGATTTGTAGTATTCAGTAGAGTTCCTTTTTCCATCTTAAAAGATTAGTAAGGACAAATGAGGTCAGCTCTGTTTCTTCCATCTTCTCCTATTTCTTTGAACATAGCTAGAGAAGAATTTGATTTTCTTATTTTACTTAGAAATTCATAATTTATATAATCAATGATTATCATTTTGAATTACCAAATGTAGCAACTTGTGTTATGTGACTGGAGAGATTGTTCAGAGATTAAGAGTACCCAGATTCAATTCCCAGCACCCGCATGACAACTAACAACAGTCCATAACTCCAGTTCCAGGGCAACCGACGCCCTTTGCTGACCTCCACAAGTATTACAGGACATAAGTACATCTAAATGGAAGCAATACCATCATACACATAAAATAAAAGTAACAAAATATAGAAAAGAAAATCTTGTGAGACATATAAAAAAACAGTAAAAATATCAAAAATACACGACTTACCAACAGTAGGATTACATAGCTTAACTTTACTTCACAATATATACATTATTTAATAATAATTTCCTCAGTCATTATTAATAAAAAATAACAAATGCAAAATACATTAAAAGAATCACAAATACATGCCTTACCAACAGTAAGATTACATAGCTTAACTTTCCTCTATGATACATGAATTATTACAAGAATAATTGTCTCAGTTATCATTAACGATTTTAAGAAGAAAGAATGAATTTACAAATATCACAGAGCAATTCAGTGTCTATCAAACCTGAGTCTTAAAAGATGTATTAGTGGATATCTTATCATATCCAAATTAAATATTTTTGAATTACTGACTTTAAAAGGAGAAAATATAGCCAAACATTGAGATTATAAGTTAGTGCATTTGAAAGTTAAGAGCATTAAATAAATCATCTGTTCATACATTGAACAACTTCCAAAAGTGATGTCACATTATCCTCTAGCTTAATTTAGATTTCCATTTGATGAAAGAACAAATCAGTACTCTAACAAAGCCTTTCACTCAGTCCATTCCAAATGATAGATATGCAGAATGGCATTTTTAAAAGAATAAATTAAGGAACTAACAAATTTGTGATATTTTTAAATGGCTTAGTCATTTATATATTCACCAAAGTCCTATGTCCTTCCAAATATGGGTACATTGATTATAAAAACATCTTATAATTCAGCATTTAATAGTCTAACATACAATATCTGGGAAATGATGAATGCCTTTATTTTCATTTTTATTCATCTTTGAATTTCCTTTAAGCCAAATCCATCTTTTTTGACTAAAAAGAAACTCATTGATAGAAAGGTTAAAATATATTTAAAATAATTCAGTAATAGTCATTATTTACTGCTCAATATCACTCTCCCTAGTTATACTACCCCTATTTTCCCATTTAATATTTTTCTTTTTCAATGCACATTTTATTGAATTTTTGTGGATTTCATTTACACCTCCCATATCTGGACACCCATGCACACAACCCTCCCACAGGGTTTCATACGTTTCTTAATATATTTAAGACCTATAGAGTCAAGTTTGTGTATCCAGATGTCCCTCAGTCTGAGTTCATCCACTGAGTCTGGTCAAAGTGTCTTGGGTCACTCCTTTTTCAATGCACATTTTATTGAATTTTTGTGGATTTCATTTACACCTCCCATATCTGGACACCCATGCACACAACCCTCCCACAGGGTTTCATACGTTTCTTAATATATTTAAGACCTATAGAGTCAAGTTTGTGTATCCAGATGTCCCTCAGTCTGAGTTCATCCACTGAGTCTGGTCAAAGTGTCTTGGGACACCTTAAAGAAGATCAACTCTCCCTCACCCAGCATTGATCAGTTGCCAATAGTTCCTCACCTAAAGTGGGGCTTCCTTCCTATTTCCCCAGTTCTATGCTGTTTTTTGTCTGAGTTTACAAGGGTCCTGTGCATGCTTCCACCATTGCTGTAAATTCATATGAGCAAATTGCCAGGGGCCTGCAAGACTCCATTTCCTTATAATCATGCCTCAGTCTTGGCTCTTGAAATCTTTCTGCCCCCTCTTCCAAAATGGTCCCTGAGGCCCAGGTGGGTGAGATTTAAGATAGGAATTCTATCCAGGGGCAGGTACTCTGCATTGTCTTATTCTCTATACTTTGGTCGGTTGTGTCCCAAGTTCATTGTCCTTTCTTTCATGAAGAAGCTTTGCTGATGAGATTGATAGCACCTGTGCCATACTATGCTCAAATCTACCTCCTTCATCTCCTGTGGTATCTTTCTAATTTTCTGACTTCAGTGTTACATCAGATTGTAAATTCACTCTCAATATTTGGAGCTAGGTTCCACAAAGAAGAGAGAACATGCATTTGTGCTTCTGGGCCTGAGTTGCCTCATTATGAAAATATTTTACAGTTCCATCCACTAACCTGCAAATTTCATCATTTCTAATTTCTTTAAAGATGAATAGAATTTCATTGTATATATGTGCAATATTTTCATTATCCATTCATCAGTTGTTTAGGTTGCTTCAACATCTTAGAAATCATGAAAAGAATGGCAATTAACGTGACTGAACAAGTATCTCTGTAGTAGGACACTGACACATTTTGTATATGCCAAGCAGTGGTACAGCTAGGTCAAAGGGTAGACCTACACGCAGGTTTTTAAAAATTCTTCATACTGATTTTAATAGTGGCTGTACAAATTTGCAATCCCACCACCAGTGAAGGGGTGTTCTATTCAACCCATATCCTCATCTGCATTTGCTGTCAATTGTTTTCTTGCTTTTAGTTATTCTAACTGGGGTAAGAGGAAATACTAATGTAGTTTCAATTTGCCTTTTCATAATTGCTGCAGATATTGAAAACTCTTGAGGCTATTTCTTTGATTATTCTTTTCTTTGGAGAATTATCTGATCAGATTTATAGCCCCCTTTTTAATTGGACCATTTGTTTTCTTGGTTATTTTAAAAAATTTCTTTGTTTCTTAATCATACATCAGATATATATCTAGCAAAGATTCTTTTCCACTCTGAGGGTCAATATAATTTCTAACCATATGCTAAATACTTTTAACCATAGATATATGTTACTATCACTAATCAAAAAACTTCTTTTGTATAAGTGAATGCTATTGTAGAGATCCATACCTGGTCAAAATGTAGAGAATAAGTGACCATGAAATGCCTAATTCCATTTGCTATATCTCAAATGCAATCCCTACAACTAAGGTTGAGGGACCATAGCAAAATATGGAGTAGACAGGGTGTAAGAGCTAGAGAATCAGGATGCCTCTTGAAAGATAGTTTCTTCCAGGCATGACAATAAAGCAGAAACCATGACACCTCAGTATTATAGGTACCTAAACAAGACCTGCATAATGAAAACCCTGGATGACATGTCAGCATAGATGGGAACAATTTCATGTAAATTCAATTTCTAGATGAAGAGCTTCAGGCAGTTAATGAGTTAGTTTTTTACACTGATGAGTTCTCTGATAGGATATACGATCCCAAGTGGTCAGTTCTAAACACAAGTTCTAAATATACGAGCAATAGTAAATGGACTCAGTAGGTATGTCAATATACCTATGTACATATATGTGCATATGGCTATATATGTAATAATAAAGAAGTGGTCACAAAATTGGGAGTGATTGGACAAGACATGGGAGGTGTTGAATGGGGGAGAAGAAACAGTGGAAATAATCCAAATATGGTAGTCATGTACGAAATTCTCAAACAAATAAATATCTTCAATTTAAAAATAACACAATAAAAGACTAAAAATAATAAAGTAGACAACGAAGATATGAATATAATAAAAAGTGTATTATGCACTCCAAAGAAAATATCATAGTGAGGTTGTGGCAGTATGCCTTCAATTCTGGCCCTTGAGAGACGGAGGCAGGTGGATCTTTGTGAGCTCAAGGCCAGTCTGATCCACACAGTGAGTTCCAGGCCAGCTGGGGCTACTGGGAGGTCCTGCCTAAAAAGATCAAAAAAACAAAACAAGGCCCTGAAAAGGTCATAGTGAAATCACTTTGCACAATAAAAGTTACTTGCTGTGTAAGATTATTAGATTTGTGACAATTTAGACAAAAAGATGCCATGTGGCATAAACATGGCAGGTTTGAGTCACATTTTTGCAGGTGATAATAAGGCTGGAGTGATTTTCTCTCTCTTATCTCATTAACGGTAAGAATAACACTTAAAAGTTTATGTTTACATACATTATATTCTTTTCTGAATATTCTCATTTATTTTTCATGAAATCAACAGAAAGGTAATCAGGATAGCATATCCAGTCACTAACTTTCACTGTGCTTAATTGTTGAAACCAATAATGAGACCCCTTTTGCATTGCTGGTTATCTGTAACCAGAACTTGTTCAGAAAAATTTGCCTGCATTAGTAGCTATGGCAACTTCAGGATAAATATTGAGTGTTGGCCTTCCCACTGTTAAAAACCTCTGTCTCCTTTAGGCTATAGTATATCGCCAGAGAGACATACTCATGCAGAACAATACTAACGTTTCATGTAGTATGAAGAAAAAACTTCAGAATGTTATGATCAGTCTCACTATAAAATTAAATATAAGGAAAATGTAAAGATTAAGGGAACTTTTCCTCCTCTGAGATTGCATAACAAATGCCAAAATTTATGGCAATTATATAAAGCTTTTATGTAAACAGATCATTAAAACAGTTGCGTACTAAGCTGCTAAGGGAGATTGAAGGTGGAAGAAAGGGTAACTCAAGAAAAACACAATCCCAACAACTTGACTTTCCCAGTGGTACATATTTATGATATATACATACATACCTACATACATATATATATGTCTCCTTAATTGTATATTCAATTTTCTCCTTAATTTATACACATTACAGTATATAAAAACCTTAAAAATTTATAGTCTAGTTAGTGGTCTGATCACCATTCCACAGACTACTAGTGTTAACATAGAACTCTGCCATGAAATTTGCATAACATCATCCATTATGTAGGCAAGCTGTTTTACACATACAGATAGTGCCTTTGGTTTTTAGAATATTCAAATCTATATTCTTAACTTAAAAATGAATAAAATTGATATTATATATTTTCATTGGTCAGCTATCAAAATACCTTCTTCTTCATATGTTTTTGTTTTTAAATTTTTTACCTTGACATTCCTTGTGGGTATCCTCTTCCTTGAATTACATGGCTTACTTAATTGCCTCAAACAAAAGTAGGTTAGGTAGAAGCATCACTAAGTGATACCTAATGTGAGATCTTCAAAATAGTATATACCTTTCTTTCTCTCTTGAAATATTTTCTGTTCCATTTCAGCAGTAGCCATCTTATGAGGTCTTCAAACAAAACCACACAAAGAAACCACACAGATAGAATATACATGAGCTTATAATTACTAGAGGTTTGACTGCTTGCCATTATCAACTGCAAAACACGTGACTTAAGATGTTTCTAGATTCTTCTATATAAAAACTACTAAATTCCAATACATTTTGTATATTCCTTCTTAGGAAAAATGCTTCAATAAATAGAGCAAGCCAATTGTTTCATTGTTGAAATTTTATGCCCCAGGATCCTAAGACAGAGATAATAAGAAAAAAAGAAAACAGATTTAAGATATAAAAATTGGATGATTATTATGCAATAATTGTACCCGAAAAGAATACTCCAGTTAATTTTTTCTTTGTGTGTTTTGATTAAACATCTTCTGTTTGAAATTGTATATTATTTATCTTATTTCCAAAAAAAAATTCACTGATCATATGTATTCTTATACAGCCATTTGCAATCAAATCCACACCCTTTCCCCGATCCATTCCTTCCCCATACTGCCACCGGACACCGTGCACTCCCTCACACATGATATTTCCTATCAAGTCAGGCAATTGCACCCCGATGCCTTTGAGTGCAAATTCATCCACTGGAGTCCAATCAGTTCATCAGAGATCTTGTGCAAGGCATACTCTTCTTCCCCCACCCAGCAGCAACCCGTTTCCAACAGTTCTCAGTCTAGGGCTGACCCGCCATCCATCTCTCTCCTCTCCTCTGGGCTCTTGTTCAGTTGAATTGGTATGGTCCCGTGCACAATGCCACCACTGCCACAAGTTCACAGTGGCTTTAAAGCCTCTTCTTTCTTGTGTTCATGCACCAACCCCTGTTCTTACAATCTTTCCTTCCCCTCTTCTGCAATGGTCCCTAAACTGTGGGTGGTGAGGTTCAATATAGGAGTCCTTTTCAGGGATTCACACTCTGCAGTCTCTTATTCTTTAAAACTCAGGCAGTTGGGGCCTTCTTTGTGCATCACACTCTGCTATACAAGGAAGCTTTACGGGTGGGAGTTGAAAGATACATTAGTTTTCTTTCTGCCCCTTGTTTGGCTATGCTCCATGAGAATTGTAGACGTTCAACTGTAGATGTGTCACCTAGTACTGGGAATCTCTCAAACATATATTCTCTGTGTCTGACGTGTTGTGCAATTCTGCAGTAACCTTCATCTTTTCAAAAAGAAGCTTCTTTAATAAGTGGTGTACTACTGTATTCTGCTCTGTAAATATAAGAATAGATATTTAGCATATAGTAAGAAATTCCATTTGTGTAGTTCTATGAAAGAGATAGGGTTTTCTTTAGAATCTAAATCATTTCCTGCCATGTGTGCTTTACTGAGTTTACAGTACCTTCCATGAGTTCACTCCCACCAAGCGGGTTTCATCTCTAATTAAATAGCTGTTTCTTGCCCCTAGTACCAGTACTGCATCAATAAAGGTTGTTTGCCATGCCAGTCCTTATGGTTATTAGGCTTTAGGGCTGGATTGGACCACTGACCGTTTTTCTCCCTTGGTAGTTCACACATTATCATCTAGCATTATGATAGCCAAACATCGGTTAGAAGAATTTTAGCATAATTCCTGCTCCATTGTTTCAAGTCCTGTATCTGAAGTATGTCCAGTCTTCAGCAGTAGGGTCCCATCTACTAGTCCTGGGAGACAAACAAGAGGTTTTGCAATACCCTGTACTATCCTGGGAATCCTCTGAACTGCTCCCACCAACCACTCAATGGAGGTCTGTCTGGCACTGTGCACCCTCCTGAGAAGCTCCTACGTAAATGCACACACCAATGTTCAGATACTATTTGCTTGCTTCCCATGGGGTTCTGAGGGTACCAAATCCCTCTCTGGGTAGCTAGCTTTGCAAGACTCACCCATCTCCACTCTCCTTCCTCCCAGTCTGCCCCTTTCCTCCCTCCCCAGTCCCAGAGCCTCCCCATTATCCCCATCCTCTGCCTAATAACATCTTCATCCCACCATCCCCCCTCTCCTGACTCCCCAGACCCACAGTGTATCCCCTTGCATATCCCTCTGTTTCCCTATGTTCATGAATCATCCCTGGCTTTTACAATTTTTCTGCTTCCTCTTCCACAATGGCCCCTGAGATGTGGGTGGGTGAGGTTTAATATAGAAGTCTTATTGTCACACTCTTCAGTCTCTTATTCTTTAAATCTTAGCCAGTTATGCACTTCCGTTTGCATCACACTTTGTTGTATAAGGAAGCTTCCCTACTGAGAATTGAGGGATGAACCAGTTTTCTCTCTACCCGTCATTACACTATGTTCCATAAGCCTGAAATGTAGAGGTTCAACTGTAGATGTGTCACCTAGAATTGGGCATCTCTCAGATGCATATTCCCTGTGCCCGAATAGTTGTAGCATTCTGCAGTAACTTCCATCTGTTGCAAAAATAAGCTTCTTTGATGAGTGCTGAACCTTATACCTGTCTTTAAATACAAGGTTACATATATAGCATATGATTAAAAAATTCATTTGTCTAGAGATAGGAAAGAGGATTTCTCTAGGATCTATGTTTTCTCTCCTACCATGTGTATTTGACTGAGTTTACAGTGTCACTCATGAATTCACTCCCATTGAAAGGGTTTTAAGTCCAACTAGATAGCTGTTGATTGCCCCTCAGGTAACAGTGCCACCTCTGCATCAAATATTTCTAATACATCTTTCTGCTTCCTAGAGGTTTTCATATGCACTGAATAAAAATATGCTTCACAATATGCTTGGCATCAATTACTCTAGTTCTATGACAATTTTATATTCTTTCTCTTAAAAAGTATTGATTTGTAGCTAGAGTTAGAAAATTTAGATTTTCAATACCATACCCTAGATTTGGTGTGTCTGTATTTAATTTTCTGTTTTAGGTAATAATTTGGAAAATATTTACAGAATACCTACAATATTGAAAATGTTTCATTTCTTTCTTGCAATTACTGTCCATCCATAGACATCAGGATCTGCCCCAGCTAAAATTGTCTTGATCATTTCTCAGTAATGCAATGAATATTTTGATTTACAACTTTTTCTTAGGAATTCCTTTCACAATTGTTAGATTATTCCTGAAGTTTCACTTGAAGATATCCATGGGAAAAATGTTATTAATTTTGTATCTATTATGGTATGTCTGATGCCCCATGTCAAGGCCAATGTAAATGGCAGTGTGATGAGAGAGAGCGAGAGAGAGAGAGAGAGAGAGAGAGAGAGAGAGAGAGAGAGAATTAAAATTACAATCTATAATTTGTTAACCATTTCAGGTATAAAATGCCTCCTTCTGAAATAAAATAATAAATTTGTTCCTTAAGCAGATAAGTGTGTTTTAATGATCTCCTACACCAAGGAAATGCCACACAGTTGGAACTGTAGTGAGATCTTATAGAAAAAGTGAGCACTGGAATTTAATTGTGTGTTGGCTCTGCTAGTCCATGTGAAAGGATAACAAAGCTGATCTGGGTGATGGCACTGGTTAATGATTTGAGGGAAGACATTCTGAAGACACTTGAAGTTTTCTAGAATTATGCAGTCTTGCTTCAGTCGTGATTTCATAAATGGATTTTGTGTGGAATCATTATTCTGGTCTGGGCCTTGTAAGCTATCTTTACATTTTATTTTTTGTCCTTTTGAGTAAGAGTAGTGTCGTTAATATAATAGACAGAAGACAAGAGTACCACAGGGGCTCTGAGGAGAATTCATTCCCATGTAACAAAGTGAGTCTTTTCCAATAGATTTAAAAGGACAGGGGGAGTGTCTATTTAAAGTAATTGATTAAATAGCCCATAGTATGTGTGCTCTGATTCCTGGATTGTCTAGGGATAAATGGAATCTGTTAGCCTGTCACTTGTATGCGAAATCAGCTATGAGGGTTGGGAGAACAAAAATCTAGAAAAACAATAAAGGGTGAGATTCACTAAAATGCCACAGCTCAAGATAATACTCCTGGCTTTAGTTTTGATTATATGTGAAAAGGGGGCATCTTTGTCATTTTAGTATCTCTTTCCTTCTGGAAAGGTCATCATCCTCACCATTAGGTCTTGGAAAAATCTTTGGTATTGGAAATGTTGGAGGAAGGGGATGCTTTGGGAGAAGTTCTTCCTTAATGGCCTTCAAGTCTGCTTAATATCAGTGTAGCTACCTAAGATTTTCCACTAAAGAAATAAGACCTTAAAATAACTTAGGAGATGAACAGCCAGTCACTCTGGGTACTTACACCTGAAAATAGGATGCAGATGAGTTTAAGGTCTTCACCCTTGCCTACTTTCAACAAGATTTCTTATGAGAACCATTTGAGTGATCAGGGGGACCCAGATATATGGAGTTGGACTGCTGCAGTACCATCTCAGTGTGGACTGACTATACATTACAGAAAGTAAAATTAAGACAGTAGTAAAATGCATAACATTCAAATGAATAACATCACTAATAAGATTGTAGAAGATATAACTAATTTTTAATATGAAGATTCAATTTCAAAGCTGATTATGATTAGCATGTTCATAGTTTGTTTTTCTAGACATTGTAAGCAAAAGAGACAGTAGTAGAATCATAACAAATGCAAGAACATTTCCAGTCCTTCCTATTCACTGGCTGAATATTTCCATTTCGGGGCTCCATGATTCCTACCAGTCTTGGATGTGAGTCCATTACCCTGTTCCATTGATATTTTAATGAACTAGGATCCCAGCTATGATCTCCAAATTCACCCATCTCCCAAAGGATAAACTAAAACTGGCAAAACATGTTTTTCTGCACCGTCTCCCTTTTCCCATACCCATTTTGCTACCAAACATTCCCTCACCAATGGACACTACTCAATCACCCACCTCCCCAAGGACTCTCCCTTTGCCTATCTTTTTGACAATACCAGATTGGGAGGATTAAACACACACACCCACACACATATGCATGATATTAAATTTTCTAAGGTCAAATTTTAGTGCATGGACATCTAATCTCTACTTAAATCAGTGGAATTTTCTTAAACTATCAAATCATTCTCAGTAGCACTTACAAATACTAACTTATAAGGAAAAAACATAAGTCTAAGGAAGGGTCAATCTTAAATGTTTGTCTTTTCTAAAAGGTTTATCTAAAAGCTATACAGAAGACAACATATTAAAATTGAGTAATAGATGTTCCAAATATCAATAACAATATTTGAAGCCTATATTAGTGTGTGCTGTGGGATTAAAATGGAAAATATTTTATTTTTTCTCTCCAAGGCCAGCCAGGTCTCAGAAGATTATGAGGGATCTCTCAAAGAGTCCTACAGCTCTGTAGGGTCACATGTCCTGTTGTTCAGGGAAGTCATGGTGTCACCATTGTTCATAATTCAATCACAGTACATTCTGCAAAGTGAACAGTCAACACAAAGGGAATTTCCTTAGTGTTTAAAATTATAATCAGTAGAGTCTTGATTCATTCTCAATGGATGGAATAATTGGTTTAAAAAAATGCAATTTAAAAAAGGCAAGCAATTGAGGCACTCCTGAAACCCAAGTGAGCCCTAGGGACTGAAAGCTCAACTAAAGATTAATTGTCCACCTGTATGTTCTTAAAGGAACAGCAGGAAATTATGGGAAAAAGATAAAATTATTGGTGTAATACAAAACAAAAGGACAATTATATGTTCAAAGGGATAAAAAAAAGAGTTGCGTTTCGCTCCTGTGAGCTGGAACAGCAGTCGCCTCAAATGAGTTTAAAGGTTTGGGTGCTGACTGTGAGCCGCAGCTTCACATAACCTAGCAGTAGGCTGATGGTGGAGCAGACTAGAGTATGGAGGATTTCCTGATGTCAGGCACCACTTTCAGGTTTCTTTGAGTGACTGCAGTCCCCTCAGCCCCCTCCAATGAGGTTTCAGGCTGTGCGTTACAGAGGTTTTAGCACTTCTGCTGGGGAATCTGCTATTTACAGACAATCTGGAACAGATCTCCGACCTCCCCTGAGGCCCAACTGTGGTCCTCACTCAGCACATGGTCCTGGATATCCAGGCCTTAATGTTGGACCTCTCCTATTACCGAGAACCAGGAGGATTTCCATTATTTTTCTGTTACTATTCTACAGACCCTATACACTTTAAAATCAATACAAAATCAAAATTCTATATGCATATTATAATTTTGAATATTGTTTACTAACAAAACTATATTTCCAAGCCTCAACAAAAATGTGAAATGTGTCAGTGTTCCTACAATGTAAATTTGTCTTTCAGCCCCTTTCCAAATTCTCCACCTATGCAAAGTCTTTCAGTGTAATAATGTTAATGTGTGTGTGTGTGTGTCTGTGTGTCTGTGTGTCTGCGTGTCTGTGTGTGTTTGATACAGGGTCTTCCTGTTGCTCTAGCTGGATGGAAGCTAATTCCTTAAGTAAAAAATGCTAATAAAATATTTTTAAATAAAAAAAGACTAGGCCTTAAAAGCTTCCTCATGAAATAACCCCTAAAAATGGGAATCTCACATTCCAAGTAGGCAATGTCTCCCCAGCTACAATTAATTTAAAGAACTGCCATAGTTTTCTGAACAGTGTGAAAGCTATCTTAGGCAATAACTGAGAAAAAAAAAGAATTTTTAGTTTTTTGGGTTGAAACTTTTTACTTTTTAGAATTTCATACTTAAGTATTGTCTTTGCATTGTTCCCATTCCTCCTAGGTCCCTCCAACTACTCCCATGTCACCCACTCTTTCTGAATTTCTTGCCTCTTTTGTATTATTGTTGATTATATATATATTTATATCAATAAGTATATAAATAGTACTTATATCATTTATTTGTGCTCACACGTGTCTTTCCTACCCCTCTTCCAAAATGTTTCCTGAGGCTTAGTTGCAGAGTTTGCCTAGTAGATGTAGACCCCACTTTTTGGCTGGGCATCTATTAAATATAATGTGCATTTACACAGTGCATTCTAGAAAATCCATCAGCAAAGAAAAATTAAATCATGAAATTTTCATGAAAATAAGTAGCTATTTTTATACTAAGTGGTAACACTGACTCAGAAAAACAAGTGATATATCTCTCTCTCTCTCTCTCTCTCTCTCTCTCTCTCTCTCTCTCTCTCTCTCTCTCTCATTTGACTCTAGTCCCAAACCTTAAATGTGAGTATACATTGGAATATAATCAAAGATAACATGAAAATGATAAGGAACCAAGAGGGAGGGGAAAAATAAAGAGCTTGAGAGAAGGGCAGAAAGTTAGGAGATAGATGTTATTATGAAGGAAATGGCCAAAAGATGGGTACTTTAGTGGGGAAGAGAGCAGGGTGTCCTTCAAGGAGGGAGAGAGCAGAAAGAGAGACAAATAAATGTTTAGGTAGTGTTAAAGTTCAAAGATAAATGTAGTGTTTACTGAAAATACACATATACTATAATGTCAGTGAGTGCATGTGTATAGCTGAATGCTATATTACAAAAATCACAGTGCCAGGCATGGGAAAACTCTTTTTGGGTTCTTGGTCATTTTAGTAGAAGAGACTTCAAAAGTAACACAGGCTGTTTCAATAGTCTTTGATTGAATAGTCTCCTTGAACTTGAAATTAAGACTCTGTTGTTGAGGACATGACACAGTTCAGATACAGGATTTATAGCAATTCAGCTGGAACTTCTCTTGAAGCCTCTACCTGAGGACTAGCTCTCATAGCATCAGAGGATACTATGAAAGCTCCCAGAAGAGAAAACCAATCAATGGTCCTAACAAAGTGTAAAACCTGCAAACCACAACAATGAATGCCCCAGCCAGTAATTTCTATTGTGGCAGTAGTGATACATTTCTTTGGTGGATGGGGGGTGGGGTGGGGGGGGTAAAATAGCAACATCAGCAACTGTCTAAATTGACCTCAATCCCACTAAACGAACTTGAATTAATGTGTGGTATTGTAAATATTACCAAGTACACATCACTAGAGAGTTCCTAGACAAAAGAGAAGAATCTGATCTCTCTCTTCCTAGACCAAAGTAATTCCTTACTGTATTCTAAATATGTATCCTTTTATTTACAGACCAATGTCCTTCTACCATTGACTTATCAAAGAACTGCTTTTTGGACTTATTGAATTATTATGAAGTTCCACAACGGGTCAAACCCACAGATTAAGAGAATTTTAAATAATAATTATTCAAATGTAAATATGTTTACAACATATTTAGATAAATTTATCATTCTTTAAACATCTCTCAACACCATCATTTATAATATTTCAACAGTAGATACTTAGGTCTCTTTAATTTTTTTCTGAACATTATAAATATGAATAGTGACTAAGTAAGCAGAGCTACAGAGCTTATCATAATAATGAAGGTTTATGTTTTGAAATTACCATTAAGCTTCTCAGTAGATATATGTAGTTGTTTTATTACATGGGATCCCTGAACACACACAATTATATTCCTATCCTCATTTTACATAGTGGTCTTTGTAAGATTCTTGCACAAGCACCTAGATTCCATCCCAAGAACCTATATAAAACAGGTTGTGTGATGAGGATGAATCAGGTGGTGAGTTCCAAATATGGATGACACCTAAGGAATGATACTCAAGGTAGTCCTCTGGCCTCTATATGATCACACATGCACAATCATTTACACTTCTATACACATGAATAAACACAAACTCATCCAAACACAAACATACACATACCTGTATTACCATGAAAGTATTAAAAATAAGTTGATGATTAATGGATATATAAATTTCTAGACTGGAAAAACTCATTGTTTGATATGGGATATACACAGAGAAAGAAATGTATTCACTATGTGAGTTTACTTTACTACAAAATGTTACATTACATCTTAATTAACTAAAATATTATGAGCTGTAATTTCATAAGATTTTCTAAATAGATAGCACTTTGGTAGCAGAAATGCTTGAAGTTGGTTAAAGAGTTTGCTTTGGACTAACAGAGAGAAGTGAAGGTCTTGTAAAGTTCTAGTTTCATTCTTATGCTGCGGTAAAACACTCTGACCAAAAGGAACTTCGGAGGAAAGCATCAGTATAACCCTTCATCACTGAGGGAAGTCAAGGCATGAACTCTAGCTGGAACTTTAAGTAGCAACTATTTTCTGGCTGGCTCACTACAAACAGCTCAGCTAGCTTTCTTATACAGCTTAGGACCACTTGTGTAGACATGTGGCCACACAGAGTGGATTGTGCCCTGCAAAATACAAATTAAAAATAAAAACCATCTTCCACTGACATGCCTATCAGTCTGAGCTAGGAAGTTCCTTAACTGAGAATGTGCTTCTCAGATGACTCTAGGCTGTGGCAAGTTGACAAATAAAGCTAACCAGAAGAAGAAACGAGTTAAAAACAAGGGGTGAATAATTTCAGAAGTTACTGGTACAAGCTATTTTATATCATAGTCTTAAGCAATTCACTGTTAATAATAGAATTTTAGACAATGAGAAAGAATCATCTCTAGAAACTAATTTGTTCAAAGTGACAGTAACAAATACATTGAAATGATACTTGGAAAGATTTCTTCCTCTATCTTCCATTCTATCCTCCACTGTCTCCTATTGCTGCTTATTTTCCTTTTCCTCCTTTGATTTTTCCTCTCTCTGTCTTTCTCTGTTATAAAAAAACATAATTCATAATTACTTTAAAAGTTTTAAAAATAACATTATGCCTGGAGAGAAAACTCAGTAAGTAAAGAGCTTGTCATTCAAATGTGAGCCCTGAGTTTGATCCAAAGAGCCCATGTAAAATGCCAGGTCTACTGGTGCATTCATAAGATCTGAAAACTAACATCTGGATCACAGAGACTCACTGACTGCCAGCCTAGTGAAAAACCCTTTCTTAAAAGATATGATTAGTTGTCTTCCTAAAAAATGATACCTGACTTTTTCTTTCATCTATATATGCATGCAAGCATGTGAATAGCACCTGCAAACACACAGACATCTTCACATATGTATGTGAGCATGCACACGCACGCACACACACACACACACAAATATTCAAATAAAAGATGGGTCAAGACATTTATAATTTGAAGTGCAAATTACCCTATTTCACTTCCATCTCGAATCCTAACTATTTTCTTGCAAACACTAAATATACTGTGGAGAACACTGGTTTCCCGCTCATGTTTGCCTTTCTCTTTTCTGGGTTGCCTAGCTTTTATAAAACTTCTTTTTCCTATGAACCCCTGATGTTCAGGCTTGCAACACTGTCATTTAGGATTCCCTCTTCTCATTGCATTTTCTACCTTTGGCTCTAAGTTCTGTTTTTCTTTGACTTTTCCAATTGTGTCATTGAAAACAGGACTTCTGCTCTCTTCCTTCCCTATTTGTATGTTTCAAGTAGCAGAAACATTTTGGAAACTAGAACATTTTGGAGATCTCCCTGCCTCTGCCTCCCGAGTGCTGGGATTAAAGGCATGCGCCACCACGCCTGGTCAAAACACACATTTTTAAAAGCTTTATGAAAATTTCATTAGATTTTAAAGAAAAATATTCATGGAAAAGCAGCTGTAATTCTCAACAGCTACCATGAAAGAATGGAGCAGAGATGGAAAAATGTCCAAAAGCTATGCCAGTTTTGCGTCAGCATGGAGGTTGGACTAGTGGCAAACTCACAAGCACATGGCAGGTAGGAGAAGGGAGCTGTAGAGAAAAAGTAAAAAAAACCCAAAATCTTGGGACAATCCAAGTCTGAGTAAACATGGTTAGAGAGAAGAAATAGTAAAAAAAAAAAAAATAATAACAAATAAGAAATAATTCGCCTCTACTTATCTCTCACATCTCTTCAAGCACCAATCAAGAACTTCCTTTACCTTATACAGGTAACAGGTATGTACTTTTGTGATTTTTAAAATAGTCCTACTCAAAGTGTATCCCAATTACCACACCCAGCACCTACACTCAGCTTCAAGAATCAAGCCCTCTTATTGTTCCAGTTTGATACTGGCAATTAGTATAACTTCCTCAAAGAGAATCATGATAAGGACAGGAGGTAGAAACTGGCTAAGCAGTTTGGGGAAATAGACCTCAAAGAAACTTAGTTTCTTTCTTGGCTAGGAGCCAAAACTTTTCTTGAACATCTTTCCAGCCTAGATTGTCAAAGAACAGAAATGCAAAATGTTTTCAGGGGCTCAGATCTCATTTCTAAATGATTGTAGGGTTACATCTTTAGAGCACAGAATGTTAACACTAGCAAAAAAGCCCCTTAAAATAAAACAGTCCAAGGGAATAAGAAGCTCATACCTGGATGAAACCATAACTTCCTACTCTTGCCAGGTTGATCACATTGGCAAAGTACCACCCACAGGAAGATATATTCACCCTAAGTCATTTACAAGGATAAGTGCTAATGAGATAGTGAATTATTCTAGCCTAGAATTCTTGCCCCAAAGTTCTGTGTTTATGGTTCAGGCCACAGATATAGAGATTTCCACAAGTTAGCCCAGTTTTCTTAACTGTTAGCAAAAGTTCTTTTGAAGTGTGTTTTGAAAAAAATAATTTTCAGTGTTATTGTTCACTGACGTTTTTGAGAAATTAATAAATTTCTAATTAGTTTTTAAAGCATTGGATGATAGTATTAATGATTTTTTTATTATTACTAATCCAAACTATGTTTAAAATACTTGCCTCTAACCAGTCCTGAAATTGAGTTAATATTGTAAATTACTTTTGGTATTGTTTGTTCATAGAAACTTTATATTTTTAATAAAGACTTTAATGTCTCAGTAGAATAGAGACATGGTACCCAGAGAGTGTGAAGTTGAGGTGGGCAGTGATGTAAAGCTGACACCTTCCAGAGCACAAGTGAGAAGATGAGTTGAATGTGGAACACTACACTTGCAGGAAGACTGTATGCTGGTCTCTAAAGAAAACAAATTTGGTGTTATATAGTGTTTTGCTCTACTAGTTATTGTAATATTCATTATAAAGATGAATATATATATATATATTTCATTTGAAATATCTATACATGATTAGATGTTAAACTCCAATTTACACAGTATATGTGAAAACCCAAAAATACACATTGAGGAAAGTTCAAGTACTTGAATACTGATAAACTTTAGTGTGCTTATGAAAAATGGAGTAAAATTGTACAGATTCTGAAACAGAGATGCTCTCCTTAGAAATGTCATACCTCATATTTTGCTTACCCATGCTCCCTAAAAACTATCGATTCACAGTTCAGCAGCCTGAAATAAGACAGCTACCATGGAGATGTAAAGAAGAGAAGGTGGAAATAAGTCACTGGATGTGAAAACAAGGAAAATCGGAGGGGCTTAAAGGAGCAATGGATTTCTAGGTCACATTTCTGAGTTAAGTGAGAATTCTTACCCAAGAAAACTAAAATTCAAATCGAGGCCTAGAATTTGTGAAAACCAGTGATTACAGCTTCAGAAAACTAGATTGTATGGTGTCTGTTTAGACAGGATTTATAGAGAATTTGATACTAGATTCAGAATTAATTACGGTGACAAACTGAATGACAGCACTTAGAAAATGTCAATAATCTGATCTCTAGGATCGATTAATGTGTTTTCTTATATGACAAAGCAACTTAGCATATTCTGTTGAGCACTGATGTGAAAGAACACTGAACTGTTTGGGTCCAGTGAAATCCCGAGATTTAATCAAGAAGGCGACAAGAATGAGTTCTTAGATCAATGGCATACTAACAAGACAAGTTAAAGAATGCTGTTGTCCTGGGAAGCTGAAAGACATAGAATCAATTCTCTCTCCTAGAGTTTCCAGAAGAAACCAATTGGGGAACACATTGATTTTTGTTCTACAAAACACATTTAAAAAAAAATTCACCTTCAAAACTGCAAAAAACTAGGTGTGTATAATTGAAATAATATATTACAGTAGCTGTATAAAACTAGCACAGAATAAACTTAAAATGGGTTTTTTGTTGTTGTTTGTTTTTTATAATGAATATCTTCATCAATTTTTTGAGAATTTCACACAAGGCAGTTTGCATATATTCATCTCCCAAATCATCCTCTAAATTCATCTTGATTTTCCTCATCTCTCAATTCCATGCAGCTGTGTTGCCTTTTATTTTGTAAATTTAGCAACCCGCCATATCCAATTTGTGTTGCTCTTATACATCTAGGTGTGGGGCCATCCACAGGAACATGGTTGTACTGGATACCTTTAGTTCTCAACTTGACACACCTGTGTACGGAAAGACTCATTGGGGAATTACCTCCATTGGACTGGCCTGTGTCATGTCTATTGGGTATTTTCTTGGTTCTTGAGTGATATGGGAGGGTCCAGTCCACTGTGGATGGTACCACCCCTGGGCACGTTGTTCTGTATTGTATAAAAAAACAGGATGAGCATGAGCCAGGTAAGCAAGCCAGTAAGCAGTGTTCCTCTATGGCCTGTGCTCCAGTTCCTGCCTCCAGGTTCCTGACCTGAGTTCCTACCTTGGGCTCCCTAATAAACTGTGACCCAGGAGATGTAAGTCAAAAAAATCCTTTCCTCCCTACTTGGTATTGATCAGTGTTTTGTCATAGCAATGGAGAATCAAACTAGAACAATGGTCAACCTACCAGGAACTACTCGCTTAAATAGACTTTCTATCCTAGAAAAGCCATCAATTCCTGATACCAACTAAGTTAAAGGAGGGATTCATGGATCACTTCTCACTCCATACTAGAACGTTGATTTGCTTTGTCTTGTGCAGGTCTTGTACAAACAGCCATAGCTGCTGTGATTTCATGATTGGATCAATCCTGCGATGTTTGGAGAACATTGTTCCTATGATCCTCCATGACCACTGACTTTTACAGTCTTCATGCCCTCTCTTCTGCAATGGTCCCTGCCTGTTCCTTGAAAAAGGATGTGATACAAGTGTCATTGTCTATTTCCCTGAGGAGTCTATTGTCACTCATTTTTTTATAAGTGAAAATTTTCAGTTATTACTATTATTTTTATTTTATGTGTATGCATGTATTGCCTTCATGTAGGTAAGTGCACCCATGTTGTGCAATGCCCGTGGAGATCAGAAGAGGCTGTGGGATCCCCAGGACTGGAATTTTGGATAGTTATTAGCTGCCATGTGGGTGCTGGGATTCAAACTGGGGTCTTCTTCAAGAACAGTCAGTGTTCTTAACCGCTGAGCCATCTCTACAGCCCCTGCTGTCATTCATTCTTAGCATTTTGACCAGTTAAGAGTTTCTGTCTTAAACGCTATCCATTGAATGAAGCAAATTCTCTAATGAAATCTGAGAGTGACAATATAGCACATGTAGGTCTGTGGGTTCAGACATGTGTTTCTTCTTAGTAATGAGCTTTAAATCCAATCAGAAAGCAGTTGGTTACTTCCAAAGCAGTTATACCACTATTGTGCATGAGCATATCTTGCTAAGCAAGTCATTCTTACATTCCATAGGGTTCATAGCTGGATAAGACTGTTGATTTATTTTTCCCAAGCAACCTGCACATACTTTCCAGTACAATGGGAAATAGATATCCAGGAGAAAATTTATTAGTCAGTACACAATCGAATTCTCCATGTCCTGTGATTAAAGTGTGTGTTGTCCTCAGCAATTGGATCTTATTGTCAAGTTCCAGTGGGCATCAGAGAGCAGTGGCAATAGACAAAATTGTTTTGGGGGGTCTCTGGGATATCTAATCAACAACTGGAAGGGAAGTATCCCTTCTTAGAATTGAGCTTTTTATTTTTCCTTCTTTAGTTTCTGGGATGCATATAATACCCGTGTAGTTTATGTAGAAGTAAATACACATAATATATATGCATATATAGCTTATATAGAGAACAGTAGATGCTCATGTACCTTTTATAACATCTTTAGCATTAGATATCCTTCCACAAGTCCCCTCTTTGGCCCTACACTTCCATCAATCTGCCCACTTAAACCGCCCTCCCCATTACTTCATTTTTCCCCATCATATCACTTGTATTCTACTATCTGCCCTCTGATTAAGAACTTTCTTTCACCTCCACACCAGTGGGGACTTTCTTGTTTCCTGTATCATACAGATTCTCCAAATTAAACATAGAAATATAAATATTAGATGCTCAGATCCACATATGAATGAGAATTGTAATGTTTGTCTTTTGAGGTCTGAGTTCCCTCACTCAGAGTAATGTTCTTCAGCTCCATGCATTTATCTGAATATTTCATGATTTCCTTTTTTAAAAAATGAATAAAATTCAATTCTATATAGAGTCCACATTTTAATTACTTCTTCATCAGTTGGCGATCTAGGCTGTTTCCAAATCCAAAATATTGTGACTAGATCATCCATGAACTTGTGTGACTACGTGTCTGCATAGTCGGAAATAGAGTCTTTTGGGTCTATGCCCAGAAGTGGTATAAATGAATCTGGGGATATATCTATTTCTAGTTTTCTGAAAAACTTTCACACTGATTTCTACAGACTGCACCAATTCGCATTTCCACCAATAGTGTGTAAGTGTTTCCCATTTCTCACATCCTCATCGTCACTTATTTTCTTACTGTAGAAATGCTGACTGCTGTAAGATTAAACCTCCAAATTACGTTCATAAAATTACTGTTCATGTTCCTAAGTGATAAGGATGGTGAACACTTTTAAAAATAGTTCTTTGCCGTTAGTATTTCTCTCACTGAGAACTGTTTGTTCATATTCAGAGTCTTTGACCAAATTGGGAATTCTTTTAAATGAATTATAAACAGAAATAAAGTTATATTTGAAGGTCATTGTTGTCTTATTTGTGAACAGTTTATAGAGAAGAAGTGAGTGAATATACACATTGGAGACATCACTTAAAAGAGAAGAAAAAACAACACATTCCAGAGAATACTAACATTGTTTCCTGGATAGATATGTCCTACATCATGTATATAAGGTCAGAGGGAATTTGTTGATCCAGAAGGTCTGAAATAGACATTATACCAAGAATGAAGAAAATAAAACCTTGCCATTCAATAGAGAGAAGCAGCAAAGTCTTTGGAAACCTGCAGGAGATACTCAAGGGGTGGTTTACTCTTCTCTAAGCCTGATTCTTGATTTCCTTCTTGTTCTCCCCCCCATAAATGAACTGGATGCCTTAGAATTTATTTTTGGTACAAGAATGGTTGAGATGGATTTATAACAATCAACAGAGTGGAGAGTTTGTTTTTAAATAAATGGCGTATTTATAATTCTGATATTTTATGGTGTATTAAGGAAATTATTTATGACATATTTAATATATAAAATGAGATTACTAACACACCATACTGATTTTTAAAAAATATGCACATTTTAGAGTTTGTGCAGTCATATAATACATTTTAAATTTAGACCACATCATCCATCCATGTCTCCAAATAGTTTGTCCACCCCCAGGATTTCATGCTTCTGTCATATATATTAAGTTCTAACCTGTCAGGTATTTGTATCCAGATGTCCCTTGGTGCAAGTTCATTTAGTGAAGTTTAATCGGCCTATCTAGAGTCAGTATCTTAAAGAAGATCTGCTCTCACTCATCCAGCAGTAATCAGCTGCCAAAAGTTCTTCGGCTAGGGTTGGGGTCTGCTGCTGAGTTTCTTTCTGAATGAGTCTGCATGGGTCCTGTACATGCTGTCACCATTGTCACATGTTCAAACGAGTAAGTTACCAATGGCCTGAAAGCCTTTGTTATCTTATGTTTATGCACCAACCTTTGTTTTTACAGTCTTTCTGCCTCCTCCTAAATGTTCCCTGAGCCATGAATGGGTGAGGTTTAATATAGGAGTGCTATTCAGGGACTCACACACTGAAGTTTTTTTTTTTCTCTGAAATGTATCCAGTTATGGTGTATCACACCTATTGTATGAAGAAGCTTGGCTGGTGAGAGTTGAGGCATGTATTAGTATGTGTTCTATTTCCTGTTCCAATACATTCCATAAATTTAGGTGTAGAAGTTCCATGTAGATGTGTCACTTAGGGCTGTGTATCTCTAAGACATGTTCTCTGTGTGGGGCCAGTTGTGAAACTCCATCCATTAGAAAAATGAGCTTCTCTGATTAGTGGTATACAATATATTTGCCTGTAAATAAAAGGATCCATATTTAGCATACCATAAGAAATTTCATTTGTCTAGTGATATGACAGAGATAGGGTTTTCTCTTGGATCTATGACTTCTCCATCCATGTATATTTCGCTATATTTACAATGCCACCCATGAGTTCCCTCCCATTGAAAGGGTTTTAAGTACAATTAGATAGGTGTTCATTATCACCTAGATAAACGTGCCACTACAGTATCAATAGAGATAGTTTGCTGCACTCATTGTTGTGGTTATTATGCTTTCGACCATTGATTGATTGTCTTCCTGAATTGGGAATGTCATGTGTAATATCAAATGATGAAGTAATATCTCCAAAAATGACACAGAATTTTCTGAAAAATTTGCCTCAATGATCGTTGTCTCCCCAAAGCATATATTTATATCCCTTGGTATGCCAACCACACTCTAAAATTATGTATTGTGGTTATTGATAGTATTGGAATATGTTGATATTGAAAAAAACTGCAAAAATATTTCTCCTAAACTTAAAATTTTAAATTATTACTACAAATTTGCCATATGAGTTAAGATAGACTGGACGATTAACATACTCTATTAGTGTGGGATGTGTCTTCTGGCCAGTAAAGTCCTCTCAGACATTTCAATAATACGTGTTGCCTCAGTTTGAGATATATAGTGCTAAAGTCAAGGACTGTGGTTGCTTTAGAACATAACTTCACATTACTGAAGGAATAATTTCCAAATACACTCACAACTCACAGCATGTCAAAGGTCTTCTGTAGAAAAGACCTACATGCTCTGCAACAGTGACTCATGTTCTTAAAATATTGCAGTGTCCTCAGAAAGGGACCTAAACCACTGAAAGAACTGAGCTACTCAACTTTAAAATAAAATATGGTATTTTCTAAGAGTAAAATATATATTTAAAACTGATTTTCCTGGGAAAACCAACATGGAATGTTCAAACTTTGCTTTCACAATTTCCCTTCTCTAATTTTGTGGTAACTATCTGGGTTCATATTAATTTTTACACTTTAATTTTGGAAGGCGATAGTTATATGCAGAATTGATAGTGCCAAACTGAACCATGAACCTACTTTTCTTGCTAATATATTAACATTGACTCTCTTTAATCAAATTGAGTGATATATTATAGAGTCATACTAACTATGATGATTTTGTCCTAGAAAGCAATTAGATATAAGGCCACCTCGTAAACAAACAGAAATATTATGGTTGGTATTGCAAGCATGAATGGCACTAATGAATAGGTAATAAATCACACTGCTCAAATTTTCTTTTATTTACTTTTGACACAATAGAATGAAAACCTAATAGAGGTGTCAGATGATAGATTATTAAAAGCAATTTGGAAGATAGATGGCTTTGTAATTCAGGGTATATCACTATTAGGAAATTCAAAGAACTGAGAAATCATGCCACAATGAAGCAGCTTCTATTACCTTTCCTTTATGTAACCATACAACCTCAGCACATAATGGAAGAATGAAGTGCTGATCTAAAATTGATGTTGATTACATCTCTTTCTACTAACAAGCATTAATTTTGCATTCTCATGAAACAAAACCATATCATTGCAGTAAAGGGATATATTATTGACTCTAAATTTTACATAGTTATATTATTTTAGTTTATCGTGAAACACTATTAATTTTAATACTATAAATTTAGAAAATAATAAATACTTACAAAACCTTGACTTATACCTGTAGAGATGACTCAGTGATAGAGAGCATTGATTGCTATTGTAGAGAACCTGGGTTCATTTTCCAGCAACCACATGGAAGTTCACTACTGTGGAAATTGGATGCACAGGTGCAGTTACATATATGCAGGCAAGACACATATTAAATAAATAAATAGAATTAAAAACCTATACCCTGCTAAAATTGGAGTAGCCAATGAATCTATCTTATGATATCATAACATGATATCTTCACTAGAAATGAAGGAATTTTATTTGCATATGATCTACCAAAATTAAAATAAGATGTAGTAAATAGTATAAATAGACCTATAACTAGCAGCATGACTGAGCAGTAATAAAATGTCTCTGAAATAAACTAAGCACAGGCACAGATCAGGCCACTGAATAATTCAACTAACACATCATTGAAGAATTAATACAAATATTACTTAGATTATTCCATAAAATATAAAAGAAAGAATGCTTCTAAACTTTTTTATGAAAACATTATTATTCTGATACCAAGACCAAATAAAGACACAACAAAATCAAAAGAAAATTAAATGTGTATTCCAAAGCAGTTTTAAAAGATATATTTATATTGATTCTTTGAGAATTTCACACAATATATTGTGATCATATTAGGTATCTTCCCCAGTTTCCACCCTCTCCTTATTATTCCCCATCTTTAAGTTCTCAATTATTATTATTTATTATTTACGTTTTTTTGTCTTTTTGAGACAGGGTCTCCCTGTAGCCTCAGCTGTCCTGGAACTCGCTATGTAGACCAGGCTGGCCTCAAACTCATAGAGATCTGCCTGCCTCTGCCTCCCAAGTGCTGGGATTAAAGGAGTGTGCCACCATGTCCAGTTTCAAATATTATTTTTAAACACCTCTTAAGTCCAATTGGTCTTCCCCAAATTCTCTTGAGAGTGGGTTCATCAGTTAAGCCTGGTCAATTTACCAGGCTTATAGAAAACTGATTATCCCTATTCTAGGAGTTATCAGTTGTCAATGATTCTCAGTTATGACTAGAGCTTCTTATTTGCTGAGTATTTCCATGATGGGTTTTCTTCTGGATTTGGATGGAACAAACATTGTGACTGCTATCATAAGCGCGCTGAATTCTACAGCTATGCTGTTTCAAGATAGTGCACTTTCCTTGTACTCATTCAACAACTTTCCCTCTTAAAATCTTTCCTGCCCGTTTCTACAATGATCCCTTAGCCTTTTAACAGGAGGCTGTGGTATAGGTGTCCCATTTAGTGCCCAGCACAATCCAGTCTCTTATTTTCTGTATGTTAGTTAATGAACATTTTAAATAAATAATTTATTGAGAATTTCACACATGCATATAAGGTGTTTTATCAAATCCATGACCACTCCAATGAAAATTTTTTATTTATGTCTATTTTTATTAAATTTTAGTGAATTTCATATAGTAAATATTAATCATATTAAGACACCTCCACATGCACAAACCCCATGCCCTCCCTAACTGCATTGTGCCATATATTTTAATGTTTATCGAGTCAAACTTTTGTATGCACATGTGCCTTGGTGCAAATTCATCCACTGGAATCTAGTAAACCTCTCTAGAGTCAGTCACTTAAAGAAGATCAGCTTTTCCTCACCCAGCAGCAATAAGTGGTCAGTAACTCCTCAGCTAATGCTGAGGGCTGCTGTCCATTTATTCAATTGTATGTTGGATTTTTGTCTTATGGAGTCTGGATGGGTCTTATGCATGTTGTCACCATTGTCACAAGTTCAAATGAGCAAGTCCCCAGTGGCCTGAAATGCCTGTTTCTTTATGTTTATGCACCAACCTTGGTTCTTATAGATTTGTGCCTCTTCTGAAATAGTCCCTGATCCATGGATGGGTTAGGCTTAATATAGGAGTGCTATCTAGGGACTCACATGAGTATTTGTCTATGTTTAGTGCCACACATGAGTTCCCTTCCATTGAGAGGACTTCAGTTCCAATTAGATATTGCACTGCTACACTTTGCTGTATTGGTCATTGCTGTGGTTATTAGGTTTTAAAGCTGGCGTTGAACCACTGATTGATTTTCTCCCTTATCATTTTGCATATGGAATTATTTATAAATTTGAAGCTAGACTTCAGGGAGGAGGAGGCTTCCAGATCAATTCCAGCTCCATTGCTCCAAGTCCAGTGTTTAAATTATATCTTGTTTTCAGCTATAAAGTGTTATATTAAACTTCTGGAAGCTAATCAAGGACTATGAAAATAGCCTGTGTTTCACTGGTGGTCTACTGGACTACCCTGACCAACAACTCAAAGGGAGGTTTCTCCTGTCTGGTACTGTACTTCTTATATAGCCTTCAGCTATATACATGTGCTGAAGTTCGGGTATTGTAGCTATATCTTTCAGTACATTTTGAGCTTATACTATTCCCTTTGGCTTATCTCACCACCTAATATTTATCTCTCCTCTCCTCTCCTCTCTCTCTCTCTCTCTCTCTCTCTCTCTCTCTCTCTCTCTCTCCCTGCTAAACTCTCTCCTCCCTCTCCAGTTAAAGTATCCCCATTTTCCCTTTGATATTACCTCTCTCTTATTATCCTCCCTTTCATGTGCTCATAATACCATGGTTCCTTGTATATCCTTTCTTCCTCCCTTCCCAACTGGGTACCCTATTTTCTTCATTTTCCACTTGGTAAAGTCTGTTTCTTGCTATTCCCCTTTCTAGGGCTTTTTGTTTCCCATTACCTATGTGGTTCCTTTCCATTCTCTTTGCTCCTGCTGGTACATCAGGATATATACTCACATATAAGGGACTGGTGCTAAGATCCACAGATGAGGGAGAACATATGCTCCTTGTCTATCAGTCCGTGTTACTTAGTAAAACAGGTTCTTGTTCTATCCATTTACTTAAGAATTAGATGATTTTATCTCTCTTTAATGGTAAGTAAAATTTTGTTATGCAAATGTACCATGTTTTCAATATCCACTTGTCACTTGAGGGACATTTAGTTTCCATTTCTTAGCTATTGTGGGAAAGAAAAGCAACAAAAAAGGATACACAAGTATTTCTACAGTCAGATGAGTCACTAAGGAATATTCCTTGGAGTGCTATTACTGGATCACATGGTAGATTCATTTTTAGTTTTTCAAGAGTTCTCCAAATTGCTTTCAGTATTGTTGCACAAGTTTACAATGCCGTTAGCACTGAATGAGCATTACCCTTAACACACGCCCTCAGAAGTGTTTGGTGTGTTTCGTTCTTTTGATACTTGCTTTTCTGATTGGAGTAAAGTAAAATCTTAATGTGTTTCACTAATTACTGAAGTGTTGAGCACTTTTTTTTTTTTTTTAACGTGCATGGGTATATTGCTTGCAGGTAGGTAGGTGCACCGTGTTGTGCTATTCCCGTGGAAGTCAGAAGAGGACGTAGGGCCCCTGGAACTGGAGCTACAGACAGTTTTTAGCTGCCATGTGGGTGCAGGGAATGGAACCCAGATCCTCTGCAAGAGCAGTAAGTGCTCTCAAACACTGAGCCATCTCTTCAGCCCATTGAGCAGGTTTCATGGTGTTTATTAACCATTTAAAATTTTTCCTTTAAGAACTTGACGTTCAGGTCCTTAGCTCATTTTTTTTATTATGTCGTTTATTTTCTTGTTTCTTTGTTTTTTGAGTTCTTTGTATATTCTGGATATTGTCTGTTGGATATGTTGCATCCCACCCAGTGGGTTTCCCTTCACTTTCATGGTTGTTTCTTTGCTGTATAGAAGTATTTAATTTAGTGAATTCCAACTTGTTTGTTGTTCACCTTAATGCTGGAGTAACTGATGTTTGATTTAGAAAGTCCTTTTCTATACCTATATACTTTAGTGTTCTGCCTCTGTTTTCTTCTAGCAGTTTCAGATTTTCAGGTTTCATATGGAGGTCTTTGATCCATTTGGAGTTGACTTTTGTGCAGGGTGAAAGGTAATGGTGTAATTTCATTCTTCTATGGGTGGAGATCCAGTTTTGTCAGCACATTTTATTGAAGATGCCATCTTTCCTCCAGGGTATGTTCTTGGCACCTTTGTAACATATCAGGTGAATGGAATTGTATGCATTCATGTTTGGAACTTCTATTATTTTCCATTGATCTACATGTCTAGTATTCTGCCAGTACAATGTTGTTTTTATGACTAAAGCTCTGTCATGTAGTTTGAGGTCTGGCATGTGGATCTTTCCAAAATGGCTTTTTGGCTAAAAATCACTTTGCCTATCCAGAGTCTTCTGTGATTCCATATAAATTTTAGGATGCTTTTCTCTAGTTCTGTGAAGAATGCTATAGGGATTTTGATTGGCGTTGCATTGAATACATAGATTATTTTCTGTATCATGATCATTTTTGCAATAATAATTCTTATACTCCATGAGCACAGAGGTCTTTCCATCTCTTTGTCTTCCTCCAACTCTTTTTTCAAAGATTTATAATTTTCAATGATGGGATCTTTAATGTTTTTAGTTAAGTGTTTTACTAGACTTTTTTGAGGCAAGGTTTTTATAAATGCTTACTCAGACTGCTAGTTAATGGTTACAGAAATATTACAGATTTTTTTATTGATTTTATAACTGCTCCCTTTATGAAAGTGTTGCTCATTTCTAACAATTTTCTGGTGGAATTTTTTGGATCTCCTGTGTACAATACCACATCATTCTCAAAAAGGAATATTTTTACCTCTACTTTTCCAATTAGTATTTCTTTGATTTTCTTCTCTTGTCTTATCACTCTAACAAGTGTTTCAAGCACTATATTGAAAAGGAGTGGAAATAGTGGAGTCTTTTCTTGTTCCTGATTTTAATAGGAAAGCTTCCAGTTTTACTTCATTTAGAAAGTTCTTGACTATGGATATGTTTTATATAGCTTTAATTATGTTGAAATATGTTCCTCCTGTCCAGTTTCCTCTAGGATTCTTAATATAAATATTTGTTGGCTTTTGTCAAAGACCTCTTCTGCACCTATAGAAAGGACCATGTAATTTTTGCCTTTAAGCCTATTTGTATGATTTATTACATTAATGATTTACATATATTGAAGCATCACTACATCACTGTAATAAATCTGTCTTGATCATAGTGCATGATCTTTTTGATGTGTGTGTACATGTCTTGAGGGTATTTTGAGTATTTTTTCATGTGTTCATTGAGGACATGCACATATAGTTTTACTTGGTTTTGGTATTAGAGTGATACCAGCTTCATAAAAGGAATTTGAGAGTTCTCATTCTGTTTATTTTTTAATAATTTAAGTAATATTGGTTGTAGATTTTCTTTGAATGTGTTATAATTTTGCTGTGAATGCATCTGATCCTGTATGTTTTTTAATTAAGAATTTTGTATTTATTGTCACTGGTTGAAAATCTACTACTACCCAGAGGTCCAGTTAAAAAGAAAAAGCTCTTAGTCCACTCAGACTCTACAGTGCAACACAGTATCCTGGAGAGGAGTCAGTCACATAGATGCCTAGGTAGGCAAAATAAAAACAAACACAAAACAGAACACCACCACCAAAAAATCCCATAAATACATGTAATGCCTGCTTTGTTTGTTTCTTTTTAACTTTCCATCAGAGTTATTTCTTCCATGCTAAATGAATATCTGAATAATATATGGAGAATGAGTGCTTGCTACAGCCACCAGAAGTGGAAGATCACTAGAATCAATCCCAAGAACCACTCCCAGCTCCTTGACATGAACATACATCTGTCCCCTCAGGTATTGAGACAACATTGTGCTCTTGAAGTATAATTCCTGCAAGCTGTCTTTAAGATGCATTACACAAAAATTTGAAGATAAGTTATGCTTATAAAGCTGAAGAGTAGAATGAAGCAGGTTAGAAACAAGACTAGAAATCGGCACTTCCTTCCCCAGGTTTATTATATGTCACTTATCTCTGACTGCTGGCCACTTGAACAGTCCATGTATCCGTATCAGCTCTGATACAAACAGCATCTGCTATTGGTTCATTCAACGTTGGATGCTGCACAGCATGGATCAAATCTGACAGAAGACACTGACAGCGCCACTCTTCGCTTCCAATCCCTTGAAGAACAAAGTCCAGCACTGTAGATGAGCAGTAGGTGCCCAGCAGGGATCACCCAAAGTTGGCAATGTTGGGCTGAACACACTGACTTCAAATAACTTTGACCGAGGAAAAGGGATCTCATCCTCTTCTGCCCAGTCTTCTTGCTCTCCTCCTTAGTAACTGCCAGCTCATCTTGTCAGATCATGGCCTGTGTCTTCACTTTCACTATCTCCAAGGACACTATCTGAACTCTCATTCCTTGGAATGTCCCATTCAGTTCCTGTAGCCATTTTTTTCCCCTGAAGTCTCTTTCCCCATGGGGGATAACCATGGAGAGTGTATCTTTTTGTCTTGATGAGGAAAACAGGTTTTACATGAATCATGGTGAACTGTTTCTATATATTTACAAAATTCATTCCTCTCTTTTCTACTTTTTTGTACACAATCTTTTTGGAAACTCTACATACAGCAATATTCTTCAGTGTCTGTACTTGATTTAATTGGAACATCCTCAATAGCCTTGCTTTCAGTTGAGTCATTAAAATATTCATCAAATAAGCTTATGCTTTCTGGGTCTGAATGATTCCTACATGGAAGTTGACCAGGCTCACCAGAAACCACATTCTGTGTGTTAGACTCTCCAGAATGGTCCTTAGATATCTGTCTACTTTCTTGATGCCTCTCAATCACCCCTCTGTCTTCCTTCAATGGTTTGATGCAATGCCTGACAATCTAATCCACTACTGCCTGACACCGAAGTTCTGTATCTGAATCAGGTGACATAGAATCCCCAGTCAAGAAAGTAACTTTTGTCTGAATTACCTCACAAGAAAATGCAGCAGGCACAGTCTTGTCTGGAGGTTTCTTTTCCACAGATATCCCCATGGATCTCATCTCCTTGTCTGTATGACTATCCACATCCTGCAAGCTTGTACTCTGCCATGTTTCTTCTGTTGGCTCTAAGTCTGTCTCTGACAACACACTTTTGTCTAATGGAGCAAATCCTGCACAAACAATGATCTATAACCACCTGTCAAGGCAAGTTCCTAATTTATCTCTATACTGTTTAACATCAACAACATTTTCTTCTTGGCAGCCAGGAAGAGAAATCATTCAGCATTCATCTGAAATTCCTACAATTCCTTAGAGCTGTCTTGACTATCTTCTCTCTGTACTTTGCCTGAGGAGTGGATGACTGCAATATTTACAGTTACAATGAGTTCTTGTCTCCTCAGGCTCTTTAAAAAGCAAACAGCTTTTGTTTCTTTGTATTGTGATGAGCTCGGTACTCTGATTCCTCCACTTCCACTTGCTCTAAGCTGGTAGTAATCACTGTGCCTGGCATGTCAATGGCTTCATTGTCTCTGTTCCCTAAAAGATGAGTTTCCTGAAGTTCAGAGCATCTTATGAAGTAAGTATGAAAGCAAAGAAGCCTCTGCACTATGTCTTGCAATTTGCCAACTACCACAGTCCTCACCAACCATACAGGAAAGTCAATCGTATCATTCAAGTCTCCTGAATCCATTTAGGGCATCAACAATTCGACTGTATGCCAAACTTCTCTGACTGGCATCAGTTGATCTGTGGCTCCATAGCCTGCTCTATTGCACTCTTTAGTTTTTTTCACGTACCTTTCAAACAGGAAAATGTGAAAAAAAAGAACTTATTGAGTTTGTTATTTTCATTTTCATCTTTAGATAATGAAAAGATTACCCCAATTGCAATCTTCTTTTTCCTTTCATTCCTGGGTTAGGTCCACAGCTTTCATCTGACAGATTAAAGCTTTCTTCCATAGACCATCTAGGAAATATCCCATTTTCCAAACTCTTGTCTCGATGAGCCGCAAACGTCGCTGGTAGCTGCTGTCACAGCTTAGGGTAACTGAAGGGTTTGGGGAGGGAAATGGGTTGATAAGGAAGCTGCTAAGAGACAGGGAGCCTGCAAGCCGCTATCTCGGTCCTCGTTCATATCTCTTCTGGGCATGTCCATAGGGTTGCTGTGAAGTATTAAGACTTCCACAGTTGCCGCTGCCAGTTGATACAGTGAAAATCTTGCTAAGTATGAGTTGTGGAGGAGATCTGATGGATTTTTAAGGTGGATCCTTTGTAGCTCATCGCTACTGAGCCAAACATCATCTCTCCAAGCATATTCAATATCAGAAGAGCACCAAGAACCCTGATATTTGGGACACTGATCTTTGACATCAGAAGATAAAGCAATAGAACCATCCAAAAAGGACGAACTGTCTCCTCCAGGCTTTACTTGGCAGCCATTTCCCAAAGACTTTAACTTGAACATCACTAAAGAGTTTTTTTTTTTTTCCCTCAGAACACTAGAGTCAAACAATACATTTCTCCGTCCTCTTTCACAGTCTTGATAAACGGTAAGTTGAATTTAGGTTGGGTCAAACTCTGGGAAGAGCCAACTGAACCCGTGGGCTTCTTGGCCCTGCGCATCCGCCCTGCTCCTCTTGCTGAAGAGCTTCTGTTACAGCGTTGGGCTATGCCGCATTCCCTGGGGTTGCATCGCTGTGCCCTGGCTACGGCCCTGCTCCTAGGGCCTTGCCACCCCCATGGGTGCCTCAAATGTTTAATTTTTACAAATACTCCAGATACCACAGAACCTAATTAATGACACAATTTTCATTAACCTTCAAAACATATCTCTCTATATATTTCAATACATCATTGTCTCTAGGATAGAGATAACTATTTCGTTGGGTTGTATAGTGCATCCTTAAAAAGAGGAAAGGGAGTTAAGATTTTCTTCTGTCACTATTAAGGAAGATTTTAGCCTTTTGGCTTCAGAAGTTATATTAATGCTCCATATAATATATATGTATGTACATATATTTCAATCATATATGTAGATAGAAAATAGATGATAGATTAGATAGATGATAGATGAGAGATGGATAGATAGATGAAAAAGAGAGATAGATGATAGATAGGCAGATAGATAGCTAGATAGCTAGCTAGATGATAGATAGATAGATAGATAGATAGATAGATAGATGACAGATGATAGATGATTACTGTTGGATCAAATTCCAGTGAACCATGATCATTTTTTTCACATCTATCTTCCTATTTGTGTTTATTTTATGTATTCCTGATCATTTAAACATCCAGAACTCACTCTATTAACTTTTTTGCATTCTCCATCATCACTTCAGTGATAAATTTTAATTCTAAAATATTTTCAAAGAATATATTTCATTCCAAATTGCCACAAATTTTAGAGTTCTTCCCTTTATTATTATATATGAATTATCTATTCATAAAATAATTTTTGATTAGTTTAACTCAAACGTTTGCATCTTCCTCTCTGTTACTTTGCAACTGTTGTTCCATTTACTCCAATTTTCTGTCTTCCCTCTTCTCCTCAGCTCAGATGTTTTACTGTACAGAGGCTGACTGTGGCCAGTAATGAAGTTATTTAAAGGGAGCTGGAAAAGAGCATGTGGCATGCTAACACCAAAATGATTAAGTTTTGAATTAATGGATTTTCTACCTACCATTATTTTATGTGCAAAGTAGAACTGCATTCAAACACCACACTGGCCCTTAAAATGCACAATTATTACAGTTGCCTATTTTTTTAAATAAAGAAAAACATTCTGAAAAATGTTATCATTTTATTCTCAACTGCAGAATAATTGTGTTGTATATTTATAATAGATTTTTTTACATCTATTGACTTTAAATAATGTCCCTTATCCTTTACGATACAAAATTTATGACTGTTGATAGTAAGAAAAATACTTATATTTGCAAACTCAGAACTTTTCATTTACTATCCCTTGTTTAATTACTTGTTCAATGTGTTTTCCAAAGTGCTGATTACATACTTCCATTTATCTTCAGTTTTATTTAAATTTCACAGAAGTACTATCTCTCCATTTTACTAGTTTCATGGGTATTATGTACTATCTTGAGACCGAAAATTCCTGTTTGTGGACTATTTAAGCATATCTAAAGATATCCATATCTTTGTTATCTTTCTTGCTGTTTCTGTTGTTTTGTGATAGGTTCTCCCTGTAGCCGTAGCTGATCTAGAACTCACTGTGTAACCAGGCTGATTTTGATCTCACAGAGATCCACATGCATCTGCCTCCTCATTCCCGGTATTAAAGGCTTAAGTCAACATGTCTTAGTTTAATAAATGGACTTTGTAGATATGAAAAATACTAAGACATGAAAATATCCTGAGTTATATTCCTATATAAGAAATGTCTTCAAAATCAATTTAGAAATTTTATTTATTGTTTTAATTTTATGTGTATGAGTGTTTTGCCTACATGTAAGTATGTGTACTACATGTATGCATAGCTCACGGAGACAAGATAAGGGTGCTGGATCCCCTAGAACTGTAGGTGTGGATGGCTGTCAGCCACAATGTCAGTTCAGGGAACTGAACCCAGGTCCTCTGAAAAAACAGAAAGTGCTCTTAACTGCTAACCCATCTCTCTCATATATGATTTTTATTTTATGTGGATGTGTATAATCCTTGCATGTATGTAAGTTCCCCTGTGCCAAGCAATGCCTGCGGAGGTCAGAAGAGGGTGTCAAATACCCTGGAACTGGAGTTATATACAATTATTAGCTGCTATGTGGGTGCTGGGATTTGAACCCAGGTCTTCTACAAGAATAGCCAATGTTCTTAACTACTGAGGCATCTCTCCAACTGCCTTAGTTTATTTATTTTTTTAATAACAGAAAACATGAAAACACAGCAGAGAAAAAATGAAAGATATACTACATGGTGGATTTAAAGATTTCAGTCTTCTGACTGGAAGTCAGGATTTGGTCTCTCAATATTATTCTATTTTAGCATCTTCAGCAATTATTCATTAAAAATTAGTCATTGCTTGTTATTTTCCTAAATAATCATTTCTAAGGAATGACTAATATTAATGCTCTTTTATCATTTTCTTTGTAATTTGGCTTCTATGACATTCATATATTTTTAGATTCTTCTGAAATCAGATATTTTTCCACAAATATACAGTGTCATATTATTTTCTGAAATCCATCATCCCATGTTTTCATGCAAATATATTATTTTCTGATCACTGTTTTTACAACATTTCCAGTTATTTTTGTCATGACACTTAGAAATCATGAGGTTACTATACAAGTTTAATTGAGGATATCTCCTCAAGTGCATATATTTCTGGTTTTATGTACATTTTACATTTTACTTGAAAATAAAGAAAATGTTGTTAAAACTGAAAATGTTGTATTTAAGTTTATTGTTTTTGTTCCCTACAACTTTGTGAAACTATAATCCTAAATTATGAGGAAATTTCCTCTCTAAATATATGTTCTAAGTAATTTGTTTTTTAAAGTTTTATTTCAATTTTCTCCATGCAAATAAGCAGACAGAATTAAAATTTGCAAATAATTGTAGAAATATCTTTAAAAATCCTTGAAAATAAAGACATGAAATATTGGGAATGGAAAGGTGTAAGCAGTGTGTAAAAGTGAAGATAAGAGAAATGACAGTTTGGGAGGTTTAACTAGAACAAATGAGATAAACATTCATATGGGTATCCACTATCTTTTAACCAAATTACAAAAGTACAATTTATATAAATAAAGAGTTTGAAAGGCCATGCACTAAGCTTCCTATCTTGTGCCACTTGTGGGATACCTCCCAAACAATCTGGATTCTTGTCTTTCCTCTTGGTTGCCCACCAGAATTAGGTAACATGACCTTATTGCTGAAGACACCACACATGTGGGTTGTATGACGTGGAAAAATCAAGACAGAGGTGAAGCCTAAGTGCCTTCTCTACCGGGTAGTTTTCACAGTTCTGGAAAATGGTTTTCAGTTTTCTGGGGAAGAAAAAGGAACAACAGTCTTATTCAGCTGTAAATCCAACAAACCAAAAGAACAATCTGTAGGAGAGAGGTCTCCATTTGTGTGGTACTGGCACTACTGGTATTGGGTAACCAACCTTACAGGATTTTAAACCTACACGCCACCAGGGAATGTATGTCTAATTTTAGGATTCTCATTATTTACAAAAAGAAAGAAACTTAACAGGAGAATTCAGGGGACCTACGGTGAGGTTGAACACTAGCATTTACTGAATTGGCAGGGTGTCAAATAGCCTTCTAAATATTTATATTTATATTCTCAAACAGAAGCTACTCTCAGACTTAATCAGAGAAGTCTCTCTTTTCAGTGAACAGTGGTGAATGCAGGGTCTCATGGCAGTACAAGTTGCCGAGCTAGGTGATGAATTTGTGCTCAGTCTAAGCAAGTCATTTATAACATCCACTGTAAAACTTAGAAAACAGTAGTGAAGAGGGCACGTGTATAAGGAAGAAGTTGGAGAAAATGATGTATTCTGGGCAAGACAAGCTATTGTAATAATGAACTCACAGCAGTTGTGGATGTCTGCACTGGATATCCAAAACAATGAGGTCAGTAGTGCTTAGGTATAGATTGGGGAAGTGCTCAGGAGGTCCTATCACTAGATGCTGAACTATTGGCTACTGTAAGTTTCAGAGAGAGGCAGAAACATTGACTTTAATTTTTTACCTTATGTTGACACCACAAAACTCCAATAGATAGTTCCAATTCAATGGTCAAATTGATTATACTAAATCTGTCATAAAAGTAAACAAAAAATAATGAATCTTAGACAGCACTCATATGGCAGATGGGAGTGATAGAGATAGGAGGGTGATAAAGGACAGTGGGAGGAGAGAATAATCAGAAAGCTCTACATATATGTACAAAATTGCCAAAAAACAAACTTATTAATAAAACACACTAAATAAAATTTCTTTCTATTATCTTCTATTTGCCTTGGGTAATATGACTTGAATCTCTGCAGTCTCAACATATTATCTGACTTCTTTAAAAATTATTTATTTAATAACCACATGGTGAGAAGAAGCATTTCACTATAGCATTAACATATTCAAAAACAATTTCCAGAGCAAACATGAACCTCTTTCAAAATTGGCTGTAATTTTTAGGATCACAATCGAATTAATACAGTTATACAATACTGAACCCAATATAAATTCTATAAAATGAGGTTTTAATCTTTAAACCAGATCTCCATTTCATTTTGGCTCAGTAGTTAAGAACACTGGTTGATCTTGCAGAAGACCCGGGTTCAAACCCCAGTACCCACATGGCAGCTAACAACTGTCCATAAGTCCAGTTCCAGGGGATCAGATGGCCTCTTCTGTCATCCACAAGCATTGCAAGACATGGGTGCACTTACCTACTTGTAGGCAATGCACTCATACACATAAAATAAATTAAAAAAAATATTTTTAAAATACTGTTTCATACAGGGAAAACTAATTTTTAATGCTACAAACACTTAGACATTTGATTATTACTAGTCACAATTGGTTACTTTCTGTGATTCTTGGCACCTGAGCATGGATATAGTCATCAGGTAGATTTCAATGATAATGTTTTTATCTCTACTAATTTACATGAAGCAAATTTTTATGCTTCTTACTCAAATATAACTCACTTTTTTATTTGTTGATTTTTTTGTGTATTTCTTTCAGAACATACCAAACAATCTTATTCATCTATATACCCACGTCCCAAATGGCACCCCCCATAGCCATCCCACCCCCACTGTCATCCATGTTACTGTACACTGAGTGGTTCGTGTCCCCAGCTGTTCCCCAGTGCTTGTCCATCCACTGAATCTAGTCAGCCAATCTAGAGTTTCTTATTTTAGGAAGATCAGCTTTGCACATCTAGCAGCAGTTGCCAATATTCTTTTAGATAAGATTGGGGTCTGCTGTTCATTGTCCCAGTAATTCTATGCTGGGTTACTGCCTGGTAGTCTCTTGGGCCACCCTGGCCAACAACTCAAAGGAAGGTACCTCCTGTCTGGCATTGTTTATTGTAATGCAGCCTTTAGCTATGCACATGGACTCATAAGAATTATTTTGATCCCTTTAATCTTTGGTTATACTTTCCTTTTGGGTGTTTAAGACCATACAGTTGGCCCAGATAAACCAACTTATTTTCCCTCTTAAGATTTTTTGAGGGTCCGTCCTTCAGGGGTCACATGGGCTTGGGAGGAGCCCCTGGCTCCTTTCTTTTATCACTTCCATCTATGTCAAGATAAGTCAAAGGTCCTGCTGAACTGTGGCTGGCTTCACTCTGAAGCATGGAGGAAATGTTTCCTCAAAGTATGTCTGTTACACATCCAAGAAAGTTAGTTCCACCAGTCTTAGTTTTAATTAGCACGTGCTATGTAGGTAAAGCTTGGGCAAAAACAAGACTTTCTCAGATAAACCTTGCCTAGACATATATTATATTCCTTGGGCTACTTGTATGTATAAATTTTCAGTAGGTTGTTCGATTAATATGGTTCCCTCTTTTTTTTTTTTTAAGTAGCTAGGCATTATGTATCTCTTGCATTGTCAAACACTTCCTCCATGATTTCCCCATTTAAAGTGCCCACAATTTTCCCAGTTCTCCTTTAATAATTCCCTTCTCATATGTTCCCACCTCTCTTGAGCTCCTTCTTTCCCTTTATCCCCAATGATCCTTGTATAACCCTCCCTCTTCCTTCCATTTATAATAATCCGTTTATCCATATCTCCCCTATTAATGCCTGATTGCTACTGTTCTCTTTCAGATTCTTCCCTTTCCTTTACCTCCCTGTTTCCTTTCCATTATCCTGGTTCCTGTAGTTATATCTGGATACATACTCACTTATAAGAATTTTATTCTAGGATGCACATATTGGGCAGAACATATGTCATTTTTTTTGTTTGTTTTTTTGTTTGTTTTTCTAAGTCTGTGTTACTTCACTTAGTATATAGCAGTTTCAAGTTCCATCCATTTACCTGCAAATTTCGTGATTTCTTCTTTCTTTACTGCTGAGTAAAATGCCATTATATAAATGAGCCACATTTTCATTATCCACTTGTCACTTGAGGGACACTTAGGTTGCTTCCATCTCTTAGCTATTGTGTAAAGAGCAGCAACAAACATGGATATACAAGTGTCTCTGCAATAGGATGCATTCTTTGGGTATATGCCAAGAAGTGGTATAACTGGGTCAAATGATAGGTTCTTTGGAGTTTTTTAAGAGTTCTTTGAATTGCTTTCCATAGGGGTTGAACAAGTTTGCAATCCCACCAGCAGTGGATGAGCGTTCCCCTTTCTCCACATTCTCTCCAACATTTGGTATTATTTGCTCTCTTGATCTTACCCAGTCTGACTGGGGTAAGGTGATACCTTAGGGTGGTTTT